>NW_009952701.1:1058824-1116408 GCF_000747805.2 Chaetura pelagica
CCAATGAAAGAAAACTCGGGCATTATTATATTTTTTTTTGTATTATTAAAAGAAATTTAATATAATTTTTTAAATTAAAAAATTCAATCTCTCTATTAAAGACACTGAGGCAGGTGCTAATACTGTCAGACATACCCTTTTGGCATGAGTTTTACATAGAATTTAAGATTTTATGCATTGCTTCGACATGTTAAGAAACCATCTTTTCATACTTTACAATAGCAATAAGTCCCATACAATATCAAATATCCTCTTTAAAAAAAAAAAAAAAAAAAAAAGAAAGAAAATTAAATATATTAGACTCTGATTGCCAAAATGCCATTTTATACACAAAGCTGCTAATACAATATACAGTTCTTACATTATTTAAATTCTTTTTACATCAAATAGGTTTCATCAGGTTGTGTTTGTACGTCATTTACTACTGATGGATGGAATGAGGAGTTATTGCAGAAGGCTTGCCATGGTTTGTTAGTAACCTTTCCATGCAGCAGTCACACTGAGCTGTACCAGGGGTACTGACACCAGCCCTGCACTCCAATCTATAGGCTGAAGATGTAGAGGTGACAATACTAAGGCTCCCCTCCAGCTGTGGGTGCAGAGCATTGCACTGGTGTAGGTTTGGGGACAGGTATCTTGAGCAGGATCTCCACTACCACAGCTTCAGTGGTTGAAATATTCTAGGTTGTCATTTCGCCACATCAGATGTTGCCTGAAGAACCCAGTTCTAATTGTGAGGTGGAACTGAGAAGCCCACTACTAGTTTGGCCAACGTGAGAACAGCAGAGTAAAGCTGAACAGCCAGAGCAACCAAATTCTGTTCCACAGCCACAGGCAAAACAAAAGAAACATGTAAATACCAGCTGTGTTCTGTACTAAGAGACCTTTCTGCTACAAGCATGTTCCAGGTTCTGCAATAACAAAGTAGGTCAAGGTGATTTAGTCAATTAGGATGAAGACCCTGTTAATTTCCTTTCTGTGTTTAGGAAGAGAGGAACTGGTGATCATGACAGAAACCGAAAGAGCAGGTAAAAACTTCAACATCTGGGAGGCTCTGAACTGTTATCCCCTTGGAAAACAGTCTCCAAGTTAAAGAACAGCACTGTATAGTCACCACAGACCTTACAGAGAGCAAGTTACCTTTAGCAAGTATGATAAGGCACAGAAATATCCAGACATAGTGAGAACACCTTCCAGGACGTGGACAACAGTTCATCTATGGCTCACTGAAGACCAGTGCTATTGCTTTCTTGGTTAAGATATTCCTCTTTCATGCTATTGCTGGTTTAGTTTCAGCAGGGAAGATTTAGGTAAGCAGAATTTCAAGATTAAAGGGGAAGGGCACTAAACAGAAGTTGTAATGCCATTTGGGAGCTTGTAAGGGCTTCCAACCCCATGAAATAAGACCCTGCTCAATAAACTGGAGAATCCACTGAGTATTGTCCTGATTTATTATTGCTATTGCCCTGCCATGCTCTTCTTCCCTACCAGGAGTTTCTCATCCACATGGTTCTTCAACCACACCTGGAAGGTGGTACAGAATCACACCAGCTAGAGTCAGTTCTTCCAAAATCTGGGAGGGTTTTAAGAGTCTGGAGCACCACAGAAGTGAGACTAAGTGGGCTAAAATCACATCACTTAGTGTGTGAAATACAGATGCAGGCCTGACATCAAACAGGTCCCAGCAATGGATTTTAAGCCCTTATCCAACATTTCATTGCTGAGACTTTCTAGGTTGAGCTCAGTAAAGTGACCTTGAATCTGTACTCAGATGTTTGTTGAGCCTTAAAACAGAAGCATAACTCCAAAACCCCAAATCTTCCTCTATTAAACCAAGTGCTAGATATGCTGATCACAACATGATTTCTAGTTTCTACAGCTTTTTAGCAATATTCATATCCAATGAAACCAAGTGCCTTCTGCTTTGTACCTCAGAGCTTTCCAGTGGGATGGTCTTTAAAACAAACAGATACAAAAGCCCCACTATTGCTGTAACACTGCTAAACTGTCTGACAAAAAACCCTATTCCTGGAGGTAGGCTCCTACAGTGCACATGTAAAAGTAACTGTGTGTTTATTACTTGTCCAAGAGCCTGTTTTTCTCTATAAAATAGTTTACCAGAAGCAGGTTAAATATCCAGTTTACAGAATTTCTGGTCCCAGACCTACAACCAACAGCTCTGCATGCAGCTTCACTTGCCAGCCCCTTCCCTGAGCAGTGCCCTTTATATGCAGAATGTCACCAGCACACCAGCAGGATTCTTCAATTCAGTCTAGGTCACCCTTCAACAACTTTCACAAGTCCCACTTTGATGCAGCTTCAGCCCAAAGCCAGTGGGAGATAAACACTTGGCATGGCTGTGGAACATATCATGGAATTGACTCCTTGATTACTGACTCTCTCATCTCAATAAGAATGGATTCCATTTGATTGGACAGCACTAGACTTTGCTGAGCCAGTTTGATAAAGCCAGAAGAGCTCAATTACAGCCAATTTTGTAATTTCAATGCTAAGTCAAATTAGGGGGGGTGGTTTTGTAATGCAGAATTTGTAATATTTTTTGCCTGATAGTAAATCAATTGGTTATTTGCTCAACAGGACAGCCAGAGTGGTGTGTCCTGGAATTTTATGTATAAACAGAGTGAAATACCAATGGACTAAAAGCTGTTTGTCTAAAATGGATTGGCTTCCTGAAGTTTGAATGTATTAACAACTCTCAATAAAAGCAAGCCTCAAACTACTTAACCTTATTGCATTCAAAGGTTTCCTTTCCATCTGCTTGGAGTTGAAGTGCTCTGAGAAGGAAAAGGACCCAACTTCTTCCCTGAAAGGGAAGGCATCAGATGGGCCCAAATTTTGCACCACCAAGAAGATAGTGGCACCAATATTTGTTACACTGAGTCCAGTATTCTCATTAGGATGAATGTGGAGAGAGTCCCCAGCACTACAGGGGAAGAGGGGCATCTGAGTGATCATCACCCCCTGTCCAGTCAAACCCAGGCTACACTTGGCAATAGCCCAGAATAATTTTCTCAAGGTAATCAGAAGACCCACTGTTAACCACACACCAATGTGGTAAAGCCTGTTTGGTTACCAAACCATCTTCTTTCTACTAGAACATGATTTTAAGATCCCCTAAGTTTAAGTCAAGTACAAGCAGTATTTTCTAGTCTTGCATTTAGCATGTGTTTCAATAATGGGGGAAGCCAAACTTCTTGGAATGTTTCAAAACATAAAAAATAACCTCCTGCTTTTGACTGAACTGAGGTGTTTAAAAAAATCAGATCATCTGCTATCATTTTCTAATTTGCTTCTAAAACTGCTGAGTGTAGAGAATGGTGTCTTCAGAACTAAAGAGGGTAAATTGTCAGCCTGGTAGTACCCTCACAGGTCCAAAAATGTTTCCTGCATGGCATGGTTGTGGTGTTTATGCAGCCACTTCTGCTGCCCCAAGGAGCTAAGAATGAGGAGCCCAGAGCCCTGCACCATAAAATACCCACCCCCAGCCATAGACTGGGAGCAAAGGGTAGCACTTAACAGTCACTGGCAGCCTAAGACAGCTTTTTATAGCCTGGAAAAAAAGGTTTTGAGGATGCCCACAGGAAAGTGTAGTTGCAAAGAGTGGTGTTGTCTAACAGCCACCAGCTAAGAGGAAGATGGGTAGAAGCTGCATTTGCTGTTGCCAGGCTGAAGCAACTACATGAGCTGGATTTAATCCATTGATGGCTTACAGAGACCCAAACAGGCTTCTGTTTTCAGAGTTTGGAATTTAAGCTGTTCAAGAAGACACATATTCATGCAGGCAAATAGTTACATGTGCAATAGCCTCTCTGTGTAGAAAAAGGGTTGAGGGTTTATAGTTACTTCTGTAGGTACAGTTTATGTCGACTGTGGCCAGTTCCTCAGAGCTGTCTCTCATTCTTGTCTCCCCCAGGTATGCAGAGCCTCCACTTGCTCAAGAGCCAATGCCAAACCCCCAGGTTACACCATGCTGGTGTTTCTCAGGTAGTTTGTCAGAGCCAACATGGACTACACAGAAACACTGGTGCTGGCTTTCCTAGGTACTGCACAGCCCTAGGCAACTGCCTTGCACACAGAGGCACTGAAGTCTTCTTCTGACAGCTACTGATCATTGCCGATGACTTCAGCATGGGAGCTGGAAAACCAGACCAAAAAGCCCCAACCTCCTGCCCTGCTGCAATGTTCCCTCCTGCCCTGCTGCAATGTTCAACTACCAAAGCAAGGATTTAACAGTTAGTCAGCCAAGGACTGCAGGTTAACGTGTTAACATAACATCTAGGGAGATTAGAAACAATTCCATGATGTTTCTAGACTTGTGTCAGCAAACCTTTCCTCCTCATCCCTCCCAAGCCCTGTGGTTCTGGAAATCCAGAAAAATCAGAATGCAAAGCCTGTAGTATCTGTGGTGAGCATACAGAGTAAACAGCATCAGTAGGAAAGTGAGATCAGCAAAAGTCTTTTCAGTTTTAACAAATTAAGAGTCTAAATAGTACAAATAAGGGTTTTAAATTACTTATCCCAATATAGACCTTTGTCAGTATTTTATTGCAGTGAAGTTCTATTGCCAGGGCCCCGTATTGCAACATCAGTTTTAAGCCTGTTGAGTGAAGTCTGTTCCAGGAAAAGTTCTGCTGGGAACCTGATGGCAGTCTGCAGGGACGAGTCTAGGAGAGCAGAACAGGACCCAGCCAGTACAGTTTGTGATGGTGAGCTGTCACTGCAAGGAGATAACACCTTGCAAACTTCCTAAAGCAAGCACAGCACCTACACTTGCTTGTTGCTCAGACCCTGCTAGTGCTGGATCCAGCTGCATGGAAAACAGCTCTGTCCACTTTTACAACCCCCCACCTGGGGGTGGATGTCTCCTCCAGGATGTGTGCATTGCACACAAGTGAGAATTTAGGTCTGAACTGTCACCTTCCTGAAGCTTAGTGACTTACAGCAAGAGGCTCAGATGCAAAGATTTTCATTCAGATCCTTACTTCATTGCAAGGCATCTCATGACTTGCCAAGGCTGGGGAGGCAGTGCTCCATACCTTCCTCCCCAGGGAGCAAGGCTAAGGCGACTCTTTTTACACCATCCCTGTGTGCATCCCTTCCTCTCCTGGGGAGCCTTGCTCCACCTGCATCACTCATTCAGCTGCAATGGAAGTCAATGGCAGGGTAAAGTACAGTTCAAGATGAACGTGGCCACTGCAGTCAGGATGTCCATAACCAGATTCTCCCTTTGGAATGCAAACAACCTTGCCCCTGCTATGGATCCAACCAGCCCACACTCGTCTTGTTTCCTCTGGGGTGAGAAACAGGTGAGACTAGGAAATCCTGCAGCACCCGTGCACCTTCTCTTCCATTTCCTCCATGGGAGCTTTGAATTTCAAGAGGGGAGGATCACCACTGGACACTGTGTAATACACTGAGGTCCCATTGGAGCTGTAGGGAGAAGTCCTGGATGCAATGAGCTGCGACTTGGCCTCACCCCCGTTCTCAGCAACCCCTCCCACGCCGCTGCTGAAGTGGGTGCTGAGGAAGGGGTGGTTGAGGAGTTTGGCTGCCGCCCGTTGCCGCTTCAGTTCCGACAGCGTTTGGTGGTTGTGCTCCTTGTAGGTAGCCCAGAACTGCTGCGTGTCAGGGAGCCCGGGGTTGTTGTAGGGCAGCATGTGGCCTGGGTTGCTCTCCGGGTCAGCCTGCATGCTCCAGATGTCCCCGTTGGAAAAGGTGTAGGGGTAAGTGCTGGCAGATGCCATGAGTCCATTCTGGAGGGGGATTTCAGAGTCACACTGGGTGCTTTTGTTTGCTAACTCTGGAAGGAGGGAGGAGTTCTCCAGCACTGAATTCTGTAAGAAGAAGACAAGAAAAAGAGCATCTTCCCCTGTTCCCCATGGCATGGTTCATCACTGTGACAACTTCCTAAGCCTGCTCACACTCGGCCTTTTCACCAGCCAGGTGCTGCAGCACAAACACTGAATTCACCCACTAAAAGGACCCTATAATGGTGTGAGCCCCAGCAAGGAACATGGAGTGTTAACTCAGAAGGACTTACAAAAAAAAAAAAAAAGATAGATAAGCATATTAATATAACATGACAATAACTGAATGAAAAACAACAGCAAAACAAGTTTACAATTCTTTTGTGATTACCAGCTACTCAGCTGTAAAGAGAAATGCACGTGCTGTTTCTTCTGAACTGGTTCACTAGGGCCTTATTTCAGAACTGTTTGTGCAGCTGTGAATCTAAAACAGCCCTTCCACTTGGGTGCAAACACTGATTCACCCACTAAAAGGACCCTATAATGGGGTGAGCCCCCGGAAAGAACATGGGGTGTTAACTCAAAAGGACTTACAAAAAAAAAAAAAAAAGATAGATAAGCATATTAATATAACATGACAATAACTGAATGAAAAACAACAGCAAAACAAGTTTACAATTCTTTTGTGATTACCAGCTAGTCAGCTGTAAAGAGAAATGCACATGCTGTTTCTTCTGAACTGGTTCACTAGGGCCTTATTTCAGAACTGTTTGTGCAGCTGTGAATCTAAAACAGCCCTTCCACTTGGGTGAGATATGCCAGTTTATGCCAAATGAGAATTTAGTCTTTTGCTTCCATTTGATGGATGAATTTTATTAATTTTTCAGCCACTTTCCTTCCCAGAGCACCCACTGCTTTTGAACCTGCACTACACCAGCCCTCCTCCTCCCATAGTACAGAAGAGCTTCCTTACAGGGTCTGTATTCTCCTGGTCAGACCGTGTCTCCCCGATTTCTCCAATGAGACCTGAATTTCTTCCTTCTTCTGCAGCCCCCAGTTGCTGCCAGACAATGGCCTCTTTCTCACACTCCTTCCTGTAGAGGTTTGTCCTGTCCGAAAGGCTGGCCCTCCTCACCACCTTCCTGCAGAACAAGGAAAAGGGGCATCGAAGCTGTGAGCAGAACATGACATTTCCTCTTACCCTGCAGCTCTTCTCACCCTCCCTCCTTGCTCTTCACAGCCTCTCCCACTGGAATGGAAGGTGAATTTAGCTTCCTGGCACCCACGCAAAGCAAAGGCACTTGTGTGGATATTAAAGGTGGGAGGAATTTAAATCTGCCTTAGATCTCATACAGCTCATTTCATGGATCTACTCTGCAACCAGGGGAGTAAATGTGGAGGGAAAGGGCCCACAGGTTGTTTAGGGGGTTTTGTGGTCTGCAGGTCTGCTTTGGTGTCCAGCAAATATCCTATCAAGACCTGTGCAAACTGTCTGAGCACAGTATCTTGTCCATGAGACATATTATTGAGAAGCTCAAGTTAATCCATTTGAAGCATCCAGCATCAGTGACCTAATAGGGTAAATTCTCACCACTTGGCCTTCTGTTCAGAGCAGTTCTTAAACCACCACATTGCAGGACCACTATCCCCCTGAGGAACATCACCTCTTCCTAGGGAAGGGACCACTCTTCAAAGAAGATCTGCCTTCAGCAACCAAAAACCAGCTCCTGCCTTTCAGAGTTCATTCAGAAAGGACACATGGGTTGTTCTTCACATGCTGACCACAGGGGCCTCTGCAACCACATCTGGGTGGCCAAGCTGCCCCTCTGGTGACCTGCAGAAAACCAGGCACTTACCCCCTGCTGCCAGTGCTGGAGGTCCTTCTACTCAAGGAGGATTTATGCCTCATCTGAGACTTCATGATCACATCGTGTTTGTGTTTCAACTCCAGAAGCAATACCTTGAACTCCTCCTCTTCACACAGATCTATGGCAAACACAAACCAAAACACTAATGAGATGGTTCAAATGTGGTGCCAGTAACACCACGGTGCCCCCTTGTTTATACAGCTACAAATGCTGGAAAGAAGAGAAGGGAAATTTAGGCAGATTAATGTGTTTAGACAAATAAATCCCTAAACAAATTAGGGGAGGCAGAATTATTTAGACACCTAAACGGGAGCAGAAAACAAGAGCAGCTGATGGCTACAGGGGCTCAGCTTTGTGGTGATCCAGATGCTCAGCTGGATTTTGTCCCATCTCTGCAGAATGCTGTGCCTTCACCCATGAAAGGATGAGGGATACATTGACCTCTGTCTCATTGCTTCAGGATGGGAGGAAAAGAAATTTCTGTGATTATCAGACTTTATTTTCCCTGAATACAGCATTTTTATTTAAATCTCCAAAACAAAAAAAGAATATAGGCAAAAGCAAAACAGACCAGGGTAGAAGATGAGAACTTTCAGCCTTTAAGGGATGCACAGATTTTTCAATTAAGTCTCAGAAAAATCTTTTGCCAAAAGAAAATGTGGCACAGGGTTGTAATATACATGGTCAGATGTTAACACTTCTGTTCTAAGGCTTGTGTTTGCTTTCTCTTCCCTTTCCAGCCCCTTATAGCTTACCACACTTCATTGCATCACAGAGAATTTGGACACCCAAGAGCTGCACTCAACAGCTGCTCAGGTCCAAGGTTAGAGTGTAAGAGCAGGGAGATTCCCAAGCACAGGTATACAGGGATAGCATGAGTGGAAACACACAGGAGAAAGATTTGGTCCTTGAGAAATTCCTTCTCCCTTGTTTTTGTGAGCAGGAAGAAGCGTTTTCAGAAGTAACAAGGTAGGCACTTTTGGAACTTCAGTCACAGTTCAAGTAACTGACTGCAACTTTGATTCTAAAGACACCTGAAAAATTAAGTCAATGCTTCTAAAAGCACCATGTGAAGACTCCACATGCTTAGGGAGAAAAGCTTTTCGTAGTGATTTCTTTTTGTCAAGCTTAGTAAACTCACCTATTGGCATCTCATCCAAAGATGTCCTGGCACTCAAACTAGCCCCGTGGGACACAAGCAACTCAGCCATCTGCATCTAAAGGAAGAGAAAGAAAACCAAGTTGGTACAGGTATTTTTGGCAATTGATTTCCTCCTCAAAGCTGAAAAGTTGGAGTAAGACAAGAAGCAATGGCATGCATGCTCAACTTGCTTCAGATGATTCTGGTACCTGCATGATGTTAGACATTGCTCCTGCCAAACTGCACAAACATACTCTCCCCAAATTTCTCAGCAACAAGTTCTTTTTTGGAGCCCCAAGGACATCACCTGACACTTTTCAGAGAGTCCAGCCCTAGCACAGATTTCTTTCATTTGCACAGGACTGAATAATTTTCCCAGGCAGAAAGAAATGTCACCCTCCTACATGACATTTAGAAAAAATCATTACCTGCCCCCAGAAAGCAGCAGCATGAAGAGGTTCCCAGCCATCCCAGTCCTTCACATCCAGGCTTGCCCCCTGGTCAAGAAGGACTTCAGCTGCATGCAGATAACCATTGGCTGCAGCTATATGCAACTAGGAGACAAGGAACAGAGCATGAATCACATGCAAAGACCACAAAAGGTTTTTTACAGCAAGTTTTAGTGGAATTTATTGGATAATATCCAAGACTAGATCTGGCCAAGCAGCATGTTTCACATCTGGTAGATGCATTTCCATCAGGTCAGAAGCAGGTGGTTCCTAAGACTCAATATTAGCTGCATGTAACCCTGTTTGGAGAGGAAACTGCTTAACAGTTCTTAAAATAACTTACACATACAGGTTAGAAAAATAATGTTTTCACATTTAAAATAATAGAATGGTTTGGGCTGGAAAGGACCTTAAAGATCATCTAGTTTCTACTCCCCCTCAGGGGCAAGGGCACCTCCCACTAGACCAGGTTGTTCCAAGCCCCATCCAACCTGCCCAAATCAAGGATTCTTAAGTGCTTCCCAATCTGAGGGAAGCAACACCATCAAAATGTAAGCCTGCAGTAGGGGACATAATCCACTGTAAACTTTGTGTTTGTCATGCCAGAAGAATCTCTACTCTTCTCCACTTACATGCTGTGGATGTGATTTTTGGATCAAATGTTCAGTCTGTTTTAGTTAAGGCTCTCTTTGTTCAAGTGCACTGCTACTCACACTAGAATTGTTTTCATCATTTGAAAATCAGGAGCATTGAAATCTTTGGCTCCTTTTGGTTAAGACTATCTGATTTTTCAGATACTAACTTCCAGCTGCAACCATCACTTTGAAGACACCAGTAATAGCCTCCCTTAGTTTCCCACAACACTTCCTGTCTCTGAAGGTTTTAATAATTGCCATCTGCTGTTGTACCTCTGAGCAAAACCTTGACCTATGTATGACTCTGAAGGCATGAACTCAGAGCTCTTCCTATTTCTACTGTGCTGAAGAGCAGAATTAAAGCTTCTTCCAAAAAATGTCCATGTGAGTTCCACAACACAGTTAAACATTAATCTAGAAATAAGTTCTGATGCTTCTGGCAAGTAGTTTCTACATAAATTTTCCAGCACGGGGTCATACCCTCCAGAGAACATATGAATTAACAAGGAATGACTCAGGGTTGATATGGAAATGGAAGCCAAGGTGTCTGCTTACATTTATGTATCTAAACCTTGTTAAAGGGGAAAAAATGTGTTAAAAAATAGTCATCCAAATTTATCTTGGAAGGAACTTGCCCTCCCCTTAAGCTTCTGGTATGTGCTACAGGTGACAATTCAGATTAAGAAACTCAAACACACTGCCTTGGTCTGGCCATCAAACAAATGACACCAAGTGGCTGGTGTATCAGTTGTGTCTGGACTCAAGCTTCAAATGATCAAGGTTGTGTGAAAGACCCATCCTGTAATGCAGCATTGCTGAACTTTCCCTAAGCTGGCACTGCTGTAATCAGGGATTTGAGAGTCATGTTTTCAGGGTCAAAAAGAAGAGAACAGGCCCAGGATTGCTCAGCCTTTTTGGTGCCTGTTCAGTCAAATCAATGCCAGCTGGCTTTGTGCTGTGTTTGTGTCTTGGTGCTCTCCTCTGCCCAGGGGCAGATGCCATCCTATGTGACTCAACACAGCATTCCAAGGACTTATGAGCCAGACACTGTGGAAAGCAGAAAGAAGAGGAGGCAGAAAGTCTCCAGAGTGCCCAATACAGATTCTGCTCCCATGAAAACCAGAGGACTGTCTCCTCTGTGGGAGTCAGGTCAGACAACAGGACTGGAGAGAAGCAAGACTTTGTGTGAGCTCTTTTCATCCTGTTTTCCCAGAGGTCAGGGCAAGTTCTATGTTCTGCAGCTCCTCATTGAGGGATTTCTTGGACTTTCATTTGGAAGCTGCTGGTACCAGCCACTGTCAGACAGGACCCAGGAGCTCAGCAGATAGGACAGAGCTCACATGGACAAGGGATTTGCTTCAAAAAGTCAGACACCAGGTTATGTCATCTGTACTCATGGACAGAGCCTGTTCCTACCTAACAATATATTAAAAGACGGAAAAAGAGCAAAATAGCTTCCTCACTCTTCTCAGTGACTCATGCATGTTGATTTTGTCCAAGTTCTGCCCCAAGGCAGGTTTCATAACCTGCGGTCTGAAGGAAGGCAGAAGTGAAGCTGCAGCAGTTTCACTCACCAGTGTAGCACCTTGGGCATCAGTCCTGTTCAGGTCTTGTCCAGTTGCAAGAATGTCATGAATGTCACAGATCATTATCTGCTCTGGAGCAGCCCGCATCTCATTGATCCTTTCCTGAGTAATTCCTGTGAAAATTCCAGTTACAGAGAGGAGTCAGAAAGGGTCTTTGTCTCCACTGGTTGAGTAAAATGAGACTTTATAATTCATGGTTGATATAACTTCACAGGGTTTTCAAAGGCCATGTAGCTGAGGGGACTGACAGTTGTCCTCCACCCTCATCATTATCTAGGTATCAGAGAATCTAGACAGACTCAGGTTCCAAGAAATGATGCCAGGTAGCAGCTCTCTTCCTTTCTCCAGAGGCAAATCAAGAGCTGAGAAACAAGGTAATTTTTAGCACTACATTGACCCATTTTTAATTTTTTTTTTGTTTTACACAAGCTCAGTCTCCTTACCTTGATAGGCCATGCAAGTCTCAATGACATCCAGAGTTGGCTCATCTTCACAGAGGTCATATGGCATGTTGCCATCTGCATTTACTGCCAACAGGTCTGCTCCACTGCGGGGAGAAACTGGAGTTACACAAGGAAAGACCTCAGATATCCAAAGCAGACAGTGCCAAACACTGGGACAAATGCTTAGCAAGAATTAACTGGGGCTTAATAGTTGCCCAAATGTCACCAAGATTTGTGTGAGATCAGAAAAACTTGAAGCATAGCCATGGATCTATGAATGGGGAAGATAAATTCCAGAAGTGGATGAAAGGCAGCTTTGCTACACCTCCTTCATGGGCTGTGGGGCACATGAGCCACTGAGCTGTTCCTGTCCTCTCCTGAGCCTGGCACTGGACAGGCCAGCAGCTCCTTGGTGATAGAAGTGATTATTTTGCTGAATTCCTGGATAACAATGCCAAGCAACTACCAGGTGCTTATTATCTGGGCATCTGGCAGTCCTTCAAACAAAAGTTCACAAGGAAAAGTTGTGAAAGATACAGGCTGAGTGGTGCAGGGAACCTTCCATCTAGCCAAGGGCACATTGACAAAAAATAGTGATTAAAAAATATCCTGCCAACTGGTGAATTTTTCTTTCTGGTTGTTGGAAAGTTCTGCTCCAAGACTGCTCTGTATCAACTCCAGGAGGTCACTCTTTGGAAGTAAAATTGCCAACGAAATTGATCACTGTCCCCATATTCCCACACAGCAGAAAATTAACACCTTCTGATCTGTGCCAGTCAAGCCAATAATTCTCAGCTGAATCCTCATCTACCTTGCCAGTTACCAACCTTGGAAGGACAGCAGACAGTATCCAGTTGCATTTAGCTTCCTGTTCCTCTCTATACTTTTTACCCTCTGCCTGTGCAGAGGAAACTACTTTGAGACCACATTTGCAAAGTACTAGCATTAGTTTAATCAACAGATAAAAGAACAAGGAATTAGACATCTTTCATGGGCTACTTCCTTTGATGGTCTCCAAGGGTTCAAAGGTCCCACCACGAGTAATATTGCCTTCAATGGCAGTGTTTAACCAGTCATTTGATATGTCACATCTCCTGTAAAGGACAACTTTGATTGTAGGAAACTAATTAAATCACTCCATTCCCCAAAAGTCCAGGGGAAGTCTGTTTCTGAGCATGGGATGATGACATTAGGCTACTAGAATCCAAATTTGCTGGCAACTACTCAATACAGCCTACAGCAACTAGGGCCATAAAGTCCCATTCCTCACCTTGCCACCCATCCCCATAACACACCCTTATTTTCAATTAAGTCATGAATGCACTAAATAATTCCACATTTTTTTGCTCCATTTTTATAGCCCCTGTCCAAAAATGTCCTAACCCAAGTGGGAATGTCCCCCAAGGGATAATAGTTTGCATCCTCTGCTCCACTTCATTCACTATACAGCCAAAGAAGAAGGGCCAAATTTTCAGTGCTGGTCTCTCAAATGACCACAAGGAGAAGTGTCCCTTCCCAAGGGAGAAGCAGCATGCACTGCTGGGCAAGGCTGCACGTTGATATTCCCAGAGCATCTTCTGCCCTCTACACCATCCCTTCTAGGAATGAAGGAGAGGGCTCCACACAGAGTCAGGACTATCTGCTCCAGACAGGATTCACAGCAGGTGCCCATTAAATGCTGCACATGGCACAGCTCAAAACACATCTGGCTTCCTCCTCCTTGCTGGCAAGTCTAGGAAAGACTGGAGCTTCAGGGCCTTGGGAAAGTCAAGTGGAAGGTGCAGTGCAGGCACCTGTGTCACACCACTGGGGAACAAGCACATTACAAGAAGCTAACTGGTCACTAATTAAGAGCCAGTAAGACAGGTCACAAAGTTCACCCCAGAATCTGAGCTATACAAACATGCTGCTGTCCTCCTATGTCAGTGTCTCGTTGGCTGTGGCTGGAAGACCTGAAGTCATGTTTGACTTGAGGGTGGATCCTGCTGGCTGCTCCTAGTTCCATCCACCTAGTGAGCACAGTTCAGCCACCACAGACACGTATGCATCAGAATACAGGCAAAAAGTGACAAATTTTGACCTGGCCTCCAGGAAGCTTCAAAAACCTAAGTCAAGTCACCTAGGGTTTTACTGTGTCTCCTGAGCCTTTCTGCTCTTCCTCCTCCACCCTTTTTTGCCCCACGCAGGAAGGAGTCCCAGGAATAGCCTGAAACCAAGGAATAATCATCACCTACCTACTGCAGTCCTACAAGGGACTGGGCAGTCTCAGTTTCTGTCCACAGAAGCTGTGGATAGAATCAGACCTGCAGAAAGGGACAGACACAAACAGCCACCTACTGTTGGATGAGGATCTTCACCAAGTTGATATGACCACATGTAGCTGCTGCATGCAACGGAGTCCACAGCTCATTGTCCTTCGCATTGACATTGGCCCCGTGGTTGAGGAGAAGCTTGACTATCTCTTCATAGTTGTCTATGCAGCACTGGTGAGGAAGGGAGGCAGGAAGATTGTTTTTTTAAAAAAGATTTAGGAAGATGAGGGCTCAAACCTGCTCAGCTCCACCTGGATGTTGAAACCTACTTTATCCTGCAGTGTTTGACAATGAGCATCTCCAACAGAATTAAACACTAAACTGAGCACAAGCAGGTCAGAAGGGCACCATGCAGAAAGAAACTGGATGGACTGAAAGTCACTGGTGTTTTACAGGGCCTTCTGGTTTGGGGGCAGAAGCAGTAAGGAAACAATAGCAAATATGCACACAGCTTCTGCTCCATTGGGTCTTTCATATTCAAGAGCAAACAGCAGAAATTCAACATAACCAGTATAACCACATACCAAGGGATGAGCTGACAAGCTGACATTCCCTTTTCTTAAGCAAAATCCCACACACTGGCATGTGATGAATAAAAGTCTTCCCAGCAGCTCACGCTACCTACCAGTTATCTGAACAGCTGCAAGCTGGATTCCAAGAATTATGAGGTCCTTCACAGGACACCTTTCATTTCCTTAAAAAAATGTCATTCACATGACAGCCCCAGAGGCTGCCTGGAAGAAAGGCCCCAACCCTTTTCCTCTGCAGGAGGTAGAATTTGCTCTTTGATCCACCTTGTGCTCACCTCTTGACACAAACAGGTGTATGATAAAGCCACTAAAATAAGCTTCATCCTGGTGCAAGAATCCTGTTTGTGGTCTACATGTCACAGCTCAGCGCTGCAGTTTGGGCTTGTCATGGGGCTCAATTACACCCCACAACAGCATTTTAGCAGCTGAGACACAAGGACCTTTTATGTGTTTCTTTTCTGTATTTCTGTTCATTATTTGTTCAAATCATGCCTGTCACACAGCCAAGTTAGCACAGCAGTGTAACTGCATCCTCCACTGCTAATGGGAAATAACGTTCACTTAGGAGCTTCTCTCTGTTCAGGGGTTCAGTTAATTTTAGTGGATGCAAAGTTTCCACCTGAACTCCCAAATGCACCTTTATGATAACTGACCCTTCAGCAGGCAAGGTGGGATTCCCCAGGTACCTCACAGGTAAACCAGTGAGGCTGTAAGCACTTCTCTTTGTGCAGAGGTAGCAGTGGGACCTTCTGTTTTCCTAGAAGTCAGTTTGCACTTATAAGCAAACATCCACCCAGCTTGGGAGAGAGCAAGTGACTTGCAGAAGAATCCAAAGTCCCAAGTCAATGGGACCATTTACAGCAGGGACTGCTGGCAAGGAACCCACGAGTCCCTGTTCCACCCTCGCAGCCAGGGTGACAACCGCGCCGCTGTGCCCGGTGGCAGCGGAGGCGGCAGCCGGCAGGCACGGCCAGTCCCACGGGCTCCTGCTCCCTGCTGCTTTCACACTGAAAATCAGCACCCATGAGGAGGGGTGGGGATGGGGATAGCAAAAAAACCAACAGAAAATCCCTTTATGGGATCAATGCAGAAGCTCTGAAGGACACAGGCTTTCACGCCGCTGTGGCTACTCTATCTTACTGACAATCCGCTGCCATCTCATACAGACTTTTGGAGGTCCCTGAGCCTCCAGAGAGCAGTGTTGGGCTCTCCAAGCATCCTGTGCATCATTTATCTAAACCAGGTTCAAACCCCATGGGTTGACAAAGTCTCTAAAATTGAGTTAATCTGCTTTAAGAGTTGACAGCCCTGCAAAGATTAAAGGATGGGAGAAATGTTCGCAACCGAAATCCAGCCCCAGTCCCTGAGCTCTGAATGGAGTCTGGGATACAGCAAGAGAAGGGTTTGTTCTCAGTTTGGTCCCCAAGAAACAGGATCACCAGCACAACGTGGTGAAGTTTCACCACTTCAATCAAGCCTGAAAATGAAACACGGGGGGAAGGTGGGACCATGGGGAGCAGGGAGCTGTGCCCTCCTCCCACACCTCACCTGATGCAGTGCAGTTAGTCCATCCTCATTGCACAGATCCGGGCTGACATTGCTCTTCAGCAAGTAACACACTGTGAGGGAAGGAGACAGGAGGGAAGGAGTCAGACCAGTAATACAAACACACCCCTTGCTCTCAAGCCAGCCCTGGTCAGTTCAAGCCAAAGGCAGCCTACACCCTCAGGGTGTCCTGGTGTGGGCTGAGCTGCAGGAGACCCGGCAGCCAAGAGCCCAACACTGGCATGAACCCACAGCACTGGTGAGAAGAAGGCCTTCTTGGTTTTATCCAGCAGAGAGCACCAGCATACAATTTTCCCCCAACTTTTTCCCAGAGGTGGTTTTGCTGTCATAGCTCTCATCTTCATGTGGTTGTGCTGGAACAATCTACATTTTTTGGTTGTGCCTTGCAACACCTGAGTGTAACCTCTGCATGCTGAAAGCCCAGGAGAGCTCGAAGGCAATCAAAGATTTTGGGGAGACTAAGTTACAACTATAAGGGAGATCTCACTGTGGGAGGAGATGAGGTCTTGCCTCAAGAAGTGACCAGTCTGGGACAAGAAGTCTAATGCATCCAGAGGTCTGAGGCATCTAAAATATGCCCGTGTCACTTTGGACACTTCACACAAACTGTTGGGTGTTTGGAGAAAGCTTCCCAAAGGCTTTACTTTTTGTGTCACTGCATTGAAGGGAAAAGGTAAGATTTATTCCATTAAAATGCAAATTTCTGAAACACATGAAAAGCCTTTAGCCCCTAAGTAAAATACAAAGTTTGCTCTGATCTACAGATCCTGCACAGGGTAATAGAAATAAGACTGGCAGAGGAAGTAAAATAATAACTCTTTAAATTCAACGCTGCTGACAGATCTTGATGGTCTATACTCATCTTCTGTTGTTTACGTGCTCATTTCCTGCTTTTTCCTCACTACCTAATGCTTTTCCAACTTCAAATGTCACTGACAGCACAGGCACAAGCCAGAGGTTCATAATCACCTCCCTGGAGCCAGGAGAGCAACAGATATTCAAGTCCCATCTTACTCATTGACAAGGACACAACCATTAAGTGTAACCACAGCTGCAAAGTGAGAAACACTAACAGAACTAAAAGGGCATTAACCACCTCAGGAAATCAAAAAAGCCTGCAAGGTAGGTCACTCCCAAAGCATCCTGCTGTCCCACTGTCAGAGGGAGCTGTTTCCCCAGCACATCACGGCTGTCCCAGGGGACAGAGCTCTTCTGGCATCCAAAGCAGAACACAGAAAACAGGACATCCATGTTGATTTATGGAGCTTTGTTTAAAAAGACCTGGAGAATGCTCTTACAAGAAAGGCAAATTGAAACCAAAGTGACATTTTCTTTGGAAGCCGCTGCTCTGATGTTATCAAAAAGGAAGGCAAACCCAGACAGAAGTAAAATAGAACACTTGATGCCACAGGATTGTTTCACTTGACCCAAAACGAAGGCTGGAATTAACATTTGCTGGAAATAACGTCAAGGCACTGACACTTGCTTGATGAAACTGCTACAAAAGAGCAGAACACAGCAAAGAACAAAACTCATTCCCCCCAACCCTCCTGCCCTGGGGCAAGTCCAAAGAGTCTGAGTTTTTTCCAGCTCAAAGGCCAGAGCAGGAAGCCCACGCCTACACTCAGCTCACACCCCCCAGCCCTTGCATGCTTGACAGTAATAAGAGCACTGAATCCCAGCCAATATATCCAATTTAGTGACTGCTTCTACTGCTTCTGGCCAACCCTGAGCTCCTGCTCTCCTAATCCAAGCTGAGTGATAGGCAAGTCACTCACCAGTGGATCTGGCTGTCTCTTATTTACTTTGGATGCTCTGCCACTAGGGTTTTAATTCAATCTCAGTCATTCAAGAGTCGTTGTGTACTAATGACATGCAGCTCTGTAATCATGTTTTGCCTGATTAGGGAGCTTTGGACAAGTAGATGCTGGTAGATTAATCTTACAAGTGCTGTCCCTCCATGGGTAGAAGCATAAATCTCTGCTTGTTAAGGAGTATCAGGTTTTGTGTTGAAGGCTCTGTGATCATGGCTTGACAGAGTTCATACAAGTCCTCTAAGGGTTAAGATTCAGAGAAGGATTTATCTTACCCTAAAGCAGCTTTCAGTTCTCCACTAACCCTTGCAGCAGTCTTCATGTTCACAGGCATCTCCCTTGGCTCCCATCTGCCCTCAGGACAAGCTCACCACAGCCTTCAAAACCTTTCTCAGTATCTCCCAAAAGTCTGACACACCAAAGTCTGACAACCACAAGACACCAGAAGAGAGCACAGAGAAGTCAGGTAATGAAGCTAGGTATGGATGTGGTACCAACGAGTCCAGGCAAACGTGGCTTGAAGAAGAGATCAAACTCCTTTCCAACCAGTCCTAAGCTGAAGTTTTTATCTCTGGGCTGGGCAGGGGAGCACCAGGCTGGGCAGTGATGAGTCCTGGCTCTTTTCTCTGAAGGCAGAGGGATGTTGCCTTCAGTATTCCTCATGCTCCAGACAAAAAAATCCCAATAATCAGGCAGAAGTCTCCAAGAAGTGCAGTTTTCTATTGCATGTGCCCCCTTTTACAAGCCAAGTGATTTACCCTGCATCCCACCCAGCTTGTAGCAGAACACAGCCCTGATCCCAACACCCCATCCTCCCCAGCAGCAGGGCACAGGGTGGCAAAGAGCAGCTTCATCACCCTCTGCCCCTGAAGGCAGACCTGCAGAGGGACCTGGAGGGACAACATGGACATCCCTGTGACCACTACCCAGGAACACCCCCTCTCACATGGCAGGGAAGAACAACCCCTCCTTTCTGATAAACTTCAGGAGAAAGGAACATTTGTGGGTTTCCAGTGCCTTGAGAATAGAAGGGGGGGGCAAAAACTGTGACCAGCCTGCTCCTCTGCTTAATGCACATCATCAGAGACAAGGATCTGAGCAAGAAAAGTGCTTCTCATCAAGCCTGCTGGTGCCACACATCTCACTGCAAAGCCCAACACCTCTCATCCCAGGCACAGCCCACATCATACTGGTGGGAATCACACAATGGTTTGAGTGGGAAGAGGCCATAAAGATCATCTAATCCCAACCCCCCTGCATGTGCAGGGACACCTCCCACCAGCCCAGGTTGCTCCAAGCCCCATCCAACCTGCCCTTCAACACTGCCAGGGATGGGGCAGCCACAGCTTCCCTGGGCAACTGAGGCCAATGTCTCACCACCCACACAGTGAAGAATTGCTTCCTAATGTCTAACCTAAATCTCCTCTCTTTCAGTTTAAAGCCATCACCCCTGTCCTGTCACTGAAGGTCAGCTGAAGGTCCCTCCCTTGAGCTCACAAGGCCACACAGATTAACCACTCAGCGCCAGCCGATCACCTGCTGTGGGCTAAAGCCTCAGCACAGCATGGGTGAAGGAAAGATTCCCCCTGACACACAAGGTATTGCATGGAAATGGGTCCTCTGTGAGCTGAGGTCACTCCAAACCCGACAGAAAGGGCTTTTATGGGTGACCTGGGCAGGGTCAGCAGCAGCAGCCTCCCCTTGAACACTTACGATTAACTCCTTAAAGAGAGCTCAGGACTTAAAATGCTGAGCTCTTTAAAACCTGTTCTCTGTGTGTGGGCAGGGGGAGGTGGGGAGAAGGGGCTGGGTACATGGATATACTGCATTTCATGTCAAGCACAAGTTGTGGGAAGCAGTTTCAAACGCAGAGCAAGTGAAGGGATGAAAATGATTACAATAAAAGAGCTGGGTGAACAAATTGTTGTGAATAATTCATTGCAAATTATATTAACTGAACAATCACTCAAATGTATTTTCCATTATTCTGCTTGCTCTGCCTATAATTGAACCTCTCACATGCCAAGATGGTGTACATTAATCTTCAATTTATATTTTACCATTCACATCTGTTCTATGTTAAGTGGAGAAAAGTCCCACAACAGCTGTGAAAATACATCCTAGGTTTTAAGTCACCCTCCATCACATGTCCTGGGGCAGTCTCAGACAGATTCTCCTCCCTGAACACAACAAACCTACTTCTCAGGAGCTCACTCTCCACCCAAGTATCTCCAAGCCATGCTTATTTCTCCTCAAAACATGTACATCAGGAGACAAAAAAACCACTGCAAAGACCCTAAGGAAAATTCACCCTGGGCTCATCAGTTCTCACCTGAAGAGAAGTTACAACACTGTCTGTTTTCACCAATGTCACTTCCCACTGAGTTTACACTTGAAGCAACTTTTCCAGAGAAGTTTTTAAACCACATGAAAGCTTTTCCATGGAGAAAAATGCCTTTGCTAGTGCAGTTCTCCCTAAGTCAACAAGCTACACCATAAAATCCTGGATACTATTACACTCCTACTTTTATCCAGCTTTTGCATAGCTCAACTCCTAGAAGGAAAAGCCAGCTTAAACTGATATAGTTAGCAGGGGGTGAAAAAAACCCAACACACCTTTCTGATAGGAGGTCTTGATTCCTCTCCAAAATATATAGTGACAAACTGGACACACTGGCTTACCTGTGTGCTCCAGGTTTACATACACACACAGGCCATTAGTTTTTCAATATACAGGTTTATCATGATCCTTTGCACTCCATGATTTCATTTTTAAAACAATTAAGCTCTTCTAGTTCAGTTTTTTGTTCTCAGGCCACCTTTAAGAGCTACTACTGTACTGAGGTCTCTAGGGTAGTAGAATATTTCTTGTATGTTTGTACCCGATTTCACTGAATAAAATGATGTTTCACTTGGTTTAAGATGCACTTTTGCACATTGCTGGATGTCACTTCCACCCAAGTGCAGCTTTAGTCAAAAACCCAGCCTAGCAGAAGTTCTTCCCAACATTGCTGGTTGTGAGATGCTGGTGGTGCCTGTGCCACATCAGTCTGTTGGCTAACGTCCTTAGCCTGACTGGCATGGTCCTACTGATGGGCTCAGCTATTTCAAAGCTGCATTTTTACCAATAGGGTTTTGCAGGGATATTTATTACACAGGAGAAATGCCAGGAAAACAACACTGAATCTGTAGAGCTCTGACAGCAAAGCATCCAGCTTCCTAACACAGCAGATGATGATATTCATATTTAAGAGCGTGTCTAAACCCTAAGCAATAGCAGGATGAACATACTCAATCTTGTCCTCCACTCCCTGCAACATAAACCTGATAGTCTGTGCTGGTTCATTGAGAAACTCTGCAGCTCCCTAAAGCTTTTTGAAACAACAACAACAAAACCAATCACAGAAAACAACCCCCCCCCCCCCCCTCAGCCAGCTTCAAACATTTACACCGCCTAAGGGTTTTGCAGGGATATTTATTACACAGGAGAAATGCCAGGAAAACAACACTGAATCTGTAGAGCTCTGACAGCAAAGCATCCAGCTTCCTAACACAGCAGATGATGATATTCATATTTAAGAGCGTGTCTAAACCCTAAGCAATAGCAGGATGAACATACTCAATCTTGTCCTCCACTCCCTGCAACATAAACCTGATAGTCTGTGCTGGTTCATTGAGAAACTCTGCAGCTCCCTAAAGCTTTTTGAAAAACAACAACAACAAAACCAATCACAGAAAACACCCCCCCCCCACTCAGCCAGCTTCAAACATTTAGCACGCCTAAAAATAAACATGGCCCAGTTTGCCTGCTGAGCTAGCAGCTCAGACATCTCATCATGATTGATCACCAAGCTTTCTCAGGAAGGCTCAAAGCCTGTTATGGAACTTCCCACCCAGTTTATAGCTGGGCACACACCAAATCTGGGAAGCTTGGGAAGAGGCCAGCAGAGCCCCATCTGCTTCATGCTGTATTCACATGGCACGCAGCTACACTCAGCCCAGGTGCTGCTTCTCTCCAGGAAAATCTATTTCTGATCTTACTGTCTCTTGCTTACAGGGCACACCCTTCCTTAGCCCCAGAGTGCCCACTTGGCATGGGAGGCTCTTCCCACAGAGCTTGGAAGTGTGTGCACTGGGGCCTGGCTCGCATGCAGTTTTTATCCTGGGAGCCAGAGTTGTCAACACCTTATACATTGATTTCATGCACAGAGGGCAATTCTTTCTCCCCACCTTTGTGTCTACTTCAATCATTTTTTTGCTTCACGTTTTGACCCCCATCTATCATTGTAGTACCAGGGCAGCAAGAATAAGGGCACAGCCATCTTCAGCTGCATCTTGGATGAAAAGGCCACAGCCAGGCACCCAAACCCTGGCTACATCCCACATTTTTCTTGTTCTGCAGCTACAGGACTTCAAGTTCTGATAATCCATTCAGTGCTAATGATGCTAAAGCATCTTTCTTTAATGGCTTCTGTCCATCTGGGATTTACTCTGATAACTAGGTGTGCAAGTTGCCCATCTGCAACCAGTGATGGTCAAAGGACACAGCAGAAACAAAGCTAAACTCATTCCAGTAAAGAAAAAGAAACTCAGAGGGCGCTGCCATCTGACAAGCTTTTCTAAGGGTGCAGTGTCATGTTGAAAAGCATCCTCATCCTCTCCTGCTCAGACTAAGAGTGAAATTGCTCCACACAGGAGATACAAAATACATAGAGGAAAACCAAAGTCAGAGATTATTCACTTGGTTTCCTCATTCCTCATCTGTTATTGGAAGAATAAATAAAACATTTTGTTCTGGTTTTTAAACAGATGATGGGCTTTAAAAGGGATGAGTGTTTTATATAACCTTCAGGCTCAGCTGCCTTGAGCAGGATTTCTATGGGCAGGGAGCCAGGAAAGCAGATTCCCTGGTATCATTACGACAGTGACACCTGGGCTGCCAAAGAGCCACTTCCCTTCTTAAGAGACATTTTGGAATAGGTATTTTCTATGAGTGGTTTCTACTTAAAGAATGGGAAAAAATATTTAAGCCAGACTTATGGAGCTATAGCCCAAGGAGGCCAAGGCCAGGCTTCCCCAGGGCAACTCAAAAGCTGCAGAGATGAGCAAAACTTTTAGGGTGTGTTGGTCCTCGGCAGAAGACACTGACAATGTGCAGAGAGAATCATCCCACTGCAGTCAGAGCCACAGGAGGCAGTGGCCTGAGCAGGGAGCACCAATGGAAAGTGAGGGATGAGGGACAACCATGTCCTCCAGCAGTGGCTCAATAGGAACCTGCATCCTCATTTCATGAATTCACACCTAAAATGGTGGGTTTGGTGGGTGCAAGGAAGGAAGCAGAGCATCTTCCTTCACTTGGTGTTTCAGAGTTAAATGAAGGGCACTTTCAGACTCAGTAAATGCCTGACCAGGACCTCCTGTTCTCCTGCTGCTCTGGCTACTCTCAGCTTTCCTCCCACAAAAAGCTCTTTTTGGAAGTAACCCATTCAGTCAACAAAACATCCAAGCTTTTTATCTCAGTAGCACAGAGGATCCCACTTATACACCTGTTAAAAAGCTACTTTTGACGTATTGGACCAAAACCCATCTACTGAGACACACAGCACTCATCACTTGGGATGTCTCTACCAAACCTGTTGGAAAATTTTTCTTGTAGGGCACCAAAAAGAAAAAAAAAAACAGCAAGAAAAAAAAATAATTTGCTGTAATAGATATTACAGCTGAGTGTTTAGATATAAGGGAGCAATGGTTTTGGGAGGTAAATGTTTGCAGCTGTCTGAGTACATGAAGAGCTTCCCCAGTTCCATTAACACAAAGACAAAACAGGTGATCAGTGCCTGAGGAGAAGGATTGCAAAACCCCCCTCAAGCTCCACGCAGAGCCAGCCTGACAGTATTTGCAAGAGGACATTCTAATGTGCTCTGTCTGGCAGGAAATAGTTCATATTGCCACTTGAAAGTGTTATTAGGTTCCAGAGCCTCTGCCCCAGCTTGTATTTCAGGCATCCTATGGCCTCAGCTAAGCAGCTGAACACTGACCTGAGCCACGTGAATGTTTTTGAGTCTCAATTATAAAACAGGAAACTTTCTATTTAGAGAAATGAAAAACAGGTTTTGGTGAAGGGGTGGGGAAATACATCTCTGCTTTTCAAGCTTCTTCCCTCAGTGACAGTCTGCAGACCAGAGCCAGGCTGTCCCATCTCTGCTTCTCAACCTGCCCCACTCCAGAGACCCTTTTTCTCTGTTGTGCATCTCTAACCTTCCCCTGGTTTCCAGAGAAGCTCCAACTGTGGTACCTTCACCCACAACAACATCCCCTTGGGGTATCAGCAAATTTTGTTTTGTTGTGCTTTTTTTCCCCTCCATCTTTGTCTCCCTTCAGTTTTGGATGAGAACAGGAGGGATGAAGATCTCTGGGAGATACAGAACCAAGTCACCAATGCTCCCAGGGATGGCTGCATCAATGACACAGGGTGCCACGTAGCCAGGCTCTAAGCACACATGAGGCAGAAGCAGAGGGAGCTGGGACACAGTCCACCACACAGGCCTCTGAAAACCAGCTTGGTGTGACATGACAGCAGCAGGAGCCGGTGCCAGCCCCCAGGTGACACCCAGCCCAGATGTGTCTCACACCAGGGCCCCGCACAGGAGACCACAAGGGACACAGCAGGTGCTAAAGCGGAATCCGCCCAGACATCACCCCCGCCTCCCCAGCTCTGCTTCTTCCAGGAAACGTGGCATTGCTCTGCACTGCTGGAAGGGAAACTGCTACAGAAGCAGCAAATCCTCCCCCTTCTTGTTTGGGGTTTTTTTTTGGGGGGGGGGGTTGGGGTTCAAATGAAGAGATTGTGGTTTCCTTTTACAAGCAAACACTACAGAAAGAAAACCTTCATGCCTGTTGAGTAGCAACCTGAACTTGACCAGAAAAGCACATGCTGATCTTTAGCAGCCCTTCTGTTTTTGCAACCTGCAGTTATTCAGCAGCAAATTTTACATGAGACAAGGATTTGAATTTCACCAGAGCCTTTCATCCAGAGATCTCCAAAAGTGCTGCTGCCTTTAGCAGAACAAGCTCCAGGCTGTCCCCCAGGATTTTACAATCAGTATTCGCCTCGTTTCACAGATGTGACATCTCAGCCCGAGTTAGGCCAAGACTCTGGAGGCTCAGGTTTCTTTGCCAAGGTCACAGTGACAGTCCATGGCACAGCTGTGACAGTGTCCTTGAGTCCCAGGTCCCAGCTCTGTCCTTTAAAGCATGAGAAAACTCTCCTTCTCCCCCATACTCTCAGATATTCAATCAAGACAAGCTGGGCAAAGCAGCTGAAGTCTCAACACAATAACAGCTTCGATGGCAACCAGACCCCAGGGTGAACCTCCTGGTTCACAGAGTTTGGTAATCATGTACGTGGATATCTTAAAAAGAAAAAAAAAACCCAACAAGCTGTGGCTTAGCAGCAGGTCTCACTGCTATCACTCCCTTGGGAAGTTCCTCACCACTCGGTTCCCTTGGGAAGGTCCCCACCACTTTGTTTGGACCTGTTTGCTGACCACATCTGTGTCCTGGGCTGGGCTAGAAGAGCTATAGCAAGGCTGTCCTCAGTGCAGCACTGTGCTTCATTTCATTACCAGTCAGGAATGATACCATCACCAAGGGGGAGACCAAAGAATGTTTGGTCATCAAGCCTACATTTTACAACCATCCCTGATCTTCACCAGCTGGGACAACCTCTTTACTTCCTCTCTGGCAAGCCAAACTCTCAGAATTCTGCAGGTTTTTGGAGCTGACCAATACCACTTTCCCCAAAAAAAGTTTTAAACCATGTCTCTTTCAACCTTCAGGTAAGGGCCTGTCACCCAGCCACGTCACCCAGCCCAGAAGTTCTTTTCTGTATTAACAAAATACAGTGCATTTCATTTGCTCTGCAGGTCCAACCCCTCCAATCCCAAAGCAACCCCCCCAGTGTCAGTGTCACCCCAGCACAGCTGCTGCCCGTGACAGCCCGACGCCAGGAAGGGGACAGGGACAGGGGACAGCTGTCACCAGCCCCCCAGAAACTGCACCAAGTCCCACAGCCAGTGGCTCACTGCCCTGTGTGGCTCCTGGCCTGGAGGCACAGGTGATCCTTGCACCACTGCACACCAAGCAGAGGCATTTCCAACACCTGGGAACCACAACTCTCTCTGCTGCACATTTGTTTTCCACATAACCAAGGGGATTAGGGAGCCACAGGGTTTTCTCTCCTAGCCCTTGGCAACCAACAAACCCTTGTCAGAGAAGTTGAGAGAGTTTACCCACGAACATCCCTGTCAAAGGTATTCAGTGCTTCAGGGATTTAAGAGTTGAACAAGAGGTAGCACCTGAGCTTAGCAGAAACGCAAGGGTTTTTTTTCCACAGTTATAGTAATACTTGTAATTATTGAGACAGGCCTGACAAAAGGTATGTAAGAAATCTGTGTGACAGCTGCCACACAGTTCCTAGCCCACCCAGCCAGTCCCTGAAGCTGGAGTCCATCCACCTCATGGGCCCTGGGCTTGATCCAGTTGAGGACAGCCTGCTCAGTAAAGATTATGGCATCAATTTGCTGCAGGTTGTTAGCAGTGTAATCCAAATTTAAGACCCTATATCTTGAGCATGCAAGTTAAAAAAAACCCACCCTGTTATTCAAAATAGTGGACAAACAGTTAATTTCCTTAACATTTCCTAATTCCATTGAAGAAATTTTGAAATCCCCTTCCAGGACTCCTCAGAGACTGCACAAAAGGCCTTTCAATTAGATCAAAACAAGTGGGCATACAATTATACAACCTGAGTTGATCTATAACTTGATTGTCAAGCACTTTGCATATACTTTGCATAATATTTCCTTCACCTGCCCCATTGCACAAAGTTGACAGCTCCCTCAAACTTCTCCTCTCACAAGTCCTACGTGATTTCTGCTTCCCACCACCTCAAGCACTGGTTGATGAGCACTCCCAGGCTGGCTGATGCAACGTTGCTGCGTGGTTGCTGGGAGCTTTGCCCATGGGGAAGCAGCTTGAGAGCTTGACAGGTCACTTAGGCTTTTCAGAAAGAAAGGAAAAAAAAACCCAACACAACAGTCCAACTTGTTGCCTTTGCCCAGCCCTGCTCATCCTCAGACACTAAAGCACCAGCCAACATCATCAGAGGCAACTTGCCAGCTCTGCTCTGCTGAGCTCCCTGTGCTTTGAGGCATGAAAGAAAGGAACCACACACACGAGGCTGGGAGCACTTTCCTTTTTAGCAAGTGGGTCCTTTGCTTTCAGAGCCATCTCGGCTTAAAACTCTTTCATCTACAGCATGAGAGTTGAACTGAGAAAACCCTTCAGATCAGAGCAGGGAGGAGGGAGCAAATCCTTCCCCAAACTGCAGGGAGTTGTGTTGGTCTCAGCAGTGGAACAGGGGTGTCCCCTCACCAGAGGGGAAAGTTGAGGTCCAAACTCACACTGGGATGGGAGCTCAAGCCTCCCAACACCTGCATGATGGCTCCAACTGGCTTTGGTGTCCATCTCTGCCCTCATTAGTGAATACTTAATGTAAGGTGGAAAAGAGTTGCAGTTCTTCTCCAGAACATGCTTTGCCTTAATGCTTCAGACCAGGTCACTGATGTTTTACCCTCTTTCCAAGATGAGCACTTTAGTCTCAATATATACAGCAATATTTATTTTTTCTTTGTATTTACACACACTTTTTACAAGGTTGTGTAGTGATAGGAGAAGGGAAATGGTTTTGAAATGGAAAAGGGTAGAGTCAAGTTAGGAATTAAGAAGAAATTCTATAGTGTGAGGGTAGTGAGGCACTGGAACAGGTTACTCAGAGAAGCTGTGGCTGCTCCATCCCTGGAAGTGCTCAAGGCCAAGTTGGATGGAGCTTGGGGCAACCTGCTCTGGTGAAAAGTATCCCTGCCCATGGCAGAGGGTTGGAACTAGATGATCTTTAAAGTCCCTTCCAACCCAAACCATTCTGTGATATGATTCTAAGATACATGCTGAGCTTATTAACACTAATGGACGACACTGTTTAAACCACCACATTTAAAAACACATAATTCCTACAACTCTTAAGTCATCCCATTTATCAGAGGAGTATCTCTGAACAATGAAGACAAATCCTCAGTGCTTGGAACAAGGAGCTGTAGGAACAACAGGGAGCAGAAAGAGGTATACACTCCACTTCTCTCCCTTCAAGAATTCTCCTGTCCTGGGGTGAAAGACCTTGTCCAACTCTCCACATTTAGTATTGCAAGTCAAACACCTCCCACGCCCTCTTCAGCAAGAGTGAGCTCAGAGGAATTCTAGATTTCCTTCCTGCAACAGTGGAGAGCAACTTTGGTTTGCCCAAGTATATTGCATTTCCCAAGAAAATGGCAGTTTTCAAAATAATTAAGTCATTAAAATTCCCCATTAAGTTTTGCCATTAGCAATGGCAGGACCATTCTCCTCTCCACAGTGGCAAAAACTCTGCTCACTTCTGTATTAAACCCAGTTTTGTTAATGAACCATTTTATTCCATCCTCTTTGCTTATTAGAGAGCTCCCTAATGTAAGGTGGAAAAGAGTTGCAGTTCTTCTCCAGAACATGCTTTGCCTTAATGCTTCAGACCAGGTCACTGATGTTTTACCCTCTTTCCAAGATGAGCACTTTAGTCTCAATATATACAGCAATATTTATTTTTTCTTTGTATTTAAACACACTTTTTACAAGGTTGTGTAGTGATAGGAGAAGGGAAATGGTTTTGAACTGGAAAAGGGTAAAGTCAAGTTAGGAATTAAGAATAAATTCTATAGTGTGAGGGTAGTGAGGCACTGGAACAGGTTACTCAGAGAAGCTGTGGCTGCTCCATCCCTGGAAGTGCTCAAGGCCAAGTTGGATGGAGCTTGGGGCAACCTGCTCTGGTGAAAAGTATCCCTGCCCATGGCAGAGGGTTGGAACTAGATGATCTTTAAAGTCCCTTCCAACCCAAACCATTCTGTGATATGATTCTAAGATACATGCTGAGCTTATTAACACTAATGGACGACACTGTTTAAACCACCACATTTAAAAACACATAATTCCTACAACTCTTAAGTCATCCCATTTATCAGAGGAGTATCTCTGAACAATGAAGACAAATCCTCAGTGCTTGGAACAAGGAGCTGTAGGAACAACAGGGAGCAGAAAGAGGTATACACTCCACTTCTCTCCCTTCAAGAATTCTCCTGTCCTGGGGTGAAAGACCTTGTCCAACTCTCCACATTTAGTATTGCAAGTCAAACACCTCCCATGCCCTCTTCAGCAAGAGTGAGCTCAGAGGAATTCTAGATTTCCTTCCTGCAACAGTGGAGAGCAACTTTGGTTTGCCCAAGTATATTGCATTTCCCAAGAAAATGGCAGTTTTCAAAATAATTAAGTCATTAAAATTCCCCATTAAGTTTTGCCATTAGCAATGGCAGGACCATTCTCCTCTCCACAGTGGCAAAAACTCTGCTCACTTCTGTATTAAACCCAGTTTTGTTAATGAACCATTTTATTCCATCCTCTTTGCTTATTAGAGAGCTCCCTCAGCAGCAGATCCCTCACATCAGGGAGCTTTTCATCACAGAATTAACACTGCAGGAGTCCAAGGGTCTTGGGCCACCTTTGAGCTGTCACAATGCAAGAAAGGTGACATCCATCTCTGGGCTGGAGTGAAAGATTGCCCTGTCCTCACTGCACCCCTTCCCCCTGTGTATGAGCAAACAGGCAAAGAACCTCCTGCCACTCACCTGCCACGGCTGCTTCTGTGCAATGGAGGAGAAAACCCAACAATTAAATTACCTAAAAAAACCCACACTTTGATAATTCAGACAAGAAGAAAGCCAGGCTCAAGCTTCTTGACACCTCCCATTGATTTCACAGTCTAATATTTTTTTTATTTTTAAATGTCTAGTACCAACAAAATGCTTTAGTAGCTAAACCCACCTTAGTAAGTTGATTAAGGTAATTAATGCTTAAGTGGCTCTCGCACTGCTTTGCTGCCAGCACTAATTGCAGGTTGCAGAGGTAGATCTTGGTGACAGTGTAGGGGCCCAGGGGCTGGTTGGAGGCTGGTGCATGGCCCCCAGGAGATGTGCAGCCCTGTGCTGGACCCAGCACTCCCCAACCCCTTCCTGCTGCTAAAACCAACACTCAGTATCTCCAGCATTGAGTGTCACTGGGCAATCCTGGCAGCTCATGGTGAAAGAACACATTTTTCTGCTGACCCACATGCAGCAGAAGAAATCCATAGCATCTTATTCCACACTCTTGAGAGCAGGTCCTTCAAGAACAGGAGCTGGGCTGGCTACCCAGGCTGACAGGACCCTTACAGACCTTCATGAGGACAGGAATCAAGATGCTCTGTTTCCTGGAGACACCCCAGACCATTTTATCCCTTGTAAAATGAAACCAAGGGGTCCCACACTGCCTCACTGACCCAGGAGTCCTGTCCTTCAAACACAGGCAGAGATCCACATGCTCAGTGAGACTTTTGCCAAGAGGACTTGTACCTGTTTTGTGAGATGCAGGATATCTAACCCTCATTGCTAGATTTATGATCAACTATAAGATCCCTCTTCAATTGTTTCTGGTCCTACTTTTGTCTGGAAACAAACAGAGCCCTAAAAAAATTTCTTTCCAACCAGCTGTTTGTAACAAATGCTTCCAAGGTGTTTCCAGCATCTCACAGATGGAAGCAAATCTCACTCCAAGCCTCCACAACTAACCCAGTCAGAGCTACAACAGAGAAATCCAGTTTGTTTCTGTACATCTCATCATGAACAACAACTGCCAGGGAAAGGGGCCCACCAGACCAGGAGCATCCAACAAGGTTGGGATCTCACATAAGCAGCTGCAACCAGTACAGTTGTGTAATGAGAACCTGACCTACAAACCTTGAACCAATTTCTAGCTATATTTCCCTTTAAAAATGAATGTGTGAAGGCTGCACACATCTTCTGCCTTGGCTGCTGTCAGCTCTGACCTCTGACTTGGCTCCATGTCCTGGCAGGACAATTTTACCTTTCCTCCATCCAGCACTCCTGGCAAGAAGGGGATCACCAGCACAAAGCAAGTTAAAATGGGCCCTGGTTGCATGAATCATATAATCTGTGCAACCTGTTACTAGGGGACAGAGCACATTTTGCTGCCCCAGATCTCCACACAACACCAGGTACTCTCTGTTGAGGCACATAAGGAAGAGCAGCAGGCTCTGGTGCTGCCTCTTCCACCCAACAGGGCACCAGGAGCACTGAAGCAACAACAGCTTCCCACCAAACATGCAGCCCTCCTAGATCAAATGGTCACACATGGTGCTCTGTTTTGTGCCTGCAATGTGCAACAACATCAAAGAGATAAAAAGGAGAATATATGCACCAGGGACACTGGAATTATATCCCCATGTGGGTTCCCCACCACTGGGCACTTTTAAGACTCAGCTTGACAAGGTGCTGGGACATCTCGTCTAAACCATGTTCCTACCTAGAAAGGTTGGACCAGATGATCCTGGAGGTCCAACCCAGCATTCTGTGGTTCTGATTTCTGGTAAATAAAAAACTCATAAAAGTGGAGATGAGCACTCAGCACACACAGGTGAGGCCACCTCTACTGCAGATGGAGAGGAATAAACCACAGCATCTTGGACCTGCAGAGTCACCATGGAAAGGGAACAAGTTGTATTGCAAAGCCATCTCCTCCACCCCAGCACCAGCCATGAGGGTCCCAGCAAGATGAGACTTCAGATAGACATGAGCCCCAAAGCAGCTGGGCAAGGTGTTCAAACCCTCCTTTGGATTCTGTTCTGCAGTGAATTTCCCAAAGCATTAGAAAGAGGTTCTTCAAGGAACTGTGGCAGAAGCAGGAACTGTTATAAGGAGGTCCTTACATTGTCAGCAGTTCTGGGATGCTTTGCAACTGTCTGGTAGCTCCTTCTTCCACTCAGAGAACTGAAGTCAAGGAGTTTCTTTAGATAAAGGACTACATGTGAATAACAAGGTTTCCCCCCCTTCTTGGCTGGCAATCCCTTCATTTCTGATACTCTGCTGGAAACAGGAAGAAATTTGCTGTTGATGAAGCACATCCCTCAGGACTAAACCAGCAGTGAGGGATGGTGCCAGGCTATGCTGACCCACTGACAGGTCCTATTTGGCTACATTTCTGGGTCAGTTCCCACAGGTCCATGTCACACCAGGTACTGTATCTCCCCCTCACAGATAACACTTCTCTTTCACAAGAAAAATGGCTTGATAAAACCTGCTGACCCCTGCTTGACTTATTGCAAGAGAAAAACAAAACCAGTCTGGAGTCAGGAAGGGGCTACGGGATCCTCTTTGGAAGATGCTCCTTTCCAGGCAGCCAATCCCACTGCATGAAAGACAACAGCAGCACAGCAAGATATATTTTAGACACCTCACACAACTGCAGTGGAGAAGAGAACACTAAAAACCTGATTTACTTAACAATGGTGCCAGCAGCTTCATAAAAGTTGGGTGAATTCAGCAGCAGCTGGTGTCTCACTGCACCCCAAGCTATGGGCAGCACCATGGCTGAGCCCCAGCTCTGACACGGGGGACACTGACATTTCCCTCCACTGTTCTTACCTTTGTCTGTTCAAAACTTGGGGCCTATTCAGAGCAAACAATCAAGCACCTGCATCCACTAAACTCTGCTGCATCCTGGCGAGCGTTGTGAATCACCTGCATAGATAGAGTTTGTGTGCAGAAGTGACAAGGGACAGTCACAAAGATGATCCCAGGGCTGGAGCAGCTCTGCTCTGGAGCCAGGCTGGGAGAGTTGGGGTGTTCAGCCTGGAGAAGAGAAGGCTCCAGGGAGACCTTAGAGCACCTTCCAGTGCCTGAAGGGACTACACAAAAGCTGGGGAGGGACTTTCTACAAGGGTATGGAGTGATGGGGTGAGGGAGAACAGCTTTAAACTAGAAGAGGGGAGATTGAGGTTAGACATTAGGAAGAAATTCTTTAGTGTGAGGGTGGTAAGGCACTGGAGCAGGTTGCCCAGGAAGGTTGTGGCTGCCCCATCCCTGGCAGTGTTGAAGGGCAGGTTGGATGGGGCTTGAAGCAACCTGGGCTGGTGGGAGGTGTCCCTGCCCATGCAGGGGGTTGGAACTGGAGGATCTTTAAGGTCCCTTCCAACCCAAACCAGTCTGTGGCTCTATGGTCTGCAATGATGTTATGTCACACCAGCACAGATAATGGTTTTAGGCTTCTAAAGCCACATGATTTAAATTCCAGGGTGTCACAGATTTTCATCCTGAGCTAGTTTTACTTCTTTTTTATCCTCTAGTATACACCACCATTATTCAGAGAGTAGAACTCACAGAAGTCAGATTTCCTGAACACAGAGTTCAAGAAAATTGTTTCCTACAGCAAATCAGTTCAACAGAGGCTCAATAAAACATGATTGATAATTAGTGTTTTCTTTCTGACAGCTACTAGCAAGTGTCTTCTCCTTAAATCTAGTGCATTTGCCAATTTAAAACTTATCTGTCCAAAAATGAAACAAAACATCTGGCAAAAAAAATAAAAAAAATCTCAGTGAATATTGGCTAAGATTTACAAAGTTATAGACCAGAGTGCCACCTGCTACCACATCCACCAGCTCAACAGTAATTAGGGTAGCACTGAGATGGCTTTGTGGAAAGAGCCAGCAGGAGAATGGAAAATGGATGGAAATAACAAAATCAGTTTAGGTTTCCATAACAGGGGTAGATCAAAAGAAAACTAACCCGATTAGGAGGGAGAGAGACACTGATCCAGATTCATCAAGGAAAACAGAACAGCTATAAAGTGACATTTAGGGTTGCTTTCCTTAGCAGGGTTGCACCAAGCAGCCAGCACGTACTGGTGGATCTGGCCCAGATTTAGGGGCTAAGGGTAGGCCCTTTTTAATAAGGACAGCTTCCCTCCCCCAGCTTACTTTCCCAGTTAAGCAGCTATGCAGAAAAAAATAGGACATTAAAAAAAAAAAAAAAAGTCCCCCCTTCTCTCCCCCCCCAGTTTAATTAAATAGAGTAAGTGGTGCTGAGTGGCTGTTGGCAGTGCCCTGCTCCTGCAGCCTGGCCTGGTTATGGGCAGGTCAAGGCTGCATTGTGAGACCAAGGCTCTTGGCTCAGCCCATTGAGCCAAGGGGAAGGGCCACCCAGGAGGGACATGGCTCAAGCAGTGGCTGTGCCCACGCACAGGTCCCTAGGCACCCTGCTCTGAGGATGCACACTGCTGTGGCTACGTGGTCCCTGATCCAAAGGACAAAGGCAGGGCATGGCTGTGCTCCCCGCAGGGGTGCTCCCAGCACCAAGAGGTGAGGGAACACGATGCACACACTGTGCCTGCCTTCCCAAGGGAAGCCCAGCAGAGATCCTGGGTCCTGCTCCCCACATCAGCCAAGGCACTAGGGAGCCACTGCCTCCTCCACTAAGTCCCCTGCCCACAAGATTACCTCCCTGTTGTGCACAGCTGCCACCTACAAGGGCCTATTTTTAGTTAAACATGTCCACCCAGTGACTTGCTGGAGACCTGGGCTCCTGCTCTACAGGTAACATGTTGATAGCTGCCTGAAAACCCTCCAAACCCTCTGCCACACACAGAACAGCTACAGGGCTTTCCATTCACACTGGGAGCAGCTGGTGCAAGCACTTTGGCAGTGAGATGCACCCTGACTGGCAGAGCAAAAAGCCCCACAAAGCCCCTTGGGCTCCCATTCTCCCCAGATCCATGGGAATGACCCACTCCCCAGGGCTGATGCCAGTGCAAGAAACTCCCCAGTGATCTTGGAGAAGGCTGCCCCAGCCACATCCTGGCACACTCCTTCCAGTGCCACTGCTTTCCAGAGCTGTGCACATCCCAGGGGATGCACAGGTACAGGTTGTCTTTCCAAAGCAAATACCTCCCAGCCCAGGACACTTCTGCTCCAGTGAAATGCCTGGGTCCACAGGTCAGGATTTTACACCATCGCTCACACAAACTACCAAGGCTTTTAGTGCTGCAGGAGGCTGCTCTGGAGCCAGGGACAGGCTGCAGCACTCAACCTGCATCACATGCACCCAGCTCTGGAGACCTCCAGCCTTCCACTCTACCCCACATGCATCTCCACCAGTAAATCCTCTCCTGTCACAGTTCTGTCACCTCCCTTGCCTGACTGCTGTAACCACGAGACAAACTGCTCCTGTGCAGAGGTGAGACCCTCCTGCATCATCAGGAGTACACAGATTGTTCCCATGGGAAGCATTCCTGGTTCTCCTGCTTCAGAACTAACTTCCACAGTGGCAAGGTGGCCTCCCATGCTTCAGGCTTCTACTGCAGTTGCAAAGAAGGCAGCTCTCCCAAAAAAAGCAAAGGGATAACCACAACAAAGAGCCAGTGTCCACCATCCTCTCCTACTTTAGTGAGGGATAATAAATGCAGTCAAGGCTTTGCACGAGTCTCACCAAATCTCCATGTTCAGGCACAGGTCACACATGGTCTGACACCTCCCATGAGCTGATAGTGAGTTGGATGTTATTAGGATCTAGGACAGAAACTCCTCTGGGACAGGGCACAACTGCAAAACCAAGGTTGCCCTCTGCAGCATGAGGGCATTCTTCTTCATGAGGCTGCATTCTTCTGCCCCCAGTCCCAAGACCCCCTGGTCTGTGGGTGACAAAGCTGCTATTTTCAGCTCTCACAAAGCAACCAAGGATGGTGTTTTAACTCCTTGAATCAGGGTTTTGAAGTCCTCTACAGCCTCCCACCTCAGGACCTCCATGGAGGAGCTTTTTCCAGAGGGCACAGCAGAGCCAGGGCAGCTGCAAACAAGGTACCACTGTGATAAGCAGCATGTTGCAAGGAGGAGCTTTAGATAGATGTGAGCAGCTCTGTGGGTAGGCAAACAGGATCCCCCATTTCTTTCCTGTTCCGTGAATGGAAAACCCACAGCCTCTTCCTCTGGGAGGGGAAGGAGGAGGGTGGAAAGCCCATGCACTAGGGTTAGTTTCCAGAACTGGGTAATGACTGCCCCAGAGAACCCCTCAGCAAAGAGATGAGATGTTTCCACTGCTGCTGGAAACTCCTGGTGCTGATCAAAGCAGCCCCCAAGGGGGCTAAAGGCCACATCAGTATATTTTAGCACTGTGGGGTAGGAGGGCTTAGCTGCATGCTCTTCATACCAGCATCCAACAGGAAGGAGCTGAGCATTTTCCAGATGGACTCTGTACTCCTAAGTAGCACAAATACACTACATGCCCAAACCACACTGACTTCAGTAGCAGTTAAAATACCCAAATATCTGTGTCAAAATCTCCAGGGACTCCCAAAGTTGCCCCCAGGGTAATGGTAGCTGAATATGCTCCCATCAGATCTTGGTCCAGGAAGGCTGAATGAGCCATGAGTTTCTGGAAGCTTTCAAACCCAAGTGACTAATAGAAGGATCAGGCAAAGCCAGATGGCCAGACCTCTGTCTCGTCACCCCTGCACTGCTCCAGGCACAGCTCCTTCCACCTCTAGCTGCAATTCAAGCTGTCAATCCTACTTCTCAGGAGGAAATCAGTCAACAATATTGCCCTTCAGCTAGAAGACAAGTCTCTGAATAGAAATGAAGCAAGAAATATTTCCTGTTCTCTTGTTCCCCTCAGGGTAACTGGACAGATCAATGCTGCAAATATTCCTGCCACTAAACACAGGGGGAATCTCAGGTCACCAAGTGATATAATGCAATGATGACCCAAATCTTGAACCCACACTACAGATTCAGTGCTGACCAGTACTCAAATGACAGTTCTCCTTGCTCTGAAGAGTGATGGAAAATTGCCACACATGAGAATAATCTGGGTCATGGGGCAGAGCAGCAGCTTGTTCACAGCTATTTCACAACCGTGTTATTAACATTATGGAAGAATAAATTTGCTACAAAAGCACTCAAGGAATCCTGCTTAGATGCCCTTTAAGATGAAATTTTAAACTCCCTGGCCCTTCTAATAAAACCAAAATGGACTTCCAGCCTCTCTCTGTGACCCACTGTCACCTACCAATCCACACAGGCTGTGGTTTTGACACAGCATCCAGCAGCAGGTTGGAAGTGGAGCAGCAGTTACAGCCTGGACTGGAGCTTCGTTTTGACAGCATCAGCTTGAGGAGGAAAGAAAACCCTGCCATCAACTGCCTGGCAGCCAGAAGGATGTCACTCCATGGGGACCGTCCTCCTTCACTGGAGCTCTGGCTCTTTCTAACACCTGCTATTTCAGGCTGCCAAACCTAAATTTTAATTAAGAGTCCCATTTAAGTTCCCGAGGAGCCCTGCTTTGGCCTTGCTAATTAAAGACAAACTGACAGAATCTGGTGTGAAAAATAAACCAGGTCTGAAAAGTTCGAGAGTCACAAAAAGATTCTGAGCTCCTAAGTAGGTTGGAAGTTGCTCTCTGAGGGAATACCAGGTGTTGTCCAGCCCCAGGTTTCTAAGTTAAGTACTGGTGCCCGTAGAGCTGATGGACTCTAGAGGGTTAATCACAGGACCCCAGTTCAGATCTCACCTGTCTCCATGAGAATTGAACCCAACGCTGGAAGACAGATGCAGAAAGTGCTCTTCTGGCCACAATCTCAGTGGGAGGGAACTGGCTGTCCTTGAGTGTGGGGGCACTGCTCCTCCCTCTCTCCAAGAGGGCTGAGAGCAGGTCTGGATTTCCAGGTGACTTCCTTATCCCAAGCCATTGGGCAGACCATAGATGTGCCGCAGCAACAAAACCTCAGAGCAGCTTCACTCCTGCATAAGGATTGTATGCAGGCCTTCAGGACTATGCTGCTGGGAAGACCTTGCTTCAATTGAAATAGATGTTTTGGGTTTTGGTTGGTTGTTTAGTTTGGTTTATTTGTTTTTTTACATAGAAGATCCTTCAGATTGGGTAACTGGAAGGACTTTGTTAGAATACACCAAGTCATCACATCTCACTACATTCAAGCCTTATCATTTCAACCAGAACTGTGCCAGTATCAACACTTGATCACCAACATTTCCTGCTCTGAATCAGACCAGAGTGGAAATACTTTCAAAGTGCCAAAATCTCCCTCACCCACTCAAAATGTGGATATTTCCAGGCAGATGTAGGTGTAACACAGAACAAAATACAAGCTGTGTGCAGATAAGACTTCTCTGCTACAGAAACCAACAGTTGCCAACAGGGTCAAAACAGGGCTGGTGCAACGAGTGAGAACAGTGAGAGTGACTTTCAGGTTAATTCCTGCTCTAGACTCCCCTTTTTAGAGGTGGATACTACTGCAGTATTTCTTAGCAGGGAAAAAACCAAAAGGAAAAGTGATTGGGATTTTTTTGATTCATGATTCGTTTTAGATTGGTTTGCTTGTTTAATTAATATGGTGTCTCTTTTCAGCCCAGGTGAAAACACACAAATTGAAATGGGACCTAGGAAGTGCCCCATCACAATTCAGGACTTGGTGCTCTTACACTCAAGACAGGGACCACTCCTCTGTCCCAGCTTGAAAGCAAAGCCAGACAGAGCAGACAAGACCACCAGGAAAAAGGGAACTGAGAAATCCTTGAAATCTTTGAACAAAAAAAACCCAAAAAACACCAAGACACCAGAAAAGAAACAAACAACAACCCAAAGCAAAGCCAGACAGAGCAGATGAGACCACCAGGAAAAAGGGAATTGAGACCTAGCTTGAAAAGCTTGAAATTCTTGGCCAAACTGACAGATGCTGCAAAGTGTTATAAAATGTATAGGGAGTATGAGAAGCAACTGAGCAACTAAAGCCAGCTCCCTGCATGAGCAACATTTACAGCCAGTCTGCCTCACACTGACTAGGGGATCCAGAGGCCAAATTCAGCCATCAGCAGTTGCAAATTGCAGGGACCTCAGTGGAAACTGCATCCGCTTGCTGGGAGCTGCCCATGGGCTCTTGTTCCCTGAATTACCAGGAGTGCAGGGTGCTTGATTGCATCTTGGCTCTTGATTACAGCAGCATCAGCAGGCAGAATTAAACAGTTTGCTTCCTGGCCTATTTAGCATCCCTTAGGTGATGGGTTAGAGGGTAAGCAAGGCTTAGGAGACATTTAAACAGTTGTGCCAGCATCTGATTATTTCTATTTATTTTTTATCAAGACATTTGCAGCTGGTGATAAGGTTTCCCAAAGATCTGGCCTGGCTCCAGAGGGAAAAAAAACCCAAGCAGTGAAAGCAGTTGTAAAAGCAGCTCAGCACTAGATTCTAAAGCACTGCCTGAACCAGCTGCCATAGCAACTGCTATTAAAGAAAGAATTCGAGCATTCTTCACAGAAGCAGGAAAACTCACAGTCACTAAGTGCCAGGATGGGATGCAAAGCAAACTAAGGGGGGATAAATATAAGCAAGGGGGGGGAAACACACGGAAGTGAATGAGAAGCAGGGCTGGTTGCACAGGTATCTGCTCTCGTGTTGCAGAGATGCCTATAAATACACCAAGATACCTAACTCCAAGCTCATTAGCAAGCATTTTATATACAGTTGATCCTGCCTGGGGGCAGGAGGTGGATTACATGACCTCCTGAGGCCCTCTCAACCTCCATTTTCCATGATTCTTGGAGGAAGAAATCTATACCACCTGAGCTGACCTGAATCCAGAAGGGTTGGAATTTAAATCTGGGAAAAATAAATAAATAAAAATCCACTTTTCAAGTTCTCCTTGTCCAGGAGAAGAGGAAAAAAAACAGAACCTGCAGCCACAGCTTACAGCCAAGGTCTTCCTGTCCAGAAACCATATCCAAGCACTGTTTTCTACTGCATCAGGGTAAAGTGTGAGATTTAGCCCTGCAATAAGGCTTCACCTCCAGCAATACTCATTTACCCACCATGATTCATTTGCCAAGAAGAGGAGGTTTGGGGTCAGGGTTGTTGGTTTTTTTTTTTGGGGGGGTGGGTCTTTGTTTTCAAAATACACTTAAAAACACAATGATGCTGCAAAACTCCAGCTACCAGTGAGCTCCTGAGAGTGGATCAGGCAAAAACCTTATGTCCTTTTGGCAGAATAAGATTAGATATCACAACAGAGCACTGTAGCAAGGCAGAGCCCTGGCTATTGGAGGTGGTGGCCAAGGTGGGGAGACAGACAACATTTCACTCTATGTTGCTGCAGATTATTACAAAGAAGATGCCAGAGCCCCCTCCTGAGCTGTTATTTATGCTCTCTGGGTTCTTGTTGTTGGAATGGGACAAAACACACCATTCATGGGAGTGTAGGAAACAGCACACGCCTGGAAGGCAGCCAGGCAGTCAAGGAACTGCAAGAAGCTCCATGTCATAGCCCTGTGGGGGCCAGAAGCTGGCTGGGCTGCAGCATCAGCCCTTCCACACCATTATCCCACCAAGCAGGCAGCCAGGAGTGCTGCTTCCAGTGCCTGATCCAACCCGTGTCCATGGCCATCACTGCATTTCCACACCTCAGTCAAGCTTGGACTGGGAAGGTTCTGGCTTGGACATTTGGCAGCCTGTAGACACCAGAAAATCAGCAGCCATCCAAGGCTGCCTTCCCTTTGTTGGAAGCAGAGCAGCTAGGACAGGGAATGGAAAGGTTAAACGCCAGTGATTTAGCACTTCATTGTATGCAGGAACCTCCCAGGACACCTGGTTGAATTAAGATCCTATGGCTAATCTGCCTTTGGCTGACACAAGTCCTGACGTTCCCTGCAAAGGTGGCTCTTGTGCCCTGAGCTCTCCCTGCTGTGATTTGGCCAGGCAGGGTTTGCAGAGCAGATGGTGACCTTACATATCCTACCTACTGCACCTTCCATGCACAGCCCTAAGAGCTTCAGCCCTCTCTCCCCATTGCCCAGATCTCCTTCTGGCAGGGAATGCTCCTTGCTCATGGCTGCATTAAGCAGCAACCATCAACAATATCAACAAACCAAAGACATACTCAGTGTGCATGTAGGGGTACCTGCAGCCAAGGAGACACCAGCTCACAGTTTCCCCTCCAGAACACATTGTAGCCAAATTTCAGAAGCTGAATAAGTGACTTAAGCCACATCAAGTTAGAAACAATAATCTGACATTGGCAACAGTCATTGGCCAATCGCTGTTTGATCTAAAACACCTTGATTCCAAACAGTCCATCCTTACTGGAGGGAAAAGTACTTTGAATCTGAATTGATGCTCACTCATTATACATGAGAAATCTTTTCAGTGGTTTCAGAAATGCTGGAAGTTGGCGCACACATAAAAGCCAGAACCTGAAACAATGTGAAACCCACCCATTTCCATCTCAGAAGCCAAGGACATGCCTCTGCCAAAATGAGGTACAAGCAGAAAGATCTGCCCACAGAGGTGGGGCTGGACAGCTGGGCATATAAGGGGGGTGGGAGGTGTGTGTTTAAATGTTGATCAAAGCAATTCCTGCCAGGATCCCTACATCACCATCTCTTGGCAAGGAAGGTCAGAGCATCTGCATGCACGTTTTGTGTCCTTGTTTTAGTCAAGCAAAGCAATTTCTCACTGTGCAGGGTGCAGAAGGGAGACTGTACATGCTGTGAGCCTTGCTGGGCATTAAGAAATTCTAAAGATGCAGCATTTCTGGGCTGTAAGTATGGAAAGAGCCCCCCAGCTCACACATCCTGAACCAGCAAGCAGCAAAGCTCAGAGCAGGCAACGGCAGCACCCTGAGAACAGACACCCCAGGGATTAAGAAGAGGCTTGACCCACTGAAACCAAAGTTTTTCTACAACAGCTGGTGACATATTTTATAAAAATACATATTTAAATTAATGAAATATCTCATTTTGTTATTTAAAAATAATTTTTAGAAGTATTTCTCATAAAACCTTTTTTGTTTAAAGAAAGGGTTTGAAACCAAATGTGTAAAAGTGACTCAAGATTTGGGGCTGGAGAGAACCTTATCCCAGGAAACCTGAAATGGACTTCCAGCATTAGTTTCCAAACAGGAAAGTTGACATTTCAAGCTCTTATGGAAAGGAAAATAATCTTCCCACTTGATTGAAATACAAGGGAGTTAATAAAAATGTTTACTTGTTGTGACAACAGAGAAAGTTGCACAGTCAATATTTCTTGTGCTTCCAGATGCCACCTAGTTAGCTGCCATATGCAAGCCACCCTGCACTGGCATCATATCCAGATTGCAGGAAAAAGCCAAGCTAAATATGCCTAAATAAATAAATCTGCTTTTGGAAGATGTACCAACCACCATTAACAAAATTAACAAAATCAATCATTGCCAAGAGCTCCCCCACACACCTTCCCAAGAGGGCACCTTCCGTTTCCACACCTATGGAGTTTAAAACTCAAGAAACACCTTTGCTGTTGAAAAGAACCTTCACATTTCTGACTCAAGACATTCCCCAAATATCCAGATATACACTCAGATGGCAGTTGATAAAAGACGTTTTTGTCAGAGCCCTTTCAAAAGCCACAAAACCCAGGAGAAAAATCTTCTCAGGCAGATAAATGCACTTGCACATCGAAACAGACACAGGAACCCCACGTAAAAAGCTTCAGGAGACTAATAATGTAGGTGAAAAATTAAGGCACCTCATAAAAGGTTTTTACTAACAAGGGAACAGATCACATCAACTTGGAAAGGTTAAAGAAAGCAATTTATAGACACTAATTAAGGCCTCTTTTAAAAGTGCCTTTGCAAATGACAAGGTTGGGTTTATTCCAGAAAGGTGCAAAGGGAGCACAGCCAGAGCTGCCTGGGGATGGCTCCTAAAAGAGTTGGCCACACTCAGCACTGCCCCATGGTTACAGGAGGTTTAAGGGTCAGCAGAAAGGGAATTGAGGGGGATGGATTTATCCAAATAAACTGTGCAACACTTACACCCTCCCCAGGGAGGTGCAGGACACAGTGAGCCCCAAGCTTGCACCCACTGCTCTGCTGATGGAAACACATTTGCTGGATGCCAAGTCCAAGGTCATCAAACCTAAGTTTTCCTTCACTTTCTGGCTCACCAGCCGCCAGGATCTGCACGGTTTCACTTCTGCAGAGGTGCTGTTTTATGCAACACTCTGGCTCTGATGAAGTTTTGCTTGCGGGCTGCAGTGCCAGAAGGTGGGAGCTGAAGGACTTTGCAGTGATGCTTCCCAGAGCCAGGGCTGGGGGTGCAGCAGGTGCCTGCTCATCCTGGAGGAGGAGAAACCAGGGCACCTCCAGCACTGCTGGAAGGTGAGTGGGTCCATCAGGGGGCTTTATTCCCCCATTGGTTTGCTGAAGGGAGCACAGCTCACCCCCAGCTAATGGGAACAACTCCAGCTTCTGTCATCCAAGTGGGAGCTGCCCCTACAGAGTGGCTGGGTGTGCAAAGGGACTTCCAGGCAGCAAATGTCTCACATCTATCTGCACAGGCAGCCACTTAACCCACCTCTGGGAGTTCTTTTTTTTCCATTTGCAGATCACCAGCTACTCTCCTCATGCTCTGGGGCTGCTTTTCTAAGAGCTCAGCCATGTAGAAAGACCTGGACATGATAGCCCTGCAGCAGCTGGGACTGCTCTGGGAGACAAGGTGTTGTCCTGGGAACAGTGGGACCAGCCTCCTCCCCACAGTTTCGGGTCATCACCTTGTAGGACAGCCTTGATGGGCCACAGCCTTCAGCAGCCTTTGCAATTACTAGGCTGGCTTGCAAAGCATTGTTTTATTGCACTATAAAGCAACTCTCCTTGGCAGCCCTAAGAACAGCCCAGAGGTTGTCCTCAACATGGCTGCTCACCATGACCTCTGCATGGAGTCAATGCCTCCCTCCCCTTTGGCACCATCTCCTGCAACCAGCTCAGGTGATGAGCTTGGTGAGGGCTTGAACATATTTCTACTTAAAAAAGGGGGTTGTGCATGGTGACCCTCCACAGCACGTCCTTTCCAGCTCCTCCAGTGGGAGAGTGGAGCTGGTCCAGTGCATCAACTGGGAACCCTCTGCTCTCACCTCAGAGCTCACCCACAAACTGGGTGAGCTGTAAATATTTCAGCTTTCCAAACTGAAGGTCCCAGCCAGCACACTGCAGCCCAGGGGGCCAGTGCCCTCAGTCTGGGGTCACTGCCCACCACCTGCTTCTCCCCGGCTTGACTGTCTGCTCACATCTGCCAAGCAGGGAGTTTGCAGCATGCTCCCTACCCTGCTTCTGTCAGCAGGCATCTACAAGAGCTTTTAATAGCAGCTTGTTTGTTAAATCTAGGATATTTTGACAGATCTGTTGCAGAAGATGCAAGGAACGAGCCCATAGGAGCCATCACCCCTTTGCAGCTCCTGCCCACGCCAGGGCTGATGCTCCCCAAGAGCTCCTGCCTTTAGTCCTGCTTCACCAGAAGCACAACGAGATATCAAAGATAAGATACAGTGATTCTGCAACATGCACAGTCACACATGGACTCAACAGCCACAGACAAGCCTGGATTTCTTCCACGGGACTGAATTCCAAGGTGTGTGGAGTAGTTGACACCCTAGAGGAAAGGGATGCCATCCAGAGGGACCTTTACAGGCTGGAGAGGTGGCCAGTGCCAACCTCACAAAGTTCAATGAGAACAAGGGCAAGGTCCTGCACCTGGGTTGGCACAACCCCAGGCACAAATCCAGGCTGGGGGGAGAATGGCTAGAGAGCAGTCCTGAGGAGAAGGACTTGGGGTTGGTAGTCCATGAGAAGCTCCACATGAGCTGCCAGTGAGTGCTGGAGCCCAGAGAGCAACTGCATCCTGGGCTGCATCAAAAGAAGTGTGGCCAGCAGGACCAGGCAAGGGATTCTGCCCCTCTGCTCTGCTCTGGTGTGTCCAGCTCTGGAGCTCTCAGCACAGGCAAGACATGGAGCTGTTGGAGAAGGTCCAGAGAAGGGCCACAAAGATGATCAAAGGGCTGGAGCAGCTCTGCTGGGGACACAGGCTGAGAGAGTTGGGGTGTTCAGCCTGGAGAAGAAAAGGCTCTAGGGAGACCTTATAAAGACCTTCCAGTGCTTGAAGGGGCTGCAGAAAAGCTGGGGAGGGGCTTTCCCCTCAGAGGGTGGTGATAGGACATGGGACAATGGTTTTAAACTGAAAGAGGGGAGATTTAGGTTAGACATCAGGAAGAAATCCTTCACCATGAGGGTAGGAAGGGGCTGGAATAGGATGCTCAGAGAAGCTGTGGCTGTCCCCTCCCTGGAGGTGTTCAAGGCCAGGTTGGATGAGGCTTGTGCAGCCTGGTCTAGTGGGAGGTGTCCCTGCTCATAGCAGGGAGGTTGGAATCTGATAATCCTTGAGGTCCCTTCCAACCTTAACCATTCTATGGTTCCTCTTCTCCAAGTAGTCTTCTCACATTTGCATAAACAGAGAGATCACCTGCTAGAGGAGAAGCTGGGGTGGCTCAGCCTGTGGCCAAGGGAAGGTGGCACAGATACCCACAGGAGCTGGGCAGAATGAGTACTGCTCTTTACATCACTCCTAGGCAAGGTGCGGGCAAAGGACAATGAAATCAGCAGGTCCAGGTCTTCAGGGACACAGCTGCTCCCTGAAGAGCAGGGCAGGGGTTTGCACCCCCTGACTCCATTCTACAGGGCTCAACCCACCACCTCCATTAGCAGGTTATACAACAGCACAAGGCAACTCCTGAACAAAAGGCCAACTCACTACCCAACTCCACTTTCTTTTCCTCAGGTTCACCACACAGTGCCTACCCCCAGCCCCTCTCCCACCTCAGGAGTGAGAAAGACAGAAGTACAGAAAAGGAACAAAGGATGGAAATGACACACCCCCCCAGAGGCAGGTCGGGGTGACACGTGCCATCTGCACCCCCAGCTCTCTACCCTTCCTCACGCCAACTTCTCAGCTTCTTCATCATTTATATTTCACCTCCCCCTCCACTTCCCACATGGAAACAAAGGGTGATTCATACATCAAAATAATCCCTCGGGACTTCCAAAAGCCCACAGATTCCCTCACTTTGGCTGAAGGCACTTGAGAAGGAATTTTCCCAGCTTGGCCTGAGGGTTTGAACCTGTCCCCTCCTCCCCTTGTACTGGTCCCACAGCACAGAGGGGTCAGAGCAGGGACAGAACCTGCCCACACACTATTTTTAGGACTTTAATTGACCACAAACCAAATTGAATTTACAAGCCTGAAAACTCTAGTGACACAGGGGAAGAACCTCTGGCACCAGAGGTTGATTTTCCACTGAGGTTTTATCACAGAATCATGCCAGAAAGAGCAACTGATGGTTAAAGACCTAAGCTCACCTACAGAAAGGGCTCAGCCTGATTCTGGTACCAAAAGAGACCTGCAACAAAGGATGTTCCCTTACAGGAGGAAAAGGATGGAGCTGTGAGCTGAATGCTCAGTCCCTGCAGTCCCAACAGCCAAGTGTCCACATTCACATGTGGTGCAAGACCATTGTCTACAGGACCTCCAGTACTGGTGCACTAATGCTGCTGCCTGACCACGTGCCAGCCCTGCCTGTTGGTTGCCATCAGAGTGCACGACCCCCCTCCACTAGATTTTCAAACACCCCTGCCCTTCGTGCCTCTCTCACAAGATGAATTATCAGGAAGGCAGACAATAAGGAGTTTCCTCCTTCCAAAATGTCCACATCCAAAGCCAGAAAGCACAGGCAGCCAGACTACAAGGCTGGGCCTCTCTCAGACACGTTGGCCCCATCACATCCTCCAGCCCAAGTGAGGAGCAGAGGCACCATCGTGGCATGAAGAGGAGGGCAATGAAATCCTCATTGTTTTGCCCAAACACCATGACCTGTCCCTTCCAGGTGGGCAGCTGGGAGCAAAACCCAAAGCCATACATTGCCAAGTGCCTGCCAGCACAGGAAGAGGTGATACAAGTTCTACATCTGTCATCTCAGGCAATGCCAACAGACAGCTCCACAGCAGGGCTCTGCCTGGCCTCACTGCTGGGGCTCTCCTGTAAAACTACAACAGCTCAGAGTGAGAAACACTTGTTCAGTGGAGCAGAAAGATGGAAGCAACTGTTAAATCTTTAAAGCAAGGAAGAAACAAACCCCTGCAGTTTCCAGGGCACCGTCACAGGTCTGCTCTCCCAGAGAAAGGCTAGAAATGCAGGCAAAGCCACAGACACACAGCAGGGCTTTGCAAAGGCTTGTGACATTGCCCATCCCCACTGTCTACCACAAAGTGCTCCAGCTCCCAAACAGGTGCAAAACAAGCACGTTAGGACAAGTTACAGTGCACAAAAGACCTTCCCAGAAACAGGGACGTGAATTTGGGGAGATTCCTCAGAAGACAAGTCAAGGTCCTTGCCTTCCACCCACTCACCAGGAAAGTACATACTGCTTCTTGAGACAGATGCTGGAAACTAGAACAACATTCACCAGCAGAGCTACAACTCAACAGGCCAGGTGTTCTAAACATCTTCCTTGTCTCTGTCATGCCAAGGGATCAGGACAGTCACACCTGACAGAGCAGCAACTCCAAAAGCTACTCCAGGTCACCTCTGAGAAATGTTTTTACTTCTCTGCAGAGAAGTCAGCTCTGGCTCCCCAGAGCTTGCAGGTTTATACCCCCCTGAGGCTAAAGGGGATTGGCTTGAGACATCTTTTTTCCTCCCTTCAGATTTTGAAGCAAAAAGCAAAGCACTTCAAACCACTTTGAAATGGCGCAATCAAACCAATTTCTGAACAATTTGCATTTCTCTTCTCTAGGAAGAATGGCAGTATTTTGAATAGGGGAATAAATTCACACATCCATGTAGCTCTGAATCCATCCCTCTCAAGCAGGGAAGCTGAAGAGATTTACACTGACATGTAAATCCCTGTGACAGACTTCTGTAAAACCACTGAAAGAGGCACACCCAGAAGGCAAAGGAATGTTTCACACCTTCTGTAAGTAGGAAGTGTAAAAGCAGAGACGAAAGCTGCCTCCCTTTCCTCAAATCTCAGTCTTAACTCCTGCCATATCCTGGCACTGATGTGCCCACTCCTGATGTCAATGTAGGTAAGGCTGGTGTCACACAGTGATTTGAGGAGCTACATCAGAGATGATAACATCCTAGAGACTAACACCACCTCAAGGGCAGCCCAGTCCCTGGATGCCACCCTAGATGCTTCTGCCCACAACGCCCCACGGACCTCACAAGTAGCCAAAGACACTTCCAGACACAACCACTGTACCTTCCTCCAAGTCGTTCCTCAGAGAAGCCTCCAGCAGAGCAACGCTGGCTTCAAAAGACACTTTCTTCCTGTTGACAGCGTTTCTCTTCTTTTCATGCTTCCTCTTCTTGTGCTGCATCTCCTTCTCGTACTGGGCCCACTTCTTCAGCTGCTGGGCCCGGCGCTTCTGGGCTGCCCGCAGCCTCTCCAGCGTGGGCACCTTATCCAGCAGCTGCAGCTCTGTCCGGAGGTCCACGTGGGCATCCATCAGGAAAGGACGTCCCAGCGCAGGCCCTCTGGCTGGCAGGTGCCTGCTGCTATACCAGCATCCTGAGGCCGAGCTGGGAAGGGCCCATTGCAGCGTCCGACAGGAATATGGTGGGAACCTGAAATGAGGAGGAAAGTGTGAAGGGTCAAGACACATCATCCTGTGCAGAAAAGCAACTGAGACCAGCCCGTTGGAAAACAACGACAGGCAACACCTACCATTTCAAAAGGCAGCTCATTTGTGCTTTAATTGCTTGGTGGTTCTCCCTGGGTTTTGCAGTTCCACCCTTTGCCTACTCCAAACACAACTCTCTTGATTAAGCAGTAGTTTTAGAGTGTAATTCATTTGCATCTACAGCTCAAGGCAGCCCTCCCTTAGGAGCAAAAGACAGTCTTAATAAGCAAAGATCTTCCACAGAATTCGGTATCACTCTTCAGACAAGTCAGAGATTGAAGCCCTGAGACACATCCTCCCCTGCAGCTGATCCCTTCCAGCATTCCCATCACCCCGTGATGTCCGTGTCCCCAGCTCCTCAGCCAGGACTGCACTGATCCACACCAGCAGCTGCCTCCCTGAAGCATTTTGGTCAGGGCAGAGGGGACCAGGATTGCAGTGACAGAGCCCAGGGCAGCCAGACACCAGATGAGACCTTCTCTGCACAACTAAACAAGAAGGCAGAGGCTGGAGATGCTTGGGCCTACCCACCTGAGGTCAGGCAGATTTTCTCAGAGGATCTCAACCCACCAGGAGCATCATCCCCACTCTTCTACTTCATCCTTCAGCCCCCTCTCACCCCAGCCGAGTTGGAGGTAGCTCCCAGGGAGGTGTTACTAACACTTCAACCTCCTCAGTTACTGAAAAACATGGGGGGTTGTGTTCAATTCTCTCTTCCTTCAGGTTTTTTCTTCACCACACACCAGCTCATTCTGGTTTTGCTGCACGGGGCTTCATAAACACAACAACAGGAGCAGTTCAATCACAGCCCAGTCCCAGTCTCCTGGTGTGACAAGGACACCAGAGCCCTCTGAGCAGTGGTACCTGCCCAGCCATCACCCACAGGCACCCACCCCAGCACAGAAGGAGACAACGAGTCCCAAATTGAAGGCACAGTCCTACAGGGAAAGGTGCATTTGTAATGAAGCCAATGTCACAAGTAAATTGAACCAGCCTTTCCAAACAGACCCTGTCACAACACCCTGACACAAGGTGAGCTTGCCAAACCAAAATCAACTGTAAATAGCCACGAATGAGATGAGAGCTCTCATGGATCAGCCAGCTGTGGGGTGGGGGGAAACAAACCCTACAAAAAAACCCCCATAAAACCCCCGAAACAACAGAAAAATAACAGCAGTTTATGGGAAAGAGAGACTGGAGAGCCTAAGTATTCACCTGAGAAAGCCCCAGCAGGGCAGCTGAAGCCACTCCTGGTGTAAGTCTCTTGTTCCAGAAGAAAGGAAGCAACAGTCTCATAAGCAACGGATGCCAAACATCTACAGGGAAAACCAGCAACAGAAGCAAGGGAGCTAGAGCAAGGTGAGAGCTGTGCTGAGGATACCAAACCTTTCCCACCCAGCCAAGCCAGGCAAAGCTGCCACCCATCCCCCTTCAGAGGGTGAAGCAGCCCAGCCAGGGAGGCATCACCCTGAAGAGCTGCAGGGTCCAGCCATGCAGCGCATCCCTCACCTCCCATCAATTCTGCAAGGTGGAGGCAGCTGCTCCATCCAAAGATTGCTCCAGACCTTCCGCAGGGGTTTGACCTTCCCTATAAATATCCCTGCAGACTGACAGCCCAGCAGCCATTTCCTCCCTGAGATCATTGGTTTGAGAACTGAAAACAAACAAACTCAGCCTGAACACACGGGCAGGCCCAGACCCTGGCTTTAGTCATTCAGTGGCCAACAGAAGGCCAAGGGCAGCTTCAGCAGCACCTGCAAACCTGATTTTGAGGGTTTCAGGACAGATCTGAAAAAAACAAAACCCCAACAAACCCTGTTCCATCCCATAACTTCAGATTGGAAAACAAAAAACACTTTAGTTCCACAGAGTTCCAGTACCTGAAGGGGCTACAGGAAAAGCAGGGAGGGACTTTTCATGAGAGCATGGAGTCAGAGGACAAGGGATGGTGACTTTAAAATGGAAGAGGGGAGTTTGAGGTGAGACATTAGGAGGAAATTCTTTAGTGTGAGGGTGGTGAGAGCCTGGCCCAGGTTGCCCAGGGAAGCTGTGGCTGCCCCATCCCTGGCAGTGTTGAAGGGCAGGTTGGATGGGGCTTGGAGCAACCTGGGCTGGTGGGAGGTGTCCCTGTCTGCACAGGGAGGCTGGAACTAGATGATCTCTAAGGTTCCTTCTAACCAAACCATTATATGATTCTATAATAGGGAAAATGAAATAATTGCAAAGTTTTTCAGAAGAGAGATACTGCCTAAAAATTCAAACACTTGCTTGAGATAGAAAACACTAGCTCAGGACTTCAGCAATGCTGCTGGGAAGCAAGGGCAGCATGTCAGGGCTCCTCCATGGCACCAGACCCTGCACAGCTCTCCCAGAGCCCCACCACAGCCCCCACAAACCCTGCAGGCAAGAGGGCCATAAATGCTGCCCTCTTCCCAAACAGCTTCTCTTTGGGGGCTTGGGAATTGCCTCTGCCCAGGCACTTGGCTGGAAAGTTCTTCACCACCTCTGGTGAACTCTGGTGAACGGCTCCTGCCCCTGGCAGGCACTCCTGGGGAGGTATCTTTTTTGGCAATCTCTGCTCCAGTAACACGGGCTGCAGATCTGAAGCCTTATTTACAATACCTCGAAGGAGGGGGAGAGAAGGGCAGGAAAAGCCTCTCGCCACAGGGAGCACTCCCACCCTGCTCCTTTTCCAGGCCACTTCTGCCATTGTTTGCTGAAAGATGAACAAATATTTTTCCAAAACACACCTGAAGTAGAAATGAAGACCTAATTCAGTGGGTTTATTAAAGCAAATACACCTTATTTCAGCGTTTACCTCCAAAAAAGCTGGAAGAGTGGATTGCTCTCCTTGCCCATGGTTCAACTTTCCTGTGTGCACCTCATCCTCCAGTTCTGCTCTCACAGCAGAACAAAAAGAACTCAAGTAGCTGACAGATAGGAATGAAAAGGAAACAGGAGGTCCACAAACACCAAGAAATCTTCTGGAAACACCAGACACCATAATCTCCTCAAATCAATCAGCTAACAAACCTCTAAAGGAGCGGAGAGGTCATCCTGAGAAGTCTCCCTGAAGGGCACACAGCTCAGCTTCTCCCAGACTTAAGTTCCCCTACACCCAGCCCTGAACCCTCTCAAAGACTTTGGCCCCACCACTCCAGCTGCCTGTGTTCCAAGGTCCTTCTTTCTCTCCTGTACTGAAGAAGTGACACATCGACTTCTCCTTGCACAAACTGGTCAGTCTAACTTTAGCACAATTTCAGGTCCCAGCACTTGTTTGCCTGCAAAGTGACACAGAAGCTGGCTGTGTGGGTGTCTGTGGTTTGCAAGGCATCACATTTTGGTTTCTGTTTTATTTAAAGATGACTACCAAAAAAAAAAGGTGCCGTTCCTCGTGTTCAACCAAGTTGAGTTTCCATGAGCTCAGCAGATCTGCCTGGTGCTGAGAGCATCCTGCTAGACACACGCAGTCCCCAGCCCCGTGAGGACAATGGGTGACTATTTCAGGGGCCAGAAGGAAGAGAAGACACCCCTGCCACCACTGTCCTCTTGGTGCTGCAGCCCAGAGAGACACGCTCCAACCGTGTCAAAGATCAAAATGCACACCAGTGCTGGCACACAACCCTTCTTTAGAATAAAAAAAAAGTCTCCATTTCCTGTTCATTTTGCCTCACCTTAACACAGGAGTTGACTCACCAAATTCAAAGGACTATTTCAGGGCACTGGTTACTCACTTGCACTACAAGAAATGACGGTGATTCTGTGAAGTGAGAGTTTACTGAGTCAGTGGTTGCAACAAGCTGTACCACCTGCACCACCAGCCCTGCCTGGGGGTGGTCCTGGCTCTCCTGCACACACATCTTCCCTTTTCACATCTGGAGGTTGGTTCTTACATCCCACAAAGGAGAAAATAGAGTCCATTTATTTTCCACTCACAGCTGCCCCCCTCCTCCTCCTCCAAACCCTTCCACTTGTAGACACTTTGTCATAACGTTGCTGAGGTTGGAACTGGTTCCATTAAAACAGGGACACTGCTGGGTGATGCTAAAGAGCCTCCTTGTCTCCCTGCCAGACCACGAAGCTGGAGCTAAGACCTGCAAATCCTCCATCACATCTCCCCAAGGCACTACTTAAAGCACAGCACAACACCAAAGCAGAACACAAACACTTCCAAGGGCCCTTCACTCAAGTGTCATCGACTTCGTTTTTATTGCACTTACAAAAAAACAAACACAAATGCTGGAAGAGCAACCCCTGCTTGGGACACCTCGAAATGAAATAGTTCAGCAACTAAAGAATTCTGCTAAATTGTGCATCTTTCAAGCAAAGGTAAAATTCCAGGCCTAGGGATGTGAGCAGCCACTTCTGAAGTCAAGGGGATCGTTGGCATCCCCTGGATTGCTCGTGGGGAGGCACCTGCAGGATTGGGCCCAGCTGATCAGGTGAAGCATCTGTGTCTGCAGCATAAAGTCAAGTCGGTGGCATGAAGAGGGACAGAAATAGCCCTCCCCCTCCCACCCCAAGCTAATCTTCTCTCAGCTGGAATTGGAAACGAAGCACAAAAGCCTACAGCAGGCATCTGAGCACACAGGCAGCCTGCAGAGGAGGTGACTGTCTGATTTATTTATTTCATTAAGAGTCAATTCCTGCACCATGGCAAGGTGAGGAATTGCCAGATTTACCCCTTCTGCTTCCTACAAGGGCCAAGGCCAACCTGTACTATTCCTGTCCCATGAAATGCTGGATGATCAGTCCCTCATAGTCCTTTTGCTGAACTCCAGTCCTGGCAACAAGGACCAGTGAAGGATTCACAGGTCCCTGCCCATGCAGGGGGGTTGGAACTAAATGATCTTTAAGGTCCCTTCAAACCCAAACCATTCTGTGGTTCTCTTTCAAGCACCCCCTTCAGGATTGTCACCACTTGGTGCTACAAAGGGGCTGAAGAACCACATTCTGCATTGCTGTTTCTGCTGGTGGCCAGCATCTCCCCAAGGTCTGGAGGAAGCACCAGAGCAGCTCTTCTCTGCTCGCTCCCCAGTGCAAGCAAGAGTCCTTTGGCAGCCCACCAGCCATAACACCACCCACAGACAGCCAGAAAGCCACCAAGGAGGTGACAGACTGAGGAAGAGGCAGGACCAGCAGGGAGAACAAGGTGGGGAACATGGGGGCCTGCCCCCAAAATGGGTGTGGTCAGCCCCATGGCACATCCACAGAGCCAAGGTCCATTCCCTCCCTGCAGCCCAGAGTGGGGGTGAGGAGTGCAGCAGTGCCCCCATCCCACCCTGCCCAAGGAACCCACTCCAAGTAATTTCCTACACCGTGTCCCTGCTGAGCACAGAGCAGGGCTGGTTCTGCCAAGGCTCTCTCCATTCCACCAGTAGCTCCTTACGGCCCTTGGAAAGGAGGAAACCAAACCCTCTTCTTGTCTGCTGGTGGGAACTGTGCTGCTCTTAGGGTTTGTAGGGTTGTGGGGTCATTTTTTAATTAGTACAGGGGGCAACAATAGGGTCCTTCGTGCTAAGACAACCATAGCCTGAAACTGGGGTTTCTTTATCACAGGTGCTTCTCTCACCACCTGCCTTTTGGAAACACATTTCATTAGAGCATTATCAACAAGGACATTGCATCAGCCCCTGCCATCCAAGCTATGACAGCCCTACACACCAATAATGGGGGACACAGCAGCAGGGCCCTCCAAATAAAGACAGAAGGTCAGATCCCAGCAGCAGCCACATGGCTAACTGGGGAGTTCAAATCACAAGGACACACCTGTCTCTTCCAGGAATCACAGCCCCAGAACACTCGTTTTCTTCTCCAATGCTACAGGACAGTCATGTTTCCTACAAAGCCGAGGGGAGGAGGAGGAGGAGAAAACACCCGTGATGAAAGGCTGCTGTGGTCAGCAGTTCAAAATGCAGCATTTCCAGCCTCCTGAAGGGTTCCCTTTCTTTTCCAACACTGACATTTTCATTTCTCTAATATCACACCCTGCCAGACAGGTTTGCACCATGTCCTTTGCCTGTATCTCTGTGCAAAAACAACAATGCAGGGGGGCACCAACCACCATCTACCCTGGGATGCCAGGGCTGAGAGCAAAGCTGAGGCCAGAAACCTGTCACTGGGAACACACAGCCTGGACACAGCCCAAGGCAGCACATAAACAGCCTGACATACACCTAAGCCACTTCTTTCAAAATATTATGCAACAAACCCTTCTCCAGAGGTCAAGAGCCTCCACTGCTGAACAGATGAATACAGAACAAGGTCACTTGCTTGACTTCAGGCAGAAAACTCACTGGAAGAGCTACCCCACCACCTCAGGATGATTATTTCTAGTCCTGTGCTCCAGCCAGGAGGAATGATATAACTCTACTCATCCCTCAAGTGCTTCTCTAACATCTCTGGCGACTGCTTCTGGGAGCAAATTCTTCTTGCATGCACCAGGTGATTCTCCCTGCATGGAGCTGCCAGCCCCACAGCACCCACAGCTTAACCACACTGAGGAGAGAAAATTATGAAAATTGTTGCTGCATGATTTAATTTCACTGGTATCTTAGAAGCAAGCAGCTCTTTTCCTCACTCAGGGCTTCTGCAGCATTTTAAGCAGCAGATGCTCAGAGCTCCCAAATGAAGGGCTCCTCCTGAAGGGGAAAGTGGCAGCAAACGGCACGTGAAACATAATAAAAATAATAAAAAATAAATTAAAAAGAAGAAGAAAGGTATTTCAGCCAAGAGTCCTTAGGGAACACAACTCCTACTGCCTGCCCTGGGGTGCTGCTGGGGAAGAGCAGGTACAGAAGCCTTCTGGGTGAGAGATCTCATCAGAAATCAGGAGTTTCGGGAGAGATTCTTGGCTTTCCCACAGGTTTCTTGTATGCAAAGTGAGTAACTTAATCTGTGCCCTAATTAACTTCTTAAAGTGAAGATACCGTTTTGCCCATCTGCAGCAAAGGAGGTTTCATTGTTGCTTGATGCAGAGGTAAGTTTAGTGGTGAAGATGCATCAATGTAAGTTATTTTTCCAGCTTCATGGAAAGCTCAAAATGTAAAGCTAAATTCTTCCTGGGAGAAATAAAAGCATTTTGGTTTGTTTGCTTTATCTCCAATTCCAGATAATCTCTCCCTCTTCAATCAACTCTTTCCTAGCAGTGGGAATAAAATGCTAGCAAGAAGAAAAAAGTGAAACAGCAGGTCCAAAAACCTCTTTGGAGTCAGTGATGGTAATAGAGAAATTTAAATGCCTCATTCTCTTCTCCCCCCAAGTGCTCCACTCTTAACAATATTGGCAGTTGTTTGAGTAAAGCTCCTCAGTAATTTCACTCTATATTTCCTGTAAACACCCAACACAGCACAATATACATTCTTTTTCCTACCAATATTTCAACGTGGGCTTCCTTAAAAAAAAGGCCTTCTGTGCCAAGCAGTTCTCCCCCCCATCAATGTGCTTGGGAACAGTCTGCTCTTTCCAGTGGCACCTCAGTGATGAGCAAAACAAACCCAAGGGAGCTCCCCAGACATGGATACACCAGCCATTAAGCTCCCATCAATAACTGGCTCTTTGGGTCCATTGGACACAGCCAGGGATTGTTTTGCCTTAGCAGGACCCAAGCCCAAGCACAACTTACACATGTAATTCAGGAGCAAGCCAGGGCATCCAAGCTCCACCAGCTCCACGTGGTTCTTGTCCAAAGCTGCTCCTGAAGCCCAATTCCCAGTGCCAGGCAGCAGGACTTGGGAGACATTTTAGAAAACCTCAGTCATGAAGCTCCATAGAGCAAATACTCTTTTCTATATCTGCTGCACAGGGTTCTCTCAAGGCTGCCACTTTTCTGCATTAAATTGTCCCTGGGTAGATGTTCAAACCCACAACTTTTACGTGGCTGGGTTTTCACGTTCATTACAGGTTTGGGGTTATTCCTCCCTTTCTCCATTTTTATCCCCTACCATCCCACTCACCAAGCAGGCTCCCAAGCTCTGCTCTCTCTGTCTCTCCCAATCCCAGGCTCTGCCAGTCCCCAGGTCAAGGAGTAGCTCTGGTTTGGGTGCTGTATCCACCTTTGAGGGTGCCTCCAACTTGCAGAAGCTATTCAGCCCCTTTTTGCTCTGAGGGTGAAACCAGGTTCACCTCTTGCTTTCAGGTCAGTGGGTGAATTGGTAGGAACACACCCCCTATGCTCCTGGCCATCAACTCCCCAGAGAAGGGAGAGGGACACTGCAGTTTGTTTGAACTTGAAGATCTGATTGGGATTTAATTTGAGTTAAAAATCAGAAACTAACTTCAGGGCTCAATTTTCAAACCACACACCAAAACAAACCATCCCCTTTTAACCTAGTGTGATAGAGAAAACTATCCAGCAGCCTGTAAACCTGCAAAGAGCATAATTGTACTGCTCTTTGTTTGCTTTTTTTTTTCCTTAGATGAGGAGTGTACATCAAACCACAAGCAAAGCTCTTCCCTCTGCTCCCTTACCCAGCAGACAGAGGCTCAAGGCAGCACATAGGACTCTGGAGAAGATAATGCTTGAAGATAAAGAAATGTTATTCCTTCAAGAATTCATTACACACCACTCCCCTCTCCCCTTTGCTCTCCCAAAGTATCTGCTAACAAAATTTATCTCCAGCATCACAGGAGCAGCAGGATCCCTGCCTTTAGGCAAAGAAAGAAAGATCAGAACTGGATTTTGGTGCAAACATGAACTGAATCCCAACTTCCCTCACGCTGAGAGCAGCCCCATCTTCCAAGACAGCCCATTAAATATTGCAGGAAAGGCATGAAGCAGTTTCGATTAAGTGGAACAAAAATTAATTGAGGGCATAAGTCTCGGATTCAACTCTCCATTTATTTTTTTCCACAGCACATTATATGTGAGTGTGGATTGCAAAGCAGCCACCTACAGGGAGAGCAGCCCGACCCATCTGTGACAGGGAAATTACCTCTTTTTATTTGTTTTCCTGCT
>NW_009952701.1:1116622-1121792 GCF_000747805.2 Chaetura pelagica
TGAAAGCTTCCGGGTTTTATCAGCCCTCAGCAGAGAGATGTGTGGAGTCTTCCCAAACTGCATCCCCCTTCCTGACATTTGCAACCAGACATTTAGAGCTTGACAAACAACGACGATTTGTTTTTGTTTCCCCCCAAAAACAGGCTTTAAAATACAACATGGGAAAAGACCAAAGCTCATTTCCAACTGAATCTCAAAAACACCCCTGCAAGAGCCCACGCCCTTCCCTTCAGATACACATCCAAGCCCTGTTTGCTGCACTCCAGCCTCTTGAGCAGAAATCCTTCCATTGTTTGAAGTCACTTACACACATTTTAGACCATGAAAAAAAATTAAAATAATAAACCTGGGAACTGCCCTATTCGTGCCCAGCAACAAGCTAGAGAAGCGCCTGAATTTTCCATTTGCAGCTCCTGGGCACACCAAGCCCTGCCCACATGGGGGTCTGGGCAGCCGGGCTTTTGCAGGCACTGGGCCACAGACAGGGATGGGCCTTTCCCAGGGGATACCTCTATTTTTAATTTGTTTCTGGTTTCTTTGCCACCAGCCAAGAGTCCTGCCTTGCTCTTCTCTGTCCAAGGCAAAGGTGTGACTGCCAGCTTGATGGTGCCTTGGTGATAATGACAGCAGCCACAGAAGCCACCACAAGGGACAACATATGTTGGGTTCACACTGGGAGGTGATACTGGTAGGCAAGAGCAGACTCACCCCTGTACATCTATGCTGGACTTTGCTAAACTGATGTTGATGTCAAAAGACAGGCATGACTTCTCAGCTGGACATGTAGACCATAGCACAGTAACCCATGCTTAGGTCCAACAGGAGGCACTAGCTCATGCAGAAGGTAGGAGAGGTTCCTCAGCCTGTCAGATCACAGGGGCAAACACCATGAAGCCTCTTAGCAGCAGGCATTTGCCCCCAGCCACCATGCAGATGTCACCATCTGTGTAAAAACACCACCCAACTCTGAGGCAAACAGCTCACCATGGCATGGAGAGAGGTTTTGGGAGACAGGGAGAAGCACTGCTGCCAGAATGCTGTGGTGGGCTCAGATATGTCTGGCAGGATTTGTGTCTGCTACACACCTAATGAGAAGAATAATGATTTTGTGGGAGATTTAAGAGAGGTTGCTCTTCCCAACCATCTGATTCATCCTTCTAAAACAGCAGTTATACTTAATTATTGCTAACAAAATGTTTGCAGGCCTAATGCTTACAGGCACTACTGAGCATATCTATAACCATTCCAGAAATGCTCAGACCTTAACCAAATAACAGAAAAATCTGCCTTTTGACCCACCCTGCATCCATCAGGGAGCCTGTACATCTAACTCGGGATGGTGTTGCCCACCTGCCTCTGCTGTGCAGGGACCAGAGGGTTGCCCATGGGCTCTGCTGGGAGGGTAAAGGGCTGAGACCTTGGGAAAAATCAATTATCTACACTACAGTGTGGGATGTTTTGCTCCATAAAGCTCAAACCTCTGGATTTGTTCTATAAGTCACAGCCCTTATACCTTGGTGAGCTCTGCAACCACTCACTTCTTCCACTGCTAAACCTGCACGTGTCACCTCCTTCCACACCAAAACAATTCATCCTTCTGCCCATCTAGATTTGCAGGTCAAGGGCAGCCACAAGCATGCAAGAAGAGGGTCCTGAGGCTGTTGGTCTGACACTAACAGACATACAGCACAGTGGGTCAGGCTTCCCTGCAACATCTTAACAAGCAGCATCATGTAGTTTCTGTAGGGTTCTGGAACCAGTCCAACAGCAGCAGCAAGGATCAGCACCACCAGACACTGTTACCACAGGGCAAGCAAGACTGCTCTGGGATGGAACGGACCTCAAAGATGCTCTACTTCCAACCCCCTGCATGGGCAGGGACACCTCCCACCAGCCCAGGTTGCTCAGAGCTCCATCCAACCTGCCCTTCAACACTGCCAGGGATGGGGCAGCCACAGCTTCCCTGGGCAACCTGGGCCAGAGTCTCACCACCCTCATGCTGAAGAGTTTCTTCCTAGAGTTCTAGAAAAGTGGATCCATAACATTTCAAGAGGACAAAGTTCCTTAAACAGCAAGGAGCAGAAACCCTGCACGGGAAGCAGGCTGCTGCTGGTGGGCTGGGCTGAGGAAAAGCCTCCCTGCCAACAGCCCCACCACCACCTCTTGCTTCCACCCCTGCCCAGGCACAGCTCCAGAGTAACTTGTCTTATCTCACATGCAAACTATCGGCCTGAAACTAAATGTTTTGCTAGCAAAATGCTTGCAAAACACTAGCACAGCTTTCTGCAGTGCCAACACCACCGGTTCCAGCCTTCACTCAGGCATTCCAGCAGCTTGCCACTGCCTTGCTTGCAAGGCAGATTTCATGTTTCTGAAGTACCTTATTTTTAGGTGCAGTTCTCAACCCGCACGTCACCCATACATGTCCTACTTTCTGTGCTTTCTGCATCTCCTCTTGGCCACACTCAGTGATGGTATGTTGGCTTGACTTGCTGCTCTAACAATACAGTTGCTCTGAGAGAGTTTCATCAAATATTTAGCACTTCTTAGTTTGAAAATACTTGCATATTTTGTGATAGTTTTGGATATTTTACCCTAACTGGGCTATGAACATGGTACCAGAATTTCTGGCACTGCTCTCCTCCTCATCAGTCAAGTTCTTCCATTGCTTCTGCCATTTCTGGGATTACAAGCACTAAGGCTCTGCTGCCACAGGCTGAGGAGAACATTGTCCACCCATGAGCCGAAAGTTTAGCCATCCTTGTCTGCCATCCCCATGTGCAGCCATGCCTGAATGTGCAAACAGCCAGACCTGCCCTGGGGAGAGACTCTTTCTAAAGATATTGGTATTTAAGGGCCTGAACTCAGCTGAGAAGAATGGCTGCTCTTAAGGGAGACTTTCTGGAGGGCTTCCAGGCACAGCTGCCCACCTGCCATTCAGCATGTGCCTCAGCTGAGTATTTGTTCCAAGGAGCACTTGTATTTGGATGGCAGAAAAATCAGTGTTCTGGCACTGAAATTAAAGTTCAGGTAGCAGGGCATCTTAAAGCCATAAATCTGATCTTGCAGATGGTGGACAAGGTCCTTCTGCATCCCTCTAACACATCCCACCAGCTGCTTTGATGGGTTAAGCAAGTCAGAGAGCAAATCCCCCTCAGTACAAAGTCCCACTGAATTTCACATACCAGATGAACTCTTGCTCAAGGCCACAGTGTAAGTCCTACACAAATCCCAGATCTCAGCTTAGCACCATAAAGTAGAGAAGAGAATGGTGGGTATTGCTAGACACTTCACAGCCAGCACAGGGCTCACATCTTCCCTGCCCTTGCTCCTCCGGTGCATATTTGGCCTCTGAGGTGCTGAGCAAGTAATAAAGCAGAATTTGTTCCTATGAGATGCTGCCAACATCCCAGATTGCCACACGGAGCCACTGTGGAGCAGAAACCCCCTCAGACTTGGGGTTTTCCCACACAGATCATTAGAGATGCCACGGCTATACCATAGTGTGGAGCATCTGGGACAAAATTGGCACTGGCCCCCATGAGCAAAGCTGTGCAACTTCTGCCTTCCCTCCCAGACTGTCCCTTCTCCTCCAGAAACACACAACCTACACCTCCTGCCCCTCCCATCTGAAGGGCAAAGCATCAAGATGCAGGGTGCCAAGCAGCCCCTCACCTACAGGCTGAAGGAAGAGCTAGTGAGCAAATTCCCAAGGAAGGTCTCTTGGCAACACAGGGTGAGAGAAAAGGAGGGTAAAATTGCTGCCAGCTTGTTTGTGTGCACTTAAAGTGGCATTTTCAACCCTGTAATTGTTGTATAATGAATTTAGCAATGGAGTTCAAGGGATATGATTCATTCAGGCCAAAAAAACCATGACTCAGCCCCCAGAGAATCATGAGATGTTAAAATGATATACATTTAACTTGAGCTTGACAAATCCACCGGAGCAGGGTGGCAGAAGTGTCTCAGCACAACTCCAAACATCATGCAAACATCCTCACTCCTCCTCCCAGCCCAGGCAAGCTGAGAGCAGCAGGAAAGCAGCTCCTGGAGCAGCTCTTGCAAATAATTTACGCCTGTCACCCATGCCCAGCTCAAGTTATCAGCCCCGGCTCAGAAAAAAGGCACCTGATGCTGCCTCTTACCTAGTGCTCACACTGACTCACCCAGAAAGCTGATAAGGTCCCATCCAGCCTAAGAAAAGATCTTTGTGCAGTCTTGCCCTGGACTTCTGAGGAGACCTCAGATGCTCCTGCCCCTGTGTGTGAACAGCACAGCAGCAGGATAGATGGGAGTCAGGGGGCTACAGCAAACCAGCAGGGTGGGAGTGGGAAAGGAGGCACAGATCTCTGCAAGGGATCGAGCAAGAAACAGCCTGATCTATCACAGAAAACAATGTCCAAGTTAAAGAGTGTGCAGAGATCACCAGGAGGCAAGGCAGAGAAGAACTTGGGAGGAATGTTTTCCCAGCTCTGTTGGGGGATCTGGCTGAAGTCATGGCCTATATTCTGTCATTATAGAGCTTGCTTCTAGGAAAAGGAAAGTTATTTTGAAGTGACATAGGGTGTGAATTCAAAGCAGAACAGCTGTTCTGGGTTAACTCCCCAGGTGGCTTCTTATTCTAGAGTTGCAGTACCTTTTTCTAGTTTAATTCACTTCAAAAATAGATTAGGCCAATGGTTCTGATCTGCAAGGCCAAGGTAGCTGGCCTGCTGCTTTTAGAGCATCCTTAATTAGAGCCTGGATATGGGGACGTGGGGGGATCCAGGATGCAGATGTGACAGTCCAAATTTGGAAAAATTATATTAACCTACGGCAGGAAGGAACCAAGTGCTGGCAGGAAGGTCTGCAGGGCCATGGCTGGGGCAGGACCTGCTGCACAGCAGCCACCTCAGCAGCAGGCACGTGGGGACACACCTCGCAGGGGACAGCACATAATCCCAACAGCACCAGCCAGAACCCACAACCCACCCTTTGCATGAAACCCAAACCCTTCTCACAAAGCCATTTTTGTTTGAGGTTCATTTGAATGTAGTGTTTATCAAGCTTCCATTTAGTCTCATTTATCACAGCCTATCAAGCTCTTTCAAATGTAAACACAGAAAAGGACCCAGCAACTGCACGTCTGGGTTTATCCTTCTCCTGCTGGAATTATGGAAGGCTAAGCAGC
>NW_009952701.1:1121908-1125791 GCF_000747805.2 Chaetura pelagica
GCCAACCCACCTGTCTCCTGCTTTTCAAGCACCTACCATGGGATGCAATTAGTTGACTATTCTGGAAGAAAACACACTGATCCATTTCCCAGTTTGGCAGCAACATTCAGGGATAGCAAGCAAGGTGTGCAGGAGCAGGAACACCCCTGTGCCAGCCTGGGGGGCCGGGCAGGCAGGAGGCTCCCAGGACCTGCAGCAGCACAGGGATGCTGGTCCGGGGAGCAGGGACAGCCAAGCCCCCTTCCTCAAAGGCTTTGCATTTCCCACCCGGGCCTCTAGAGCCAGAGATCTCACAGCTCACCTGATCCACGTCCAATGATACACCTTTTGTTTGCTTTGTTTGGGTATTAAGGCTTAGCCTTCCTCAAGCTATTCTTTATTTTAAATCACTCTTTTTTCTACAAGGCTGTTCTGTTAACCCCTGTACTGACACACTCCTGTGAGACCTGCAAGGAAAAGGTCTGTGAGGAAGAACCACACCACTCTGAAAGTAACAACAGCCCCAATTAGCAGAGGGGTTGCCGAGCTCAGACTTGGTCCAGCACCACCAGTTCTCACTGATGAGCCCTTCCTGCTCTGCCATGAGATTCAGAGTGTTGCATTCACCCCTCTCACCTCCCAGAGTTTGACATTTTGCTGCTGCCCTTCATCTGTGCCCTTCACTAAAGCCAAGCACAACACTACCCCCCCCAGTGAGAACTATCCTGATTTCAGAGGGGAAGGTGCAGCCACGCAGGCAGAACGGTGCTGTGAAGATGAATGAGCAAGGGAACACGTGGAAAGGAGATGAGGAGAGACAAGTAGATTAATAGAAGACGACAGATTTCTAGTAAGATTGTGATAAGCCTCTTTAAACTTCCCTAAAGGATGAGCCAGCTGGCAAGGCCATCCTAGGAAGTGGTGTAACTCACCTAACAGCCCTGCAAAAAGCCACCAGCTGACCCCTTTCACACATCCTGGCTGGCTCCTGCAGCTCTTTAGGCAAGGAGGGCTGAACATAGAATCATAGAAGGGATTCATTGGAAGGGACCTCGAAAGATCATCTAATCCAACCCCCTCTGCCAGAGCAGGGTCACCTAGAGTACATCACAAACACGCCGTGCTTGGCTGCTTCTACACCAGCCCTCACCTGCAATTACCACCCTCCTTGCAGAGAAGCTGCCAGCCCTGAACTGCTCTCGACAAGGCAAGAAGCAGGGAGGTCGGGCTGACCAGCAGAGCCCACTGTGCCCCCCGCTCCCACCCAGCCACACAGCACATTCCAGTGCCCACACCAGGGCTGAGTTTGGCCCATGTTCCCAGCATCGGGCCACAAAGCTGCCAGGCGTGCCTGGAGAGAGGCACAGGGCTCCTGAAAAGGGCTTTGCCAAAGAAGGGACAGAGCAAAGGTGATGAGCAGGGACCCTGTGTCAAGCTTTTGTCTCTTTCTTAAGCTCTGCCAGGATTCCTGGCAAAGCTAAGTCCTCCAAAATCATGACACCTCCCTGAGCAGTTTCACTCTCTGAGGAGGAAGAGGAAAGGGCTATCCACGGGGGAAGGCAAGCTTGGAACGTTAAGAATTTTATACTTTAAGGGATGATACATTCAAAGTCAACAGGAGGTGGAGCTGAGGCCACGCACAGGTACAGCTAACAGGAAGAGTTCACTGTGCTCCCTTTCCAGGGCCACAACAAAACCCCCTAAGTATTTGAAACTGGAAGTATCACCCAGGGCAGCTGAGGGTTTCAGGGCAGCAGCAGCCAGTTTGTTTGATAGCAGTCAGGTTTTTCTTCTTGGACCAATTAGTTGGTGATATAATTTGCCCACTAAAGTCACTGAATCATCATTCAGCAGTTTCAAAGGAGACAAGACAAACTGCAGGGCAGTTTTCCCCCTCCAGCTCAATGAGTGATTCAAAATGCAGTTAATGATAGTGCTTCTTAAGTGTCTGGCAGAGGATTTGAGAGAGCAATTGATTACCCAAAAAGAAATTGACCTCTTTCACCAGATGAAACGGTGCATGTGAAGATGAAGGGCCTGATTTTGCTATCTTAATTCACCATTAAACAGCCAAGAGCTGCCAAACTTGAGTCAGACATAGGTAAAAGCAAAAAGCAGATCCAAAACCAGGTTAAGGAAGGTCACAGTTGAATCTTACTTTGTCACCAGCAGGCAAGACACCCTTCTAAGGACGAGGATAAGAAAGGAGTAACATCCCCACCAGACTTTTAGCATGAACCCTGCATCCCCACGACTTTATATAAGATAAAAATGAGACATCCCCTCAGCTACAAAAGCTGCATTATTTGTCAACCTCAGGCTCCGTAACCAGTAAACACTGGTTGATGTTTTTCTTCTTACTGGATGAAATGTGCCTAGAGGCAACAGGCATTTTATAAATTATTAAACCAAGGGAAAATAAGGTTCCAACAAAGTGGCTGCAGAAGCACCAAGGAGCCAGTACAATTGGTACCAGCACACTCACACAGAGTCATTTTTCCTGCAATGATGGACTCAACAACAAGACATTGTTAGGGATGGGCAGCCTTGACACGTGGTCTGGGTGGCAAGAAGAAGATGCAGTATCTCAGTGTTTCATCACATCCACCACAGATATCTGAAGTTCAACACTTTCAAGCTCATTCCTCTTATGAACTAGTTACTTACGTTTTCCAGTCAGAAGGGAAATAAAAGCCTTTTTTTTTAAAAAAAACAACAAAACCAAAACCAAACCTCATGAGAGATCTCAGGACATGTAGCAAAACCCGTAAAAATAATTTAATAAGATTATTTTCAATATCATCCACAGGTTTTGGTCAAATTCATAGCGTAGAGATTAAACAGGGAAGAGAAAAATGTACATACAAAAAAATCCTTCAGCTTCAGGATTTAACACGTTACGTCTTCCACAGCAAACACAATTCCCTGCCAGATTATATTCCTTTCCAGCCAAAAAAAACCCAAACAACCTCCTGCTTTCTGCCGTAACTGTGCCTGGCCCTTCCACCTGCAAAGCCACACTTAGCAGGAGTGGACACACGGGTCAAGGTGAAAGGCAGGACAGCCCAGGCAGCCACTCTCTGGAGGTTCCCTGAGCACTTATTAGGGAGCTCAGAGGGACTTGAACCAAGAGGTTTTGGTCCCCAGGTTTGTAAGTGCCCTCTGCTTTCCTTGGTCATTTGTTAGAAACCACTTTCTCTGCTACTTCATGGCAACTAGAAGCATCCTCCTCCTCCCCGAGCAGTTATCACGGTGCAGAACAGACCTTGTCACCAGAACTAGCTGAAGACACAAACACGAACTTGCTGGCCCGTCCACAGACTGGGCTGCCAGCACCCCCACCAGCCCTGCCACCTCACCCTGCCGCTGGAGAGGGGGCTGAAGTTCGGGCTGAAGTTCTCTCGGTCTGTCAGCATCTGGAGGAGACTCTCTCCGAGGAAAGCCCTTCATCTCTCTCACACACACACACCAGCCCTCGCAGCCCTGATGCCATTTCAGGAAACACAGCTGCTCCCGGCCGTGCTACCCCCAGGACGTTTCTCCCGCCCCCAAACCGTGCCAAGAGGGAGAGGGGCTTGAACAGCAAAACCCACCCAGGGACAAACACGAGCAATTCGTGCCTTCAGTGCCGGGTTCCGCGAAGTCAAAGCTGCCTCGGAGGGGTCACTGCGTCCTCCCCGAGAGAAGGGTGACCCAAAGCAGGCAGGGATGCCCCGGGTGCCGGTGCTGCCGGGGGGGACTCACCGGGCTGACCCTTCTGGCAGCGGGTCCCGCCTGCCCGGGCTGGGACCGCGGGGCTGAGTTCCCCAAACTCCGCGCCGGGATTGTAGGGACCCCCGGGGACACAGACACACACAGACAGACACACAGACACACACACATGGGGGAAGCGGCCCCGCTCCCC
>NW_009952701.1:1126206-1128927 GCF_000747805.2 Chaetura pelagica
CGGGATGCTGCGGGAGCCACGGGGAGGATATCCGGGTTAGGAAACCCAGCGCTCTTTGTTTTTTCTTCCAGCTCGAACAGCCCAGCCCGGCTGCAGGTTCCTGTTTGCGAGTCGATTCTAGGGACGGGATCTCGGAGCGTTATTGAGGAGAAGCTAAAAGGCATCCCCGGCACCGGGTAAGGAGCTGGTCAGGCTCCCGGAGCAGAGCGGCTGCTGCCGAAAGGAAAAGCCATTCCCGAAGTGTGCCTCATGCCCGTGGTGCAGACGGACAAAAGAGGCAGATAAGAGTCTTTGCCCGGAGTCAAAACCAGTCACCGGCGCTGGGAGAGAAGCCAAGAAGCCTCCTGGGCCGGGGAGCGGCACTGGGAGCCCTCACTGACCCTGCTGGGCTGGCAGCCCGGCAGGGAGGATTCCTCACGCTGCTGTCAGGTCTCTGGGGCTGGTTGTGTTTTCCGGGATGAAATGGGTTTCAGGAGGTTTGGAGGATCAATCCCCATCAGCCCTGTTCCTCCCTGGGAAGGAGCCTCCAGCCAGCACCAACAGAGCAGGCTGAGCAGGAGGCAGCTCTGCCCACCCGGCTGGGGGTCCCTGCAGCCCTCCCAGCTCACCCAGTGCCTTCTGACTGCAAATGTGACTCACTCCCTTGGCCAGGACAATGTGTGGGTAAGTGTTTATAGGTAATAAACCTGCATCTTTGCAACTGTACGTGGGTGTCAGGGAGCACCCGAGTGTGAAACTCTGAGTAAGGCTGGAGTTGACTCGGATGAGTATCTGGGAGCTCTGTCCAGAATTCCCACATTGCTGCTGCAACGTGACAGAACCAAGCTTGAAGAGTCACCCAGTGACACATGGAGAAGTGCCCCAAGTGTACAAACTTGTCTTCTTGCTGCGTTTGTCCATGAGAAACCTGGAAAACAAAGCCAACGAGAATAAGTGACATCCTTGTCCTCCTCCTCAATGGATCCACAGAGGTACAGGTGAAAAATGGGAGGAATGGGAAAACACTCAGCCAAGTTAAAGGTCTGTTAAGCATCTGGGACTAGACTTAGATCTTCACCAGCCAGAAACCTTGGCAGCCCTGGGCTGCACAGGGAGGAGGAAACTTTCCAAGGCATGAGTCTGGCAGCCAGAGCCTTCACCCAGGGCGCTGGAGGGCTGAGCAACTTTGGACCAGTCTCTGAAGCCCATAATTCAGTTGTCTGATTATTTAAAACGTATTGTAAGCACAGCTGCCTTCTGAGGCACGAGTGGTAATGACGGAGGAGTCACATACACAAGCTGGCTCTGTGCCAGACCAGTGAGTCAGCGTGGAGAGCTGAAATGCATCTGACCAGCTAGAGGATAAAACAAAAACCCATCACACACACAAAAAAAACCAAACACAACCTCCCCCCCCCCACAAACTTAAGACTTCTTTTCTGCTCAAATTTGGGTATGAGAGCTGCAGCTGGGAAGATAAGGACAGCTACCACGTCAGCAGGCTCTTGCAGAGCCCAGGAAGGGAGAAGGTGGAGACCTTCAGGGCAGAGGGAGGGACCAGCACGGCAGAGGGAGCTCCCAGGCATGCACACCAGCCTCAGTTTTGCCAGCAAATCAAAGCTCTTCCTCCAGCTGCCAGTACAAAAATTTGGAGCTAAAGTAAGAATACAATCAGCTTGTCTTCAAATACAGTCAAAACTCACTGCACCAAGTTTGTGTGGGTTTTTTTTGTTTTGTTTTTAATTTTGGGAACAAATTAAAAAGTTTACAAAGATCTAGGTTAAGAAAGAAGACATTTCAAAAGTAAAGTTTCATAAAAAGCACTACTAAAACATCCAGAATATTCAAAGACTCAGTTCCTGGTGTCTCCTCATCCAGTGTTCAATCCAGTTTCACAGCTGGTTTTAGTCCCTGAAATTCCTTTCTTTAGCAAGTTCACTATTTGCTGGAAAGATATCACCCAGGTCTAAGAACAAGATTTTTCCCTTATGGTTTTATAATGCAGAAGTTACTCAGCAGTCAAACTAGAGGCTGACAACCAGTTAAGCCTTTTGGATTAAAAAAAAATAAATAGAATAGGTAGGAACCAGCAGTAATTGTACGGAGCTGAGCAGACCCCATAACTCGGATGCACAGAAAGACCTCCAAGTCTTGGGCTGTACTGGGAGGTGAAGTGAGGGGACAGTAGTTGTTCTGCAGGTGCACAGGGAGCCTGTGCTTGTGATTGCTGCTTCATCAGACACTCCTGTGGTGACAGCTTGTCAAAATACACTGGCTGAGTGTAGGCAGACTGGACTGGGAGCTGAGCACCACAGGAGGAGCTGTGCCAGCAGCCCCACACACCAGTTGAAGGGGCTGCCCCATTTTCCCTCTCTCCTCTTCAGTTTACACACCCATCTCTACGATTTTAATTCCTTGGCAAAGTTTTCTCGTCATGATCTTTCAAGGTTGCCTGATGTATTTTATTGCAGCTAAGAGCTGCTGTCACTAAGAAGCAAGGCTGATGGCAAGCAAGTAGACCATGTCCATGTTCAAACCCACCATGAACAAGCACAAGCCTCTGCAAAGCAGAGGAGCAACCTGCACCCCTGCATCTGCATGGGTAGAGCAGCTCTGGGCAATGCTCATGGGCAACATCTGGCAGCACAGGAAGGGCTGGGAAGAAGAAACAAGCCATGAGACAAGAAGTGAAGGCAGAAGTTGGTCATGGTTGGGGAATGTGGGTTGCTTCATGCACTGGAG
>NW_009952701.1:1129257-1156736 GCF_000747805.2 Chaetura pelagica
TTCAGCAGGGGAGGTAAAGCCAACTGGGCAGGGGAGGCACCAGGAGGGTGCAGGAGATGAGGGTGAGAGAGGTGGAGATGGGGAAGCAGTAGGAAACAGGCAGTGCTGCAGTCTTGGTGGTGAGGGCAAGAGGTTTTGAACAGAGATAGTGGAAGGAAATAAGTGGGGCTGTGCAGGGGGAGTTGTGGGGGGTGGCAGGGGAGGAGCAATTCAGCTGTAGGGTGTGGGTTGTCTAGAAGGAAGCAACGAGGGAGAAGAAAAGGAAATGATGCTCAAAGCAGGGAATTGCCAGTGGAGAAACACTATCTTAAAGACACGTGAGGGAAAACCTCTGACACTGGTTGTTCTCTGAAAAAGAAAACAAGCAAATAAACAGCAGATTCGAGGGCTTGGAAAGTGCTGAAGTCATGGGAAGGCTCTCAAATTTCTTACAGAGGGCACATGGAATAACCAGGGCTGACTGAGAAAGGAAAATTAAAGGGAGGAAATTAGTAAGAGAGAACAGAGGAGGACATTGAGGGAAAGCTAAAAGTGGCAGCAGAAATGTGGGACTAATAAGGAACTAGAGGTGTAGATCTGGGCTGTTCATGCTGATTTCAAGGCCATAACAGTAAATCAAAGATTAGCTGAAGAACAAACCAGAAGGCAAAAAGAGAAGGTGCACAGATCTGGCTTCATACTGGTACAGCAGACAGAACAATACTGCAGCAGGAGAAGCCAAAAGTAACTAATTTTTCATACTTGAGCATCAAATCAGTAAAAATCAGCTTTGCAAATGCTGGTAGGAGAAGCCCCAACCTTGGGGGCCATTACTCCACCTGCACTAGGAAAGCCTAAGCCAAACTGGGCAGGAGCCAGTAAACTGGCACGATGACTTACCGACAGTCTGACAGGTTACCCAAGTGCACCCGTGGCAGTTTGTACCTGGTAAATATAACAAAAGAAGAAAAATAAAAGTTATTTCATCGACCTGAAGTATTTGTAAAACTCCTCCTTCAAAGGTTGTCTCTTGTACCTCTTTCCTGTAGGCACAAAAACCTTCTCTCTGCAAGCAAAGTGTTTGGTTCCAGCTCCAGCACTGACCCCAGGCAACGCTGCAGCCTTGCACCCAGGACACCCCAGGAGGGCTGTCTGCAAACACGAAAGCCTTGAGTAGGTTTGGAGAGCAAAGTTCTCCAAACACAAAAAGAGCCAGGACCAGATTGACCTACAGGAGATTTCATGCCTTGACAGGAAAGAAATAGTAGAGCCTGGTGGGCAAAGATCCACGACTTGCAAGGTTAGGAGTTAAAATCCCGGTGCTCAGGAGCTGGCCCCCTGCCCAGTGCTGAGTGTGAAACTGTGTTCCCCTTGGTAACAACATGCTCCTCCTCATCCTCCACCTCTGAGGTGAATGGGCACCTCTTGTCCCACCTTGTCACCAATGTCTGTGCCAAGAGCTTTCATTAGAGGCACTTCCAGTGCCCTCGAGTCAGGTGAGTGTGCCCATAGGGTCACTTCAATGCCTGAACAGAAATCTTTTGGGGGCTTGCTTTGGGGGCTGAGGGGGAGGGAGAGAGGGAAAGGGAGCTTTTCTTTTGGGGGGTTTACTATGAGAAGGTATACTTTTTGAGAAGGTTTACTTTGGTGGCAATTTCTTCTTCCCAACTCCTCACAAACACTGCAGCAAGAAGCCAGAATTAGGCTGCAGGGCAGCAGAGCCCACTGAAATAAGGCATCAATCCTAAAACTGTCCTTGAATTTCTCAGTTTCTGGCCTTGAAGAAATAATCCAGTCTGTAATTCACTTGTGGAGCAGGGATAATCCTTCACTTGTATTGCCCAAAGCTGATAGAAATTTGGAAAATCCTTTCTGTGTCCTGTTGTCCAACCTAGGGGCTGCACCCACAGACTTGCACAGAAACCCAACATGCAGCTGTGCTGGCAAGTTTGGTACATCAGCAAAATGAGGTCTACACCATCCCAAGATTGACCTGCAGCACTACATGTTTCTCTAACCTCTGGCTGCCTTCACCCATGAACAGCAGTAAATGCATGGAGATGGTCCAGACTCAAAGATACACCCCTAGATCACAGACATTATTAAGTCTGGAGACAAATACAGAGGGCAACACTGATTTTGAAAGGAAACAATAATTTTGCAAAGGATCGTGGTGGTTAAAGGGAAGGTCAGGGAACTACCAGAGGAGAAACATGGTGTTTTCTACCCAACTACCACATACTAGTCCTATTAAGGGGCCTTCCACCTTCTGTTGGATACCACTTGATTGGCAATTAATTCAAATATCTCCTGTGCACTGCACCTAGAACTCAGCAGTGCTTTGTCATCATCTGTGAGCTTTCTTCCCAGTTTAAGTAAATATTGTAGGATAATCTGATTTACACTAAGTGCACAGAAGGTTTAGCCATAAAATCCTCTGTGGCATGCAAGTATTTGACAAGCTGAAGTGTTTCAGGGTGTGCCTGGCATTTCTGTTTGGATCTACAACTGTTTAAGGCAATTTTTAATTCAATCTTAGAGAGAAACTTTTCCTCAGAGCCCTTTGGAACAGAGAAACTGCAAGCAGGTTTCCTAACTCATAACCCCAAGCCCTTCATTTGGGCAGGCACTTGCATCACTTAACCCTTGCTAGGAGGCAGCCATGCTCTGTCCCCCAGTTCTGCTGCCAGAAGAGCTTTATCTTCTGCTTTCCAGAAGAGTTTCTTCATGGGAAAACTGTTCCCATGGCTCTGGTACTTCCACTCAGGTCCTGTTCCTTTTCTCAGAGCAACCACATGCTATGGGCAGACCCTGAGTGGTCAGCATCACCCCCTTGACTCTGAGCAGGTCCTCCCATCAGGGTACCAGGCAGCTCTACCTGACTGGTGGGACTTCAGAGGTGCTCCAAATCCATCAGGTCTTGACCATCTGTGAAGCAGAAGAGCACAAGGAAACTTTTGTTGCTGGAGCTGCTGCTCAGAGCCCTGGCAGCACAGGCACCTGCCCTGTTGGGAAACAGAGACCCTGACAGCTCATGAATCTTTAAAGATGCTGCTCAGCAGGGTACACATCTGATAGCTGAAGGCATAAAAGCCTCACCAGGAGCAGGAGTGTTAGAAGCCTTTGTCCATCTTTCAGGGCCAGATCTGGTTTCTACAGTTAATGAAAGTCCCACCACTAGTTTTAGCAGGACTGGACTCAGGGCCTGAGCAGCTACATGCAAGGAAAGCTACAGCTGGGACACAGAGCTGTGAGGCTCAGGGAATGGGTTCTAGGGATTTAAACACAGATACTCCATGTTTAGGACTTTCTCCTCCATACAAAGGGTGGCTTTTACCCACCAGGTGCCCTGATAGTAGTGTTCCTGCACAGACACCAGAGGCTGTTGCAGCAACACTCAGATAACCAAGGTGATGTTCTCTGCAGTGTCAGAGTCCAGACCATCACGCAGGTCCAGTGTCCCCAGATGAGGATGCAATGCCTTTGCTCTTTAAATCCATACACAAACATTGAAATAATCAGCAATTAAGACCAGTAAGAATTAAGCAACACCAACAGACACATCAGGAGGCACCAGAAGCTCAGCCCATTATCAGTTCCTTGACATTAGAAACAGACTCAAGGTGAAGGTATCCAACCCTGTTTGTATACAAAGCATCACACAACACACAGCACTAAACATAACACCAGGATTTCTTCTTTTCCCCAGAGGCTACTGAGTGAGACCTGGTTTCATGATGTAGCAAGACAGAGCAGGAGAACAGACACACAACACACCCTGAGTGTTTGGGGTTGTGGGAATGTACAAGTTGCTCCTGCCATGAACCAGAGTTTTATTTTGCAGCATTCCAGACTTTTCCTATATTTACGGAGCTTTTACCAAAGTAGATGAATGTTTTCTGCTTCCTTAGTGCATTCAGCACTCAGCCTGGACTCTGTGTCTGCTGCAGGTCAAGATTTTTCTAACTGCTTTCATATGTAACTGGGTTTGAGAGTGTCAGAGAGGAAAAGAGAGAGCATGGAGATCCTAATGAGTAAACAAAAACCAAGACAACAGCTGTAACAAGAAAAGTGCTGATGACAGTGTCCATTATGCTACAGTGGTTGCAATGGGATAAAAATGTTTCTAATCACTATTAACTGGAAGTTTCCTGCTCTGAGGGCTCACATGTGCCTGGCTCCCAGTTGTACCAGGTAGTCTGATAACAGACATGATTCTCCTAGAGTTTGTCTATCTAATGTTTTGACACAAGGATGAACTTACGGGAAAAATAAATAGTAAGGAAAAAAAGAAACCATGAACAAGGTGATGGCTGCTTCACAGATGAGTTTTGTTCACACACACTCCTCTGTTTCTTAAGAGAAACCTCTGACTTCCTAGTTCCTATTACATTTGCTGCCTCACCAGGCAGACCCCACGGGGCTTCATTTGGAGCTTTCCTGATGTCCCACGTCCCCTCTTCCCTGCAGGGCCCACCTGCTGCTTGGCTAACACTGACAGAGGTGGACTCTGCAGTCATTCAGCTGCTAGAACGGTGCTGGGATGGATTGAAGCTCAGCCCACCAGGCAGGAGGTCATCCAGCCCCAGCCTTTGCCACTTTCACTATGTAAACATCTGCAACCTAAACACCTATTTCAGCCTGAAAGCCTTAGAGCTGTTGGCTGGTTAGCAAGGGCATCAAGAGAGAGCACCACACTGCTCCAGTTCTCAGGGAAGCTGCATTATAGAAATAGAAAGAACACTGGCTAACGTTATTGCAAAGCACACAAAGTGTTTGTAACTTTGCTAACTGCTTGGCATTTCATTTCTCTTTTTTAGTTTCACCTACAGGTGAAGGAATAAAGCCCTGTTTTTTAAATAATTCGTCCCAGCTGAGGTACTGGTGCAGTGACTGTGCTGGTTACCAGTAGAACCTGAACTTGGAAATAAGGAGTGAAGGGGAGAGATCAGCTCACAGCACTACCTGATTGTTCCCAGTGCTCTGCCAGTCTCACTACTCTATCCTAAACCCACTCATTTCCTAAGGGCTTTTTAGGAAGGGTTATTCTGGAAGAGAAGAAAAGAAGGGGGAATTCATGATTCTTAATCTGGGTACTCTTCATTTCTTAAGGAGCTACAATATTTTCATCCTCACCAGAGAACTACAACTCTGCAGATTCTCTGCTTCAAGTTTAGGAAGAATTTGGGGCTGCTGTCTCCCAGGCTGGCTTACAGCAGGCTGGAGGGCAGACAAGGTGTTCCTCAGTTGGACAAGATGCTTTGGCATCTGTGTTAGATTATTCCCAAGGGGCACTTGCAGCAAGGATATCTGGGCTGCCTTGAGCTGACAGACCTATGCATCCAGATTTGCCAGCTTGGGATGAGGGCTCTCAAAACAGCCACTGAAGCCTTCAGGTGTGGTGGTTTAAACTACCCAGCTCTTCCTCAGGATTTCAGGATGCTAAATAACACGTAAGACAAAACCACTATAGTTAAGCTTCTTTGGTAAGGTCTTAGATTTTGTTGGTGATGGTGTTTTAGAAGCAAACAGAGGGGGAGGCATCAGTGAAGTCACCAGAAACACAGATTTATATCCAGTAGGTGTGACAACTGTGGAGAGTATTCTCAGTAAAAAAAAAATAATAAAAAAATAATGTTTTCTTGGCTGTGCTTTTTATCATAATTTTATCATGCCCAAAGAAATTATGGTGGTACCTGAACTGCAGCAGTTTGATGCTAGAATAGCAGCACTTGGTATCCAGGAGATATTCCTACCCCTGACCATGAAGCAATAAAAAATAACAAACAAATCTACGTCTGAAATAAAGTAGGAAGAAGTCAGGGTTGCAGAAGCAATGAATATTGGTGTAAGTCTGTTCCCACAGGTATCAACAGAAGCTTTGTCTAGTTATCAGACCGACTACTTATAAAGGCCCTGCTAATGCCCAATCCTGAGACATCAATTCTGCTGGGGTAAGGAGCAAAATCTTGTGTTTTGCTGTATGTGGCAGGTTTTAAGTCCTCAGTCAAGTGTGCACATATATATCTGTATATATAAAATATACACATACCCACAGGCTGTAATTGAACAATCCCCTTCCCCTCCTTAAAGTCCTTCCATGATGTGCCAAGGTGGCCACCACATCAGCCCTGTGGGTGTCATCAGCAACACCCATGATCAGACACCTCAGCATGGATCAACCCAGCATCCAGAACACAGGGCATCACCAGCACAGAGGTACCTTGAATGCTTCATTCGTGTCCTCGCAGTGTCCCCCCTTCCCACACTTCCATGGCAGAGGACAGTCCCAGCCCTCCAGCAGCAGTGGCCAGCACAGGCACTGCCAGGCTGTGGCTCAGCCATCCCCAGCAGGACTGGCAGGACCATACAGGTCACAGGCACACCTGCCTGAACTTGTTCAACCTGAATATTTTGTTTCAGCCCAAGCCTTAATACCTTCACATCACCACCATCAAACAGGTCCCTGACCTCCCAGCACCCCTTGGCTCCAAGCCCACCAGAAACAGGCCCTGGTTTCACCCCTGCACTCAGCAGTGCTGGAAAGCTGCTGTAGCAGGGATATTACTTCTCTGGGGATCCATCAGGCTGGTCCACACTGTGACACACATGTCAAAGCACAAGAGGAGAAAACAAAGCTACAGAAGCTCTCTAGCTTTATTTTATATCCATTTAATTTCCCTTAACCACCTCCAGCACTCAGCCTGGCCATGCTCAGCTACCCACTTCTGGGGGTGATGTTCAACAGCAGAAGCAAAGCACCACACAGGACACTCTGTGCCATGCACTATTTTCAGCCAGCTAAGAGCTGGGGAAACAGGCAGTTGTCCTGATGCTGGTGAGATGCTTCCCCTCCTTTTTCTTGGGGGCTCTTCTCTGAGGAGCAACAACAGGAAACACTGTCTGAGAGTCACCATTAAGCCTTCTCTTAATTCAAGAGCTACAAGAACATTGGCTTAGGTTTGTCTACAGCTCATTTCGTGTTGTTTTCTGTCTGAAAACTATAACTTCTATCAATGAGTGAACCTCCTTCAAGAAAAACAGAGGTGGTCTGTGACCATTGCAAGGTTTCTGCAGGCAGCTCTGCTCAGCAGGAGACAGAGGCCAGAGACACGTTCTCATTAAAAGCACCTTTTGAATCCTACCCTCAGCAGCCACCCATCCCACAGAGTTTAGCCAAGCAGGGATGTGAGCCCAGGGTTTCCTAGGAGTTGGAGCACTGCTTGTGAGCAGTGGGGTGGGATGTCACCGGGGTACCCTAGGAGAGCAGGAAAAGCAACAAGTGACCAAGAGGACCAGTACCTGGTTTGCAGAAGGCAGCTGCTTCCTGCCTCTCCAGCAGCAACCATCTGGAAATGCAAAGCAACAGACCCAGAAGTTCTGAAATCACAGAGGTGAGAATAAAACTCCTGTGAAGTAAAGCTGTGATTCCCAGCAGGACATCCCATACACTCACTGTCCCAGGGCTAAAACCCATCAGGCTAGGCTGGGCTGGGCTAAGCTGAGCTGCTAACCTCCAGCCCACCAACCCCACCATCCCCAAACCACCCACCCAAGCACAGCCAGAGCTGGGCACAATGGCTTTTATTCTGCAAGGATTAGACCTGCTCTAGTCATAGCATGTAATTACTGCAGGGATGTTACAAAGCCAAGCAGAGGTGCTGGATAGTCCAGGCTGCCTTATTTAGCAGCAGCTGATTAGCTAAATTGCAGGGGTTGGGTTTTTCTTTTTTTCTTCTTCCCTCTCTCTTCTGTGAAAAATTCAATTTGCCTTAAGGCAGAAGTGAGAGCTGATACTGACCTAATCCCTCAGCAGCCCAGACCTGACCTGCTGCAAATTTCCACCTCTGTCAAGAGCACAAAACCACATTCCTCTCCCTGACAATACAATGGCCCCTGGATCCACTTACCTTCAGGCCCTGCTTAAAACCTGGGCTGCAAAACACATTCTATAATTGTTAATCAAATCACCAGCAGGTGAAAATGCTATCATGCACTTTCCTTCTTTGGCAAGCTCTAAAAAGCATCTTTAAATACTTTCTATAGTTCTTTCTTTAAAGGCTTACAGTTTTTCCTTCTCCTCCCTTCCCTGCCAGGGTCTTAAATCCTTCCTGTTCAGCCAACATTAATTTTTCTTTTGTCCTGCTAGTGCTAAAATTGACATCTCTGTTCATGGCTCTCCCTCCCTTCCTGGTATACCTAATTGACCATTATTGCTAATAATGTCAGCAGAAATCTGGGAGGGGAACTTAATGCCAAAGTCCTCCTGGGAATCAGCTTAGGGAGCAACTGCAGGCAGAAATAAATAAGCAGTTATTTCTTCTTTTAGCCCTGCAGAAACAGATAGCTTGAAGTACACTCTCCTCCCTCTACCTTCAGAAATTTCAACAAATAATTTGAAGGTCATATTCCAGAGCACATGTTCTTCCAGCACCCTCTTGATGACACCCAGCTCTGCTGTGCTCTCTCCAGGGTGAAACACAAGTGTAATAGTGACTGTTTCCTCTGGAGAGGTGGATGAGCGGGTGTCAGTGTGTAGCTATGGAGAAAGGGAAAGCACAAATGTATTTCTGGTGCACCAAGAACTGGGGATGGTGGCTCAGAGCTCAGAAATGAGCCAGCAATTTGTGGGCAAGGCTGCGGGACATCATGTCAGGGTACGGAGGAGGCACCTTCCAGCTGCCTCACTCTGCTCCTGCTGGAGGCATCAGCACTGGGTTTCCACCAGAAGATAAACACTCCCAGGCTCAAGGACTTGACAGCACAAGATGTACTATATGGAAGATAAAGGGGTGGAACATCACTGCTGGGATTGTGAATCCCATGGGATTGACTGGGATGTCACAAAGACAGGCAGAGGTGCCACCTGCAGAGGTGGCTTCACAGAACCTTAGGGAAGGGACCTCTGGAAGTGATCTAGTCCCACCCCTGTGGGCAGGGGAGCTGGCACAAAGGAGCTCCCAGTGATGTCCCAGTGCCCACAGTAAGGATGCACCAGTGCACCTCCTCAGGCTACCCCAGATGGCCACGGGGATGTGCCAGATGCTGGCATGGGGGACTGGGAAAGGGGTGGGAATATCTCCATGTGCCCAGGCTCCCCCACTATGTGAGACCTGGCCAAGCTGGAGCACTTGGACCAGCTTCAAGCTGCTCTGGAAAGGCTACATTGGGGGGCTGGGCAGGACACGGGGGACACTCCTGCTTCTCTAGATTTTCTGCTTCCCAAATTTGCCAGGGAGCATGACTTAGGTAAAAATGGAGAACAGTGAAAAATGTAGCTCTGTAGAGACCTGGCAAGGAAAAGCTTTTCATTCTCTCTTTTCCATGAACTGGTGCTGGGAGGAGGAAAAGGGACAACTTGGGAAAATCCTGCTGCTCCCTCCACATCCCATCTTTAGCTGGGAAAAGGGGGATGCTGCAGGTATGGAATGAGGCTCCCTGGGATTCTCTCTCCACAACCCAAGGAAGGCACTTTGCATTTCATATCCTGCTTCAGTCTTATCTACCAGCACAAACTTCTTTCTCCAGAAGCTAAATTATTCACAAAAATCTTTCAATTCAGTCATTTGAAGAAACTCTCCTTTCTCTGGAGAAATTATTCTATCTTTATGTTTGGTAAGGAAGACATTAAACAAGATCATATTAATTATGGTTCCCCATTTAACATAAAACTATAATCAAATTATATAAAAATATAATCAAATTACATGTCTAAGCAGTTGTGGCAGTGGAATTAATAAATTATGACATTAAAAGCTTGCACTGAAGTTCAAAATGTTTAAATCACACTTCTTAGAAGAAACTGATGCCACATTTAGAGAGCTACAACCTTTTTAATTTCAAATAGAAATGTGAAGAGGCAAAACACTTCCAAAATCTACAAGTTTTTGCTTTAATTTTAAGGAAGTCCTTAGGATGTGCATGAAACAAAACTAGATTCGTTCTTCTTTGGGCTAGATTTAAGGCACAGTGTCTTTTTAAAAAAGGAAGGGGGAGCCTGGTTTAGCATCTTCTAACAAACCACATGAAGCAAAAATATCCCAAAGACATGAAGTCTGCAAGGCTGGAGCAATGGAAATTGTCCCTTCTAGCAGGGCTTAACTTGCTGATTTATATCAGCCTTGTGGGGGCTTCTGGTGTCTGTGGCCCCAGAGAAGTCAGCCTCAGATTTGAGGACTGATTTCCTGAGCCAGAAAACCTTGAAGAATTTCTGTCTGCACTTCAGGAAAAGACTTCCTTCAATTCAGGAGCTGGAGCTGCTCACACACTCTTCTAGTAGGAAAAATAAAAAATAGGAATTTTCAGGACAGCTGCTCAGAACAAGTTGTGGGGGTGGTTCCTCAGGTGGGAAATAGCAAATTGCAATTTGGGGTTGATAATCAGAACAGTAGGGCTGGGGAAGTCATTTTTCTTTTGTTTTCTTTATTTCCACTTGCAGAATTGGGACGTTCAGACGTGACCCAGCTCCACTTCCCACCTGGCTGGGTTGCAGCTCAGTCCCTCTGCTGCCAGGCCAGGCAGCAGGGCGGTGGAGAGCACTTGAAAGTTAAAGTTCTCCTTGAAAGGGTGACCATCTACTTAAACCTTCCCCATAAAGCTCCCTGGAGCTTGAGATAAAACCCCTCTCAATGAGCCCTACTTCCCGGGTTGGAAGGGTGTACTTTGATACCTGATAAAATCAATTGCTCACGACTGCTGGTTCCTGGGACTGAAATGAGGACTGCTTGGAGAAACTGCCACCCACAGCTCCCTGAATTTCCAAGTAAAGGCTCTTTCCAATCCCTCTGGAAGGCACACAGCACCACCTCTGCTTAGCCATATTACAGATCCCAGCACGTAACATAACAGAGCAGGCTAAAGGTGATATAATACTATGAAGAGCTTTTTGAGTTGGGTAAACAGGCTCAGGGGGTTTGTGGCTCTTGGGAATTGTTGGTTTTGCTGCCTGGGGAATCTGTTGTGTTGTGACAAACAGGATCCACTGGGATTTTGAAAATGCATCCAAGAGAAGAGGCTCAGGGGTAGTATAAACACCAATTACCTCCTTCATTTTTGCATCATTGTAAAAGTTGTCTTCATTCAATACCCAGACAAATGGATCTGGGCACCAAGGGGCAGAAACGGAGTCTTTCATGAACAGGAGCTATCACAAAAGGTCTGGACATGGAAGTTTTCCAGCACTTTGGGAAGTCAAGCCCTCAGGAACTGGGGAATCATCCTTTCCAGCCTCAGTTAATTCCTGATGAGAGGGGTGGGTGAGATGGCTGGTGCATCCCTGGAACGTTGCAGACAGCAGGGTGAGCAAACTCCCCCAGATCAAGCATCCTGGGCACCTCCCAGTTCTTCCAGGCATGAATCTGCATCCTGAACTCAGTACAAGAGCTCTGTGACCTCCTAATTAATCTCTTTCCAGAAAAAAAAACCATGACAAATTCCCATAAATGCCAGATTCTTCTTTACATTTTCTGCACCTGCAGCACCATCAGCTGCTCCTGCCTGAGCAAGAGCTACAGACCGTGCCTGCTGCTGACATGGGACAGAGGTGTGGCCAAGGAGGGCAGATGCTGGGCACAAGTTATGATCTTCCCCAGGTGATGGAGAGGTCCATGGCTGTGTGGTGCCACCACAGCAGGCCACCAGCCCTGCTTCCCAGGCTGGAGCAAGCCTGCAGGCAGCCAGGCTCAACTCTTCCTGTTCCCAGGCCAGAGGACACTCCTAGGGCTGGATATCAAAGGCCTGCTGCAAACAATGTCAGCCAAAGAGCATAAACAAGACGTAAAGAGAGGTCACAGCAACTCCCTCAACAAGAAGTCACCAGCAGTTAACAAAGGGTAAGAGCAAAAAATAAAATAAAATAATCCAAGTGAGCCCCCAGCCCAGGTTCCTTCCATCAGCACCACCCTGGAGCAGGAGTGTCCATCACTGAGGACATCAAAGCTTTCCTCTCCATTGTTCCTCAGCAGCCAGAGCAGCCCGTGGCCCTCTGCCACCACTGGGCTGGAGGAAAGCAATGTGGGCCATTCCCCAGGACAGGCCCTGGGCCTTTGCTGCTCTGTCTGCCCCGTGGAGCTGCAGCAAAGCCCTTCACTCTGTGCAGGAGGAGGTAGAGCTGGACTCACCAGCTGTGTCCTTCACCTCTGGAGCATGGCTTGGGGCCCCCACAGCAGCTTCCCTGCAGGCCCAGGACACCCACAGCACAGTGCCTCCCAAGCAGGTGGCCACCATGCAGCCTGGTGTTGCTCCTCCAAAAACCCAGGTCCTTGTGGAGCTCTGTAACTGGGATTCCTTAACCCATCCTTTCCACACAGGTGAGAGGGCAGAGGCTGTGACGGTGAGGGATCCTGTGCAAAGCCAGACTCCAGGAGCACTGCATTCCCATGCCTCCCTGCCTATGGACAATTAACCAGCTGTAATTATTTACAATCCCCTTCCTGTTCTACACACAGATTGCTACTGCTTCTTATCCTCCTCCCTTCACATCTCAGGGAGGTCACTACCAGGCCCAGGCTGGAAGAACCTTCGATCCAACGCAGCTTTATGTTTATTACAGTAAATTAATGACTGAGCCTAGAAGAAAATTGCTTTGACTTAACAACCTTCACATTGCCATGTCTATAGGGAGAGTTTGTCCACATTGTGAGTGGTAAAACTTCAAGTGCCAACAGCCCAGGAGATCCACCAGCATCTCTACTTACCTTTGCAGGGGTGCAAGTCTCCTGTTTCAGCCACAACAGCAGGACCTTGCTCCAATGCCATGTCCATCAATGGCAGCACTTAGAACAAAGCCCAAGCAGAAAGTAGCTATTAAACAAGGAAACAAAAACTCTGTTTGCCATTAGCAAAAGCAAGGTCTGCCATGCAGGGACTATCTTTATGGGAGATTTGTATTCTAAATGGGGCTTTTCATGAGAAATCCACTTAGTATTCCTCTAAAATTCCAGGAGGGTGAAATCCCCCACTCCTTCATCTCATTAAGGATGAAGGAATGCCAGGTATGTGGCAGGAATCTGGGGTGAGAGGAGGAGTGGGGTATATTTTAACCAAGCTCTGGTGTGGGGAAAAAAAATAAAATTATCTAAGGATCAGGATTTGAAAAGTATTTCCCCAGTGCTGAGGAGCAATCTCAGCCAGGAGCATCATCCTAACACACATCCTTATCCCAAGGGACACAAAACCAAGATTAAAGATGACAAGAAAAGCCCCAACTCTGTCACACTGAGACATCAGAGGTGCTTTTTCTACCACTATACAAGCCATGCAAGAAGGTCACTAACAGCTGGCAGATGGCATCTACCTTGTGACAAACACCCTCCTGTGTGTGGTGGAATCTCAGAGGCATGTTGTTATGGATATATCTAGGAAAACAGTTTGGGACCTTCTTCATCTTGTCTCTGGAGGGCAGATGATGTATCAGTTGAGGGCTTCCAGATCAGGTGGATTTATCTAAGTAGAAGATGGAATGCTGGAAGGCAGCTGATGCTCAAGGTGAGAGGGACAACAGGGGAGGTCACCCCTGAGGAGCAGGAGCCTTTATGTCCCAGGGGACTTCTGAGCACTCTAACAGCAACTGAGGCTGTTTCTAAAATTGTGTGGAGGACCCTGTGAGTCCCTGCCAGCGCTCAAAGCAGAGCAGGAAGATCTGACCAATGGGACTGTTTCTTACCTGGACATGGTTGGGCTGACATTCAAATGCCAAAACAAGGATCAGAGAGGCAGGATAGTTCTTCTTATTTATCACTGACCTCCTTTGAAGAGAACAATAAAACCCTGAAGAACAAAATCTCTGCATCAAAATCTTCAGTGGAAAGATAAGACTTCTCCAAAACTCTTGGTGCAGACCTGAACTATCCTCCAGGCAAGTCAGGGCAGTGTGTTCCCAGCCTCCTATGTTCCTATGGGACAGTTTTTCCACTGGGCACTTGGAGCCATGCAGGAGCATGGAAGACATTCCAGGAAGAGATTCAGAAATGGGGTGATTGTTTAGAGAGCAGAAAAACCAGCCTTCACCGAAGCCAACAGCCTCCCACCCCTCCTGAGCACCAGGGAAGGTGCCCACACAAAGCCCTGTCTGCCACCCCCATGTGCCACCACAGCAGCTACGAGGCTTTTGGGACTGCAGGTTGTCATCACCCCACAAAACTGTTCCCACCCAGGGGTCCACCACACACCCTTGTCCTTCATCTAAGGAAGGTACCCAATGCTCCATGGCCTCCCTGTTATCCAATACTCTATCACACACCATGCTCCCAAGGAATTCAAACATGAGGAGCTGAGATGCTCTCCAAAGGTCTCTCTCCTCTGGAATTCATTTGACACAGGTTTGAATCAAGCCACACATTTCACTTGCATGTTGTAAAGCTCAGTTATCCAGCCAAACCTGCCAAGCACACTGAGCTTCCCTGGACATGAACAGCCTCTTGATATAACCATCTGATTATGGACACTGGAAGTACAGGAACCTGGAGTGCCTTCTCACTGACAACAGAAAAGATGCTTTCCCATCAGACTAGACCTTTTATTTCCCAGCAGATAAAGAGAGAAGCTGCTTCATACTTCATCTCAGCCCTTAAGTAAAAAGCTAAAAAAATACTGCCCTGTCTAAACTCAGGAATTTTAAGATCATTGAAGCTCCTGCCTGAGTCAGACCATAAACCCAGCTTGCTCCATATTCTGACAGCAGCCAACAGCAACTGCTTAAGAACAGCAGCACAGCTGCACAGAGTGATTCTGACCATTCTACATGCTCTTTCCAGCTTCAGGCAAAAAGGGGTTTGAAAACCTTCCATTTGTCCTGCTGTGCATTCAGCACAGATGGACCTATTCTCCGTAGTTTGATTTGACCTCCCACCTGATCCCCTCACAAAGCCCTTTCCAGCCTTCCCACCTATGGGACACCACCACCCTACTGCCTTCTACAGTAGCAATGTGTGAAACCCTCTGCTAGCACCACTCACAGGTTCATCTTGATGCTGAGGCACTGAACCAAGGGCAGAGCAAACAGACATGGTTTGCCATGATAAACAGACAGGAAAATGGATCCAGGTCTCCTGGCTTTTGGTGCAGTACTCTCATCACAGTCTCTGCTGCCTTAGGAAATGGAAACCAAGCCCACTGCTCAAAAAAGAGGAAGAAAAGATCTCTGAGGATATTAAAAAACCCAACATAATATAAAAAATAAAATTGGAAACCATGGCACTTTGTCACCCTAGGAGGTAGGGGCAGGCTCATGTCATGAACAGGGAGGGAAAAAAGGCTTGGATCATCTAAATACAGGAAACTGAGCTTAGGAAAAGAACTCTTGGCATCCATGCCAGGGTTTTGAGCCATGTACAGCTGAGAAGTTTTGTTGAGGCTGATGCTCAGGGACCCATTCACTGTCTGCACAGAGCAGTGGGAATAAGCAATGGGAAGCAGCACAGTTGCTCTGTGCCTGATGTACCCAACCAGGGTGCAAATCCCACCATCTGACTTGGGGGATAATGTTAAATCCATGACAGCATTCTCCCCTCCCCTGCTCATCCCACACAAGCTTCAAAACTTCTGGTTTACGACTGGCTGCTGGGGGATCACTGCAGGCTGTCTCTGGGGGGATAATCCTACATTTTAAGTGACAGTTCATGGACATCTTCTCTTCCTTCCGAAACGCTGCCTTACACAGCACATTGAGTACTTTGGAGATTAATAACTGGGGCAAAGCCTTCTAATCTTGGTGTCCTAGTGGAGATTTAGGAAAGAATGGCTGGTGTTTGAAGTGGTTGTGGCACAGGAAACATAAGAAGCCTTGAAGCAAGGCTGGTGTGCAGCTCCAACGGAAATCTGGGACACTAAACATGCCATCTATGTTTAGTCTCCAGGGCTTCCCACTGACGTGGTGTTTCCACTTGGAGCAGATCTGAGGGACCCTGCAAAAGGTGGAAGATGAAATAGACCATGCTCACCAGGCCTGTGAAATTGCAACTTCTGCTTTTGTATTCTTTGACCTGAATTAGGTGATAACTGAGATGCATAATAAGGTTACAGGTTGCTTCAAACTTAATACTTTGAGGATGAAATGGGAACCACTTGACCACCTCTGAGCTGGCAAGTGCACTTTGTCAGCTTGCAGGACCCCCTCCAGGATAAACACAGTGCAGGTTTCCAGGCTGCTTGCACAGCAGCTCACCCAGCAGCTCTGCCATCAATTGGCAAAGGGCCTCACAGCATCAGTCCAGGTTTCCTGTCTACAGAAGGATAGTTTTTTTCTCAGTCAAGTTTTCTCCTAACAATCCCTCCTACTGCTCCTCACACAACGACAAGTCTCCTCAAAAAGGAGCCCAGCAGGTGCCTTATTGGCCTCTTCCTCTCTCAGGTGGCACAAGGTAATGCACAGAATAGCCTGAGCACCTTCTGGGTTTGGTGAGCCCTGGGCCAGTGATGTTGAAAACAACTACATCCTGCACAGGAGCATGAGAAAACCCTGCCAGAAGTGTCACAACAGCAGAGCTCCACAGGACTGCAACCAACACTACTGCCCAAATCAACACCACTGGGGTCTCCTGCCCTCAGCACCATGCACTCCTTCTGTTTGTTTCCTGCCAACACCACAGCAAATCCTATCAGGGAACAGAACTGTAATGGGTAAAATTAAACTCATTTTGCACCATTCACACTTTTCATGGTGCTACTGCAAGCAACTGAATGCCCCAGCCCATGGAGAACAACCTGTGACTGTGATCCCATTGTCCAGGTTCATTAGTTACTTCAGCTGTTGTGAGGATAATGTAACAAATTAACAGCTAATATTCAGGAGATTATAAAATTATGCTCCCTTGAAGCTGTTTAAGCAGCTGATCTGGCATCTCTGTACATAATTAGACAGATCTGCTTGGAATGAATGCACGTGAAGTGGTTGGCACAGTCTGGCCAAATGTTTAAGAGTAATAAAACCATCCACTACACAGACACCCCACTGGCCTTCATGCTGGAGCAGTTTTATGCACAACACCCTCTTATCCATTTAGCAACCAACACCAAGTATCAGAACACATTTCTGTATTTTAAGTCCCAACTCCACCACAATAGCTACAGAGGTGTCAGAAAGGGGTCAACCAGCAATGGGACATCATATACTCCACTCCAGGTCACAGATGGGTTGGGGTGTAACTTTGCCAGTTTCAGCACAACATGTTTTTCCACATTCTTTACCAGCCAAAGAACTGCCCTAATGGTCCTGAAAATTAGTGTGCCTCCAGGCAGCTAGGGAGAGGATCAACAGCCCAAACTTGAGGTTACCTGAAGGCAGCAAACTCCCTTCTCCTCCTTCTCCCCTGCCCAACAGCCCATTAGGACCAGGCCATAGGTCCACCTTTGTCCATGTTACACAAAATGTGTGTAACACATCCTGTGCAACAAACTCCTCACTTCAGCAAGCACCTCACATCCTTTCTTTTGAATCTGCCAGATGACAACTTCATCTTGATGCTTGGCAGCCCGTGGGGACAGAAAATCATCACCTGGTCACCTTCTTTGTCCCAGTTAGTCTTGATATTTTCCCCACAGTCTTACCTTTTCCAGCCTAATTGTTTACAGCCCTTGTCAAACTGATGGAGCCTGCTTAGGTTTCAGTTCAGCATTCAATATTGATTATTCTTTTGGGCAAGCAATGGCAAACTGCCCAGTGTGAGAACTGTGCAGCAGGACACAGGCCTGGCTGAAACCTGCATTTTTCAGCTAATCCTTATTGCTATACTCTTGAAAAAGGCCAAATGACTAAAACACGTAAGTTACTGGTAAAGGAAAAAAAATCTGCTTTATTGCTCAAGGTTTTGATAAAAAAGTCCCACCAGTCAAGAGCCACCACTCTTTTAAACCCCCTTACAGACAGCAGGAGCTTTGGCAGTCCTTCTGGACAGTGCTTCCTAGGGGGTTCTGTTTTTATACCTGGACAGTGTTTTAAGTGATTAGGTCTCCAGTTTCAACCAAGACATCAAAACTGACATGAAAGAAGTCAAGAAGTACCTGAAACCCCACTGCTGAACAAGCAGTGGTTTAGCAGACAGTGTGCAGCAGGAAAGAAATCAAATGAGATATGAGTATAGGAGGCCTCAGGAGGAAAGGCAGAGCTCAGCCCCTAGGGCCTCCAGCAGGACTGACAGCCCATGCCCAACCAGGGACAAGCCAGGGAGACACCTGCTGGGCTGACTCGACACAGGCCAGTTGCTGGATCTTGCAAGAAATGCAGTGTAAAACCAGTACCTGGAAATTTAACTTAAAGAAGCTGTAAAACGTATACTCTCAAAAATCCCTGAGGAAGTTGTCAAGCTGGTATTTTTCTCTGGAATGCACTTCTGACATGTCCCTCCTTGCTGACACACACTCCTGTGCTACAGCCATGCCAGCTGGGGATCACACCAGCTGCCAGCCTGGGGTGGCTCGTCCTCCTCCCTGGAGCAACTGGATAAGCTGCCTGGTGCTCTGGGCAGGCCGCAGGGCCAGGCTGTGACCTGCACTCCAGGACAGCTGGCACTGCCACCTGGTAACTCCTCTTTTCCCTGCACTGTCACCTCCCCTTGAGGCTGTGCCCAGGGGCAGTGCTATGCCTGCTCACAAGGATTGCCTGTGCTGGCTGTCACTCTGCTGGGTGCCAGTGCCTCTGCTGTCTTTGCGGCCTGCTTTGGGAGGCGAATGGGAACGTAGACATTTGAAGCACAGTGTTCCTTGAGGTATTCTCCTCCTTTTTCTTCATAGTCTTTCCTGGTTATCCAGCCTTCCTCACGGGTCATGTATTCCACTGCCCAATCCCTAGCCCCATACCAGGCATCTAAAACAGGACTGGAAGCAAGGTGAACCTGGATGGAAGGAAAACAGAAGCCTGTCAGTTCAACACGGGATAGAAAAAGCCCTTTTCACCCTGATCACAGTATTCGTAACACAAACCACACTTGAACACCTCCAGGGATGGGGCAGCCACAGCTTCTCTGGGCAACCTGGGCCAGTGTCTAACTAGCCTCACACTAAAGAATTTCCTCCTAATGTTTAACCTAAATGCCCCCTCTTTTAGTTTTGATCCATTACTTCTTGTCCTCTTAATACAAGCCCTTGAAAAAGTCCCTCTCCAGTTTTCCTGTAGGCCTCCTTCAGGTACTGGAAGAAAGATCAACTGTATCTTTGCTTAACATTCATCTTCTCAGGTCAAAAAAGCTGGTTGCAGTGTTTTCTGACCAGAGATTAAGAGGCTGTTCATGCACACATCATGACAATACATGTACCTGAAAAGATGACTGGAATGGTCTCATTTCAAGGAGTTCCTTCTGGACTCTGGCTTTCAGCCCAGGGTACATGGTATTTCCACCAGTGAGGAAAACATTCTGGACAAGAATAGCTTGTTGCTCCTTTGGGTACCTACAAGGAACAAAAAACAACTTCAGTCTTTCCAAGCATATGTCTCCTATGAACTGAAGAGCTATGGGGAATACTGATGTCAGGTCTTCAGGATTCACTTGAGAAACTTTCTTCCTTTCCCTAGCGTGAGAACCTGTGCTCATTTGTATTCTGGAAATTCAAATGATGGCAGAAGAAAATCCATAAATCACTCTGTGCACTGTACCCCAAAAATCAACACCTCAGCAGAGCTGGAATTCTTACATTTCAGAAAATGCCATCTTGTATGTCCATACAGTTCAGGGGTGACTGTCTGCTAATACTAAGTCCTCTGGAAACAGACCCCTGGTTTTGGTCTCCCAAACCTGGAGATTATCAGTTCATTGTTTCAGGGGATGGATATTTACAAGGGTTTGTTGTTTCTCTCTGTAAGTTGGATCAGGGGGTCTCCAAAGTGGGCTGCATGCAAGACAACCCACTGGGGTGCAGGAAGAACATCTCTTTTGTACCATTAATAAATAATACAGTTTATTTCACCTTTGTCTCATCCTTTTCATTTTCTATTTTTGTGTACATTTTTAAATGGACATAATCTACTAGTTCAGTAGTACCTGTTTGTCATTTATAAACATACATATATTGGAAATGTGTGCTCCACATTTTTTTACTGAAGTGGTAATTTATCAAAAAACTGGAGACCACTGACTTCAGACAGGCAGAGTTATACATGGCTTTCAGAATAGGAAGGTATGTATAACCTGCAATGTTCAACTCCATCTAAAATAACTATTCAAACATATTTTCTCAAACTATTGTCAAGTAATCAGTATTGAAAAAGACTCATTTGTTTGAAGTAAATGCCAAGCAGCTTTGTAAACTCACCTCTCAAGGACATATTGCATAGTTTCTGCTATACCAGCCTGGTCTTCTCCTATCAGGGATGGCTGGAAGATAATCTCTGGAGCCCTGATTCTTTCAGTTCCAAGGAAAAGCTGGTGGTATTCTGCCAGGTTAAACACAGGCTTGAAAAAGATAAGATTGAAAAGTTGTAGGAAATCATGTCACGGAATAGTAATATTCTAGAATATTGCTTCCAAGCAATTCTGAACAAAACCAGATGGCAATGCTCTCACAGAAAGGCCCATCTTGTAAAAAGTTGGAAAAGGCCAAGAAAGCTGGACTTCTGTATTTTATTCTGTCTGGTCCCACTCAGCCCTAAGGCTCAACCTCACAAGTTGAAAGCTGTGTCCACGGGGATGTGACACTGGGCTATGGGTCACACACAGAAGTGCCTGAGCAGGACAGTGTCGCCCCTACTAGCACAGCACTGCTCCAACAGGCACTGCCTGCAGAGTGAACCAGGTGGGCATATCCATGTTCTAAGCCACCAGCTCAGATTGCAAGGACTTCTCCTCTCTTCATGTTCAGACAGTTTAAGCATCTCTTCTAAGAGCAGGAAAGCCATGTTTGCATTTGGAGAAACATTAGCAGACTAGCTGGACAGCAACCTCTGGCATGAGGTATAGATACAGAAATCAAACCTGCACTGCAGCAACAGGCTTCTCAACTTCAGGCTGTTCCTCAGCAAACAAAGGTTCAAACTCATTAATGCTCTCCACATCCTCCAGTGACTGTTCACTCCCTAATGGATCCAAATCAGGAGTCTGGAAACAGAGAAGGTATATTGAGGTAGTTAGCTCAGGTGTGCTAGCCACATCTATGGCTTCAATTCTGGTGACACACTTGTAAAATTCAATGCCTATTTCCTCAAATCTCAAGTCTTTAATGTGACTGAAACCAAATATGCAGTTCTCCAGCACTGAAGAAAAGAATCAAAACAGTGAACAACCCAGAAAACAGAAGTTAAGACAACCATTCACTCAAAGCATAAAAATCAAACACTTTCAATACATTTCTTGCCATGCCAGCTCAGCAAGTCAAGGCCTTAGTCAACAGGCTGACTGCCAGGATCCTAACCAGCCCTGTCCTAAATACAACAGCATACTAAAACATATTAAAATAGCTTTTTAAACTGGTTAAAACTTGGTGCACTCCCAACACTTCTAACTGTTCTATAATTATCATTAAATTCCCTACCCTGCTTCTGTGGAACTGGAAAACAAATATTTGCTAGCTACAAAGCCACCACACAGTTTTGGACAGTTTCTGCCACCTCTCATTTGCACATGGGATATACCAAAAGCCTTTCTATTTTGCACAGTTGTGAAGGTGCTCCCAAAGCTCCTTCCTGATGAAAGGCACCATTCTAAATCCTAGAGTACTTCACTGTTGCAAGTAGAAGCAGTTGTTTAATTATACCTTTATTGCTGTTACAATGTTACCTTTGGCATTTTGTTGCTACAGATTTGCTTTTCTTATTTGACACTGGAAACATTTGTTGCAATGTCTACCAGGATGAGATGTTGCAAGGAGCTCACACAAAACATTTTAAGTACCTAGTTTACATCCACTTAAACCCAAGCAACTACTCCAGCTGAAGTTGAAGCAGTGTTTGTTGTTGTTACTGCAAACAAACCGTAGGCACCTTATCTTCAATACTCACGCTCTGTTAAATCCATTTCTTTTCATGTTTTTTAAAAAAAGTCCACTAACTAGCAACAGAAAGAAACACAGAACTCGGTGAAGACTTGGCACAGATCCTAGGACAACATAATCAGCTTTTAGACTCCTTCCCAGGGCCACAGAGACAAGGCCTGTCTTCACAAATGGATTTGGTGCTAATCCTAGGTGCTCTCACAAAGCACAGACCAAACAAAAAGGTTTTCAGATTCCTTCCAAGGTCTGGAGTTAGCGTGGGATCCAAGGGACATATTGGGACTTCAGCACAACCACTGGGCAAAATTAGAAGCTGAGTCTTGCAATTCTCTTTTTCTAGACCAATTTCTTTTGGCAGAAGGCAGCAAGGTTCTATCCCACAATGGTAAGCTCATCATCTACCTCAGTGTTGCTCAAACATTCTTGCACAAGCTTTACTGATAAGGAAAGGCAAAACATACACCCAGAAGGTATGAGCTCACCTTCTGGTTTTGGCCACATCTCAAGTTCCACATAAGACACAGGAATTCCTATATCTGGCACCTATGCTTCAATATTCTGTTTTTTTATTCCTCTACCTTTTCCCAAGCAAAGACTGATATAACTAAAAAGCTCTGTCTTATCTGACCTGAAAGGCAATTACAAATAAATGAACAAACAGCCTCAGACCATCTCTTAGAGGCAGCTGCCACGTGCCAGGCCTGTATTAGCCTGGCAAAGCAGACAAATGTGATCCCACCTTCAAGAGAACTCCAACAACCAAGTGTAGCAATTCACCCTTCATTGTTAAACAAACAAAACAGACCTGCTCATTTCACCAGCATTAATGAAACAGCAGAGTTACAGCTTGGTTTAAAGTATGAACAAAATCATTATGTTAGCTGTTGCATTTACAACCCCTAAGCAAGCCAGCCTTAAGTAAAGGGAGTGACTGGCACATGTTGCCAGGAGTAACTTACAAAGGGCAGCAGGGGAACCTTCTCTGACCCCCTGGGGCTAGCAGTGTCTTTTCTGTCCAACTTCTTAAAGATATGCAACGAATTTTTAAGGAACCTTACTGATTTCATGTAACTCTATGCTCCAACTTCTAACAAGAAGCCCAGAGATTATGCTTAGAACTATATGGAATCAAAGTATATATCTCAGAGCACAGTGTAGAACAGCACAAGGAGGGTTACTGATTTCAGGCATCCTCTATAAAACCAAACCTGTCACTTTCTGCATCTGCATACGAAAGCTAGGAGAGAGAAAAGCAGTTACCAAATTAGCAATGAGTTGCAGTGTGTTAATAGAAAAGCTGAGATCATCAATAACAGTCCAAAGGGGCACATTCAAGCATAAAAACGTAATTTTCTCAGAGATAAGAAGATTAACTTGGTGAAAACATTGTACCTCTGGCTTGCTGTCCACAACATCTACTTCAATACTGACTTCTGACTGTAGGATTTTCTGCTTTGTTTGTTCAACTGACAGACTCAACTTGTTGATGTAGGACTGAAGCTCTTCTGCAGAGTCCATGTTCAGCTCCACCAAAGCTTTATGGAACTGATCCATTTGACCATCTTCTAAAAGTTCCTACAGATGGATCAGAGTTAGCTGTGATGAACCATACAGGGTAATCACCTGTCAGCTGTGCACTTGCAGACACTTTGCCTTCATCACCAGATGTTACAGTGTGCACGCTTTGGCAGCATTCAAAGTGCTTCACAAAAGGAGTTCAGAGCCTGGAAGCATCTGCTACATCAATAACCTCTCCCATTTATCTTGCAAGTAACCTTAAAAAGCTCCTATCATGAAACACCCAGGACAGTCACAGCTTCTTTACATTGTTGCATGGCCTGACAAAGCTCTGAGAACTCTGCCCTCCTCCCAGAAGACCACAGAGAAGACTGCCTTGATTACCTGCACGTAGAGTAACCTGTCCAGCCTCTCTTGGTCAAGCTGTAGCTTCTCTTCTCGACGACGTGCATTGAGTTCCTGAAGTCGACGTAACTGCTGCTGCCTCCTCTCTTGCTTCTCCTCTGATGTCAGAGTGCTGCCCAGCAGCTTGTTGGAGAAAGGCAGCTGCATCTTGTGCATGTTGTTCTCATAGTACTCTGGGGACCGCCACTTCTGCAGCTCTGAAGGTTTTGGAAACAAAATATTTTGCCAGGCTGAAAGCAATGACTCTTACGCTGCACAGGCTCCACGCTAAGTTCAGACTTTGAAGGAGGAAAACAACAGTGGTCCAGCCTAGGGTTCTGTCATCACTTGGCAGCTGCACCCATGTTAAGCTACCCCCTCAGAGCACCACCTTCCAGCCACACCTCAATGCCCACGTATTTTGGTTCTCTGATCTCCAGCAGGCAGGAAATACAAAGTAGTAAGTAGTGGGAAGTGCCCACTAATCTCTCTTCCCAAGGTAAAGGAGAGTTCTCTCACATTTCTAAGGGCTCCTGCAGGCTCTGTCATAAGGGACACATTTAACAAAACACTTTTCTTGAGCCACTATTTAAGATTGCATTTACCATGGACATTTTAAAACTTCTTCACTTCACGAAAAAAAACAACAGCCATGAGAAGCACCCTCTGCAATTTTGTAAACCATGAAGCACATAAACATGGCCAGATCCAGAAACCATCCTAACCAATTTCATGTTGAGTAAAATAATATTTTGGGGTTTTTTTTCCTCTGAAATAATGCCAGTTTTCGGTCACCCGGAAATATGAACTAATACAGAATCCTTTTTTTTTTGTCATTTAATTTTGTTTCTATGTTAAATTCAAACCTGCTGTCAAGCCCTTCCCACAAGACAGACTACCAGAAAGGCAGCTATCAAGAAAGCAAAATAGCAATAGATTATTTCTACCAGAATCCCAGTCAACTTGAGAACACCAGAGGTCAAAACTCAGATTGGATTAAGACAATCGAGTGGTAAATTACAGCTGGTTTTACCTTCTATGTAGTCCTCTGCAACGTAGCTGTGCTCATGCAGGATTTCCTCCATGCGACTGAGTGTGATGGCAGCAAAATGGCCCGGGTACTTCAGCTGCAGGAGGCGCTGCAGATACACGGCTGCCTGGCACCCCCCGAGGTTGATCCGTTTGCAGTTCTTAGCATCCAACCTGAAAACGCAAAGAGATGCAGCTGAAATCCCCAAGTTCACCATAAAACAGACCTGCTTTCCCCAGTATTATTTCATTTCTGATGTGGTCAAGCCGAGAGGTAAATATTCACAGCTAAATATTTACCTCCTTCAGCAAGCAAACCAACACACTTGCTTTTCTCAGACAACAAACACAGTCACTGCTTTGTTCACTGCAGATACTTTCTGTTCTGCTTTAAATAAAACAAACATTAAACACTTTCGGCTACAACAAAGAAACATATTTTAAGAAGTGATGGCTAGTGGAGCTAAAAGTAGTTCCTTTAACCTTTGCAACATTTCACAGCTGGCCAGGAGTAACCCTGGTAAATCTGAAGCATCTACCAGATACAATAAAGCCATACCCTGCAGTAAGGATTAAAAAAAAACACCCCCAAATTAGAGCAATGTAGCAGCATAATCAGAATGACAAAAGCCTCAAGAACTGCAGAAATGTCACAGAGCACTTTCTTTGGTCCCAAAGCTGCTTTAAAACCTAATATATGTAGTTTTTTTAATGCCTGATCTTACTTAGGATATATATCCGCTTCTACTCTTGGATGTACTGATCCATGCATGAATGGAAGCTAAGATGACAATATGTACAAGGACAGCACTGCAGCTTTAATCCAACACAACTTAGCAAAAGTGGCAGTTTTAACTCACCAGTATAAACTAAGACCTGATAAGAGATTCCACTGTAGGAGCTGGAATATTGAATGCTGGAAGAACTGGTGTTTGCATGTTGAGGAGCTCAACATGAGCTGCATCAAAAGCAGCATGGCTAGAAGGTCAAGGGAACTGATTCCTCCCTTTACTCTGCTCTTGTGAGACCCCACCTGGAGCACTGTGTCCAATTCTGGAGCCCCCAACATAAAAGGACATGGAGAGAGTCCAGAGAAAGGCCACAAAGATGATCCAAGGGGTGGAGCAGCTCTGCTCTGGAGCCAGGCTGGGAGAGTTGGGGTGTTCAGCCTGGAGAAGAGAAGGCTCCAGGGAGACCTTAGAGCAGCTTCCAGTGCCCGAAGGGGCTGCAGGAAAGCTGGGGAGGGACTTGGGATAAGAGCAGGGAGTGAGAAGAGGGGATGGATGAAAACTGGAAGAGGTGAGATTCAGGTTAGACATAAGGAGGAAATTCTTCCCTGTGAGGGTGGTGAGAGCCTGGCCCAGGTTGCCCAGGGAAGCTGTGGCTGCCCCATCCCTGGCAGTGTTGAAGGGCAGGTTGGATGGGGCTTGGAGCAACCTGGGCTGGTGGGAGGTGTCCCTGCCCATGCAGGGGTGTTGGAACTGGATGATCTTTAAGGTCCCTTCCAACCCAAACCAGTCTACGATTCTATGCATCACTAAAAAGTCAAGGACTGACCAAGAGAGGCTGCAGCACATTTCACACACCAAGAACTCACCTGCCTTCTAAAACTGGCAAAATATGTGTACACTGATAACCTGAAGATATCACCAAACCACTGCAGGGCCAGTTCTGCCTTCTGTTGTGGTAAAAGCTGTACAAGCTGTCTACACCATAGGATACTTTTGGCACTTGGTAACATTCAAAGAGGAGCTCTGACATCATTTGTCTTGAGTACAGAGGATTGCACACTGCTTCTGTCAGAACTATTGGATGATCAACACAACCCTGAAGGAGACAAGAGAAAAGTAAATAGAGGTGTGAAGGGAAAATCCAGGGATACTGCTTTTGAACATCAGCAAGAACTCCTCCAAAACAGCAATGAGAAAAAACTTCAGTGCAGCCTCTTCATCACGTTAAGTTAAACTACATCTAGTGCTTAAGGGGCTAAAAAAAAAAGGAGCCTTGTCTAAAGCAGGTATTCTAATGTTAAGTCAGCCAAGGAATAAACTCCTAAGGATGGAGGAGAATGGCTTTTTAAAAGCTTAAACTATATATTAAAAAATTAAGTAACCAAAAATCTGTGCAACGAGGAGGTGAAGTGCAAGTGAAAACTGGGGGAAGATTGGTTCAGCACTTGTAAAGCTTTTAAACTGGGGGTGTTTGGTTCAGCACTTGTAAAGCTTTTAAACTGGGGGTGTTTGGTTCAGCACTTGTAAAGCTTTTAAACTGGGGGTGTTTGGTTCAGCACTTGTAAAGCTTTTACACTGGGGGTGTCCCCCAGGCAAAAGGCTTTAAGGCCTGAGGCACAATGCTCAGCTGGGCACACAAAACAAGCATTCAACAAGCACTAAACAAAACTAGCAACACCCTTCTCAAAAACCGACCCCGGACGCTGGTTCTGAGCCACAGCCTGAGGAAGGTGCTGCAGCCCAAGCCTCCCAAGCCTCCCACCCCGCAGGTGACTCCGGGGCTGAAAGGCAGGATGCAGGAATCAGAGCAGCGGGGCCCCGGGAGCACCGGCCCAGCAGGCCGCCTGAGTGAGGAGGGGACAGCACAAGGTCTCCGGACAAGCAGGGCGATGCCGGCCTCCCACAACCCTCCCCCAGCCCTCC
>NW_009952701.1:1157048-1163279 GCF_000747805.2 Chaetura pelagica
CGCTGCCATCTTGTTGTGCTGCCGGGCGGGGGCTCCGGGCGGGGACGCGGGGCCGCGACAAACACGTTCCGGGGGCAGCGACAAACACGTTCCGGCCTCTATCTGATTTAACCTAATTAGCACCAAACTATGAGGGTGTTAGGAGAAGAATAAGGCTCAGACTTCACCTCGTCTCTTCCCCTCACCGCAGTGAATCCGTTAGGAACAATCCATTCCAGCATCTATCTCATTTAATCTAATTACCACCAAACTATGAGGGTGTTAGGAGAAGCACAGGGCTCAGACTTCACCCCTGTGGAGCATCTCTCCCCTCAGTGAATCCATTAGGAAAATAAAGTCGTGTTTTAACAGCCTTTCCATCTCACTTTCCTCCCAGGAAAGTTCCCAGGAAGGTTCCCAGGATGTGCCCTTCGATGTTATTTCTTAATAAGAGCTCAGGGCCGCAGCAGGGCCAGGGTGTGACACTTGGGGGACTTGGTTGCTTTTCCCTCTCTGGTTTTGCACTGACAAAGCAAAGCCCCTGTCACTGGGAGCCCAGTTGTTTGTGGAGCTCCCGGTGAAGCTTGTGAAGGAGCAGCTGTGAAGGGCAGTGTGTGTGGTTGGTTCTGTGCGTGGTTGGTTGTGTGTGCGTGTGGTTGGTTGTGTGTGTGTGGTTGGTTCTGTGTGTGTGGTTGGGTCTGTGTGTGTGGGTCGGTTTGTGGTTGGTTCTGTGTGTGGTTGGTTGTGTGTGCGTGGTTGGTTGTGAGTGTGTGGTTGGTTCTGTGTGTGGTTGGTTGTGTGTGTGTGGTTGGTTCTGTGTGTGCGTGGCCGGTTCTGTGCGTGGTTAGTTCTGTGCATGGTTGGTTGTGTGTGCGTGGTTGGTTCTGTGTGTGGTTGGTTGTGTGTGCGTGGTTGGTTCTGTGTGTGGTTGGTTGTGTGTGCGTGGTTGGTTCTGTGTGTGGTTGGTTGTGTGTGCGTGGTTGGTTGTGTGTGTGTGGTTGGTTCTGTGTGTGGTTGGTTGTGTGTGTGTGGTTGGTTGTGTGTGTGTGGTTGGTTCTGTGTGTGCGTGGCCGGTTCTGTGCGTGGTTAGTTCTGTGCATGGTTGGTTGTGTGTGCGTGGTTGGTTCTGTGCAGTAACAGCCCCTCCAAGTGAGCCCTTTAATTCCAAGATCTAAGCGAACTCTGCAAATTTGTTTGCAACCCCCCTGTGTGATAAGGGAAAGCTCCCTGCCCTGCTTTGTACATTGGGTAAATATACCTGTAACTATTGTTTTCACAGCCCCCTTGACAACCTCCTAACTTGTATTTATCCTTGAAATGGCAACAGAAGGAAAATCAAATCAGATGCTTTCTCAGTTCTTATCCTGGCTTTAATCCTTCTTGCTCCCTCCCTGAAAGCCACAGGGCTGTTCCTTTGCTGACCATCTGCTGATTAACACTATGATGCAATGAGGTTTATAAAAAACTTGGTAAAGCAGAGCAGGGAGGCTCTTCTAAACTTAGTGGAACCAGGAGCAAGCCATGAGGTATCCTCTGGTTTCTTTGGTGAACGAGTTGACCTTTCCTATCCTTTTCTTCTGGTTCTGTTTACCCTTTGTAATGCTGCTGATCATGATCATTATCTGGCTACAGCTTCTACTTAAAGAAGGTAAGTTCTGCAGTTGGTCATGCTCCTGCATAAAGGCTTTATCTGCTATCTTCAACTTTAAAGCACTCTGCTAGCTGTTTTTGTCACAGAAGGGCTTTTTAGTACTCAAATTGTAAAGCTTTTCTGTTGATATTGCTTCCAAGAAGATGAGCTGCAACCTCTGTTCTTCCTTTCGCGTGGAGATGATTTAAGAAAGGCAAAGGACAGGTCATTTTTGCAGACTTCTATCACAGAATTCCCCACTAAGTAAACCTAAGCTTCTAATTTTGTACACTTTTAAACTCTGGCATTATAGCACTCTTACACTTCTTTTTTTGGGTGTGTGGGGATGTCACAAGGGGAGCTGTTAAGGGATCCTTTTACCAGTGCTGAGATTAATAGAGAATTTTTGAAGGGAGCAGGACATGCATTTTCATTGATTTGTGTATTTTGCTCCTTTCCCCAATCACTGATTCTTATTTCTTACATGTCAGTAACTGGTAACAGGCTTTGCTTTAGGCTAATAACAGGTGTGTAGATGTACTCATGAGGATTAAGCCTTGCTAGTTTGCTCTGATGCCATCCCAGCTGAAAAATCAATCCCAAATTCAAAAGCAGTGATTCTGCCTTTGCAGAACAGCTGTAGGAAGGAAAATAAGAACATTTCACTTCAGCAAGCTTTTCCTTCTATTTGTTGCCCTCTGTTCTGACTTAATAATGTGGCAACCAGTCTTACACAATAAATCCCACAGGAATAGCAACAATGAAACAGTACCCACAGAGCAGAGGAACAGGAGGTGCTCACCACAGCAGAGCCTTGTCCTCCCCTCTCCTGTCTTCTGTGTACATGCTGGATTTTTTTACTCTCAGCTCCCCTTCGCAGGCTTAGCACACAGCTGATGCTCAGAACAACCTCTGCTTGCTTCAGGAATAAAATATCTTCCCTCCACACACTCAGGTGCACTCCTGTGGGTAGCAGAGCTCAGGAATTAAAAACTGCAGGTTATAAGAGATTGTGACAATGAAGCTGCCCTGAGCAGCACAGGCATAGCTTACTGCCCATGGCAAGCAGAACAAAGTGTCTGTTCTGCAGAGATAAAGGGTGGCTGTGTCACGTACTTACACTTCAGTATCAGCTTTTTGCCCAGAGTAACTCTGGAATCTTCTGATTCTTGAAATGTGATTTTTCTCCATTTACTTCCCAAATTTCTCTCTATTGGCTGTGAGTAGCATCAGGCCTCAAATTATTTCCTCAACTGCTCTAAATTCCATTTTAGCCAATAAGGTTAGACTAAAATGTTTATATATTAGTGTGTTCACATTATTAGAATATGAAAGTATTTCCTCATCACTCTTAAGAAAGATAAAATAAAGCTTTTTGAAATAACTTACTAATTACAATAGTATCCACTTATTTTATGCTAACTTACAGCAGGCACAAGTAAAAACCAATGTGCCTTTCAGCTCCTCCTTTAATATAGTTTCCAATTAAGAGATAATTGGTTAAAATCAAACACTTCTACAGGCCTCTAATTTCCTGGTTGGGCTTGGAAATTATTTATATCTGCTGAAAAAGGCTTAGAAGAACAATGCTTAGTTTCTAGATAGTACTTGCAAGGCTTTGCCTAGGGGAAAACAGTCATGTATAGGTATTTTATATATTTGATGTTGTTTTGTAAATCTATTTCTAGAACAGGTATCCAGTGCAGAAAAAAACAAGAAACCATCTTCTGATGAGCCTGATTCTGACTTCAAATTTGAGGATAAACCAACAGAGGAAGAAAACCAGAGGGAAGCATCTGGTACAGAAACACAAGAGGAGACTCAGTCCAGTAGTTTTTTGAGGAAACTGAGGCCCAAACCTTCTCATCTGAGTTCCAATCCAAAAAACCAGAAGCAAAGCCTTCTTGCTGCAACTTCAGACAGCTGGTCTCAGAGCCAGAAGATAAGATATCCTCATGCTGAGAAGAACAATTTCTGTAACATCACAATGGTGAGTAGCATGACCAGATCCCCTCTTTGCATATCTACAGCTTTTGTTCCTCAGCTCTGATTTTTTTCCCTCTGCCTGACTTCTGGCCCCTTGGGTGAGAGAGAGATGCAAGACTGGTTTCTGACTGGTTAATAACTAACAAGAGATTTTTTCTGTCTTCCCTAAATACTCCTCCTCTAGACAAGATAACACAAAATGATACAGAATAACTATTGTATGTGTGTGCTGTGAATATATATTTAAAGTTATATAGATCTACAGAACCACAGAATGGTTGGGGTTGGAAAGGACCTAAATTATCATCTAGTTCCAATTCCCCTGCATGGGTAGGGACACCTTCCTCTAGATCAGGTTTATTTTAAAAGCCATCAAGAATTGTATTTGAAAGAGTTAAAATTGTTACCTATCCCTTTAAGATAAGCAGTTTAACTCAACTCTATATGGAAACTCTCCTGGTATGTATGACTGATATTATGTATTTTTAAAAGCTGGTTCAAGTTTCTTACAGTGGAGTATGTGACTAAAACTCAGACATATTTCACCTGCTCAGTAAGAGCTGAAGCCAGAAGTCTCTCTGCAAACATGGCAGCCCAAATCCTCTTAGGCTTTAAACAAATCCCCAGAGATGTATTTGAAGCAGTAGAAGAGCTTAGTGTCCCATGTGTCTCCTCTTTCCGTGTGCTGTGGCTGCATGTTCCTTTGCAGAAGGGGCTCAGAAGGAAAGCTGGTTTGTGCCTCCCTATCACTAATCACTCTCTACTCCTTTACATTGCTGGGATTTTTGGACTGCAGCAGCTGAGGAACTTGTTCACTTGCACCAGTTTTTCTGGAGCAGTGTCCTTTGTCAGCCTAGAATAGCTGAGGGGTGGTGTCATCTTAAATTGCTGCACTTGATTGACTTGCACACCCTGAGCTAAGCTTTGGCAGGGAATCATTAATACCTCAAGTCCAAGTATTTTTGACAACAGTAACACCACCAAAGCAATGTTAAGAATGAGCTTGGACTTGTCTACAGTACCATTTGGTTCTCCTAGAGCTCTTCACATACACAAGTATTGACTTGAACACAGCAGTTTAAAGAACTGGATTTTAGACTTGTCTCTTGTCTCATGATACTGGTACTAAAAGTCTTGCTAGTTGTGTTGGGTGGGTGAGGGAAGGGAACAAGCACTTGAGGTCTCAACTCGTGTGTATCCTGCTGCAAATGGAACCACTTCTGAAAAAGTCATTGCCATGAAAATTCTGTTCCTCCTTTTCTCCACCAGCTGCTGTGCACCACACTTTCTTCTCTCACCTGGAATTTTGCCTGCCAGTTGCTCCAGATCTCTAATGTCCTGAGGATTCAACTGCTGCCATCCTGCCTGAACAGCTACATGGCTCAGCTCTTCACTTTGCTGGGTGAAAAATTTGGGAAGACCCTGGGAATCCTGAGGCTGGAGAACAGAGGGCTGTTGGCTTTAATGTCTGAGAGGAAACTGGAGCAGAATGATGAAACTGTGAGCACCACCTCAGGGTGAAAATCAAGCAGATAGTCTGGGGACCATTAGCAGCAAGGATAACTCTTTGAAAAGAATACTTGCTCAGGACCAAGTTCACATGACTTGGGTCACAACAGCTGCTTTCAGAGTGAGCAGTATTGACTGGCTAAACATGAAATGGCTGAGCAGCAGCCCACCTCTTGTCCAGTGCCTGGGTGTGTGCACTGCTGCCCTCCAGCTGGACTGAGGGATGAGTTCCCTCTGTGTAAGGACCAAACACTGCTCCAGCACCAGTTCACCACTTCTAATCTTTGATTTCCAACAAATAAGATCAAGGCAATAACTCTCACTAGTGGCTCTTATTGGGGCTCCAATGCAGTACAATCCAGTGATGGTTTCACTCACACTCCACTTAGCACTTTTCTGCTTTCCACCTTGTTGGTTCTCAAAGTAGGAAACAGAATTTCAGCCCTTTGGTCTAAGAAATTAAACAAGCTCACCTCCAATTGACAAGAGCTAATTAAGTCCTATGCATTTTGGCTTGTTTCTGTTCAGGGTATACCTTTCAGCACAGCTGATACAAGGTTAGATTGTAGCCCAAAGAGGCCCTCACAAACAACTTGCTTTAACCAGTTGGTGGGACCACAAGGAGGTCGGTGGGTCTGGGATGAGCCATCATTTTGTGGCTAAAGGGTTTGTGCCTCCTCCAGCTGCCAACAGAGCAGCTGTTTGCTCCTGCTGTGGGTGCACACGATCAGTAAACATATATATAAAAAAAAAAAAAAAAAAAAAAGAGGCCCTGAATTAGGCAGTCACATCCCAAAGAGCACGTTGCCACTAGTGGAAAATGTTTGTCTCTCCTCTGCATGTGAAGCACCCGTGTCTCTGGGCTGGGGCACGGGCAGCACCAGGGCAGGCTGATGCTGCAGCCCTGCTCGTGTTTATTTGCCCACATCCCCTCAGCTCCGCACGTCCAAATATTTGTCCAGTGCCGTGTGCTCTTAAATAAAAGCTTGTTTGTCCACATCTTTATTTTCTTAGGTCCTTTAATGAGGGGGGAAAGAAAAAAAACCACACCCACCCCCCCCAGATGCCATTGGCCGTTCCCCAGCTGTTCGGGGGCATCTCCGGAGAGCAACAGCCCAGGCTGCTTC
>NW_009952701.1:1163326-1184035 GCF_000747805.2 Chaetura pelagica
GGCCGCCCGAGCAGGCGGGCGGTGCCCGTGCCCCCTCCCCGGGCTGCCTCCGCATCCCCGGGCTGCTTCTGCATCCCCTGGCTGCTTCTGCATCCCCTGTGCCCCTCGGGGGAGCTCCTGGAGAGCAAACCCGGGGCGGCTGCGGGGTTTGCAGCGAGCGCGGGGGTTGCTGCGGGGAGCGCCCGTCCCTCGCCTTCCTCCTCCTCTTTCTCTCCTTGCTCTGGCTCTATTGTCCGCAGCGCCGACCTGGCCAGGTAGGCTGATGCTCGGTGGTGGTGGGGAGAGTGGGGCTGTGCCCTAAGCGTGTTTGCAGTGTGGGTTCTATGGCTTGAGATGCTGCGCTGTGACCCGGCGCTAAATCGCTGCTTTTCCTGCCCAATTTGGCTTCCCTTGCATCGCTTATTGTTCCAGCTTCAGCCCTACCTACATCTCAAACCTTGAGCCAGCGAGAAGAACATTTTCTGGCAGTCTCAAGGTTTTTTTCTCTTTTCTGCCTAGTCTGGGTGTGCTTAAAATCATGTTGGCAAGAAGGGGTTTATCTTGCAGTTTGATCTCTGGGGACTCCTCCTCTCTCTACAGGATTTCACTTGTTCAGGCAGCTTGAGTGTGCTGGGCTCTTTGTTCATTCCCTAAGAAATCTCGAGGCAGTTGTTAAACTGCCCCAGTGGAAGTTAAAAACCCTTTCTTGTGATGACTGTTGCAAGTTGTGAATGGAAGGAGGTGAGAAGATGAGCTCTCTAAAGGGCCAGCAGATTATTGCTGCTTCTCGTCTTGCATGGTGATGTTCTAAAACCTGGTGTCACCAAAGTATATTATTTGAGGTTTTTAGTCTGTGTAAATGGACCTGGAATAGCTTGAGCTTGGCTGGGCTGGCTGTTGCTTGCACTGGCACTGTAATAGCAGGGAGGCTGGTGCCAGCAAGCAAAACCTCCTTGAGACATCTCCTTTGAGGGTTCCTAGTTCCTGCAGGGTTCCCCAGTACCACAGCTATGCTGGTGGCAGTAGTGGTTGTTGTGGTTTTCCTGTCTGTGAGCTGGGAGAAGCACTGCACGGCAGCATTGGGCTCCTCAGAACAGAACCTGTGTGTGTGGGTTTGGCTGAAAGCAGTATGGAAAAGCCACTTTGGCTCTGCTGTGGCTCAGTGCTTCTTGCCAAGAGGTTGATGATGTGTGAACCTGACCTGGAGAATGGGCTTGGGGTCTTGGTTGGGACCCTGCAGACTTCATGTTGTGGTCCACCTTGGTCGAGATCCTTCTTTCCCTGAACCCAGCTGGAATGCCTGCTCCTGTGTCTATTTTTGCTGAACATTTGGAGTTCAGAGTGGGTGTAGCACGGCCTCTCAGCTGCCTTGTAGTCTGCAAACACTTGAATAACACCAGTCAACTTGTGCTTTAATTTCCCCCTTGCTGTTGGTGCACAAAAGCTGGTTTCTGGGCATCAGCAGAAGCACTGGAGCTTGTATGTTGTAGGAGACTTGAACAGTGTAGTAAAGCTCCTTACTATGTGTTTCTCTGCAGTGATTTCAGGTAGGTACTTGTTTAAAAATGAAGACTTCCCTGGAGTTTTGGGTATGATTCACCTGTAAGATCTCTCATTCACTTGGGGCAAAGCATCTTTTCTCATAGGTGCCCAGCTGCCTCTGTTCCAGGACCTTTCTCTATTGCAGCAAGTATGTGGCTTTGTGAGCTGGAAAAGCTGGATACCAAAACCTGGACTGAACACTTTGGAGCACAGTTACTGAGAGTTTCTTCTCTCAGCTGTAGCTTTTGACTGAGGTTAAGCCTCCTGGGAGGCAGAAGCCTGCATTTCTATATACTAAACTGTACTGTAGATGTTTTGTGACCTTTTCCACATCATTTAATCCATCTTTTTCCCCCCTTCTTCTTATTTGTAAACATTTTGCAGGCATGTTACAGGAGAGTGGGATTTGTTAAACATTAGGACTCCATTGGGAAGCATTGAAAAACACAGCAGTTTATTTCTCCTCTGAGCTCAAGATTCTGGAAGAAGTTGATACGAGACCCAAACTCTAGTGTAAACTCCAGTGACCTAATGTGTTTTGATGGATTTAAGTGGTAAACAAGTCCAAAAGCATTTTGGGATCCCTAACTTGTCAGCAGGGCCTCTCTGGGCAACAGCTGGGTGAGCTGTGGCTGTTTACATCCTTTTCCTAGAGGAGCTGTGGGATGATTTCACTTGGCTGACATTTGTTTTTAGTAAAGAGGAATTGGGGTTCTTGGGTCCAGCTGTATGTAGAAAAATAATGCTGAAGAGTTGGCTCAGGGTCCCTTGTGCACCAAGAACCTGCAGCAGCTCAGCTCTTGGGTCAGTCAAGACATGGGTTTGAGGTGGTGGTTTTGATGCTGAAAGAAAGAGCATGTAAATGTTCTTTTCCAGTTCATACAGTGTTTGATTAGTTGGATGGAGGATCATGTCACTTGTGAAAGCTCTGCAAGCTGAATGGCTGAGGTCCAGCTTGCCTTAAGGAAAAATATCACTCCCTGTGAGTACAGGCAAGTGTTGAAATAGGGACCCTATGGGGGTTGTGCCACCTCAGTCCCTTGCAAAACCCAACTGGTCAATACCCTCAAGATCCTGGTCTGGCTGCTGTTTTGACCCTGCTTTAAGCAGCAGGTTGGATGAGCTGATGACCTGAGGAGCCCTTCACATGGGCTTGTGACAGCACATGTAAACTGCTCCAGGGAGCAGTGCCCTGCTCTGTCTGCAGGGGGCAAGGGATCCCTCACTTCTTCAGTGCTTTCTCAGAAATCACTCTGTGACTTTTACTGGGTTCTCATGCCTTGGCTGGGTAGGGAGGGGACTAAAGGGGTCACGTTATATGCTCTTAGCTTTTTTTTATTCTTTGGAAGTTAGAGGCTACAATGCATGACCAAGAATATAGTATATTTGAGCTTCATGTGTCTTTTAAGCTCTCAGTTCAGCAAAACGTTTTCTTAATTGGGGATGTTATGGTCCATGTGCTTCTATTCCAAGCAGTTCAAATGCTTTCATTTGGAGACATAAAAATATCTTAGTTGTGACATGGTGTTTGAGCCTTCCTGCTGCAGATGTAAAATCCATATGGCAGTGAGTCTTAATTGAAACCTGCTGGAGTTATTTTTTTTCCTGCAACATATTATGAGATACTCTTTCTGCAGCTGGCTTGAAAGGATTACCCTTAATTAGATATTTCTAATCAGTTAGTGCTATTCCTTTCTGTAATGCTGTTCCTCTCTAAGAAAGAGGGTTTTGAGTTCTATAAGGCACTTAGAGTTGATATTCTACATGTCAAATGTGGCCTGTGTTGTTTATTAATTATTTTATGCCATGAACTTTAGGTCCACAGCTTTGTTAATCATGTAAATACCTTCAGGTGTGTTGTGTAGTGAAAAAGCTTGCCTGAAATGAGGAGTTGGTCTCCAGGTTTTATAATCCATTCTGGTATTTATTGCTCTTTGGTGAGACCATTAGGTCAGTTTGCAGGGCAGTGTTTGGTGATTGCAAAGAATTTTGGAGAAAGAAAGCTGATGTAGCTTAAAGCGTATTCCCCAAAGTAGATTACTCCAAGAGTTTGGAATGTGTTGGTGGGAGGCTTCAGCTTTAGTGAGATGTTGCTCCATGCATGCAGGAGTTCTTCCCCTCCTAATAATCGTTTCCATCTGCATAGCTGATTCCATCAGTGCCTGGGCTGTTGAGCTGTCTGCAGAATTTAGGTCTCTTGTAAAAATGAGTGTCTTTCTCACTAAATCTTATGTGCTGGCTGTGTATGAGGAGACCTTTGCTGCTGTCATACACAAGAATAACAGGGCAATCCCACTGGGGGACCTTTTAAAAAAAAATTAAAAATATTCTTGTTTGTCTTTCATGTCCTTTTATATTTTTTGAGGGAGAAGTTTCAGGAGAAGAATATCAGGGCAATCCCCACTGGGGGACTTTTTAAAAAAAAATATTAAAAATATTCTTGTTTGTCTTTCATGGTCTTTTATATTTTTTGAGGGAGAAGTTTCAGGACCCTCAAATCTTCTTCCATAATGTCTGGCAAGCTTGCTATTAATGCACTACTTGCCTGAGAGTTTAGTTTGTGTATATAATATGGTTTTTATTTATTTATTTTCATCTATGGTAAGTTGCAGTGTTTCTGGCTACTGGAATTGACTACTATGGCTTGTGGTCTGTGAGGTGTCCTCATGAACATACACGTTCCCATCGTGTGGTGGAGGAAATGACGCCAGATGCCACCTGTGAGACCTCAGGGTGTCAGTGAACAGCTTGGCTGAGACCCAGGCACACTTCTAGTGCACAAATTCCTGTTTGCTGATTTTGCATCCCTAATGTACTTATCTCTTTGTCCCGTTTTGCCCTTTTATGGAAGGTTCCTTCTGAGATGATGGGCTTTGTTAGCAGTGGAGGTGGTACAGACACAAGTAGCTGTTATGTGTGTATTGGGAAGGGGCTGCCAGGAAGTGGTGAGGGCAGTGGCAGGGGGCCGCTTCACCCTCATACACCTTTGGTTCAGGAGCCCCTGTGAAGCAGTGACAGGAGGCTCCTGAGCAAGAGCTCCCATTTTATCCTTAGTTATCCCTACCTGGGTCACCTCATGAAGCACAGAAGAGATACCACTGCAGCTAAGAAACAGTGGAATGGCACAAATGTAGAGTACTCTTCACTCTCCTGGGCAAACTTCTCTTTGAAACATCTTTTTTTTCTGAACTAGTTTCTTTCTCATTGAGGTCAGTTAAGTGCCTGTCTTCTGGAGGTGGCATGACAGATGAGTTTCTCTCTAATCTTCAGTTCTTGGTGAACATTCCCTAGGTTTAGCCTGTGGTGGATGTGGAGAGAATACAATGAGGAAAGGACACGTGTGGGGCATGTGAAAGGCTGCCTTGTAGCACTGCTGGCTTGGGCTGGGAAGATGACTTTTGCCTGAGGCTGTATTCCTGATGGTGGTTGCTATCCAACTTCTGTGAACCTAAACTTTCTCACTGCTGCTGCCAAATGAAGAGTTATGCCAAAATCCCAGGAGCTTGGATTTTTCTGAGTCTCTGTATGGGCACAATTGAGCATGTTGCTAGTTCTTGAAACCCCATTTCTCCTGCTGGATCATACTCCTGAGAAGCCCACCCAAGTGACCAACACTAGAAATAAAAGCAGTGTTGCTTGTCTTGAGGATGCATGGGAGCTTTTGAGTGAACAGGAGCCTGTGAATCCTGCAAAATCCATAGCAGGTGGCCAATATATAATGGAACTGGAAGGATATCCTCTCCAGGCAACAGATAAATACAGCTTTACAGATGAAAGTTGTTTTTGTTGGTCAAGGTAAAGCTCAGACAATGTTAATGGTTGAAAATGGCCGGGGTAACAGTGGAAGGAAATCCTTGCATGCCTGACAGCGGAAGGTAGAGACATGAGGCTGCAGTATATACATCCCTGCAGCTGATCTGAGACACAGTTGTTTTGGTCAAATATCCCAGAGTCCTGGATTTATTCCAGCTTGTGCATAAGAAGGGTAAAAGCAGATAAAGGTAATGGCTGGATTTAGGTGCAGTGTTTCCTCTGACTAACAGGAGAGGAAGGACACCTCCTGGGAGCAGTCCCTCTAACCATATCCCTAATCCAGGAGTTTCAGAGTTCATTCATTTTGTGCTTTCTTGGCCAGCATGAAGTAGGCGTGAAGCTGCTGGATGTTTGCAGGCCAGGAAGAGTTTGGAGGAAGCACAGAGCTGCCAGGTCAGTTGGGAGAATTCAAAGCTTTATTAAATACCAGCATGAATCATGGAAGAAGTGTTCTGGAGAATGGCTTTTTTTGCAAAGCTTATTCTAGCTGCTACTATGTGTTAGCTGGAAGAAAACCTAGCTGGGGGGCAAATCTGTAAGTAGGACCAAGGAATTGTTTCTTTAAGGCTTTCCTGTGAACTCTGCTGGTAAGGTCTGTGTAGTTTTGGAATGGATTAACATTACCTCATTGTCAACAAAGCAGATGGCAAAGCAAAACTAGTCTTTGTAAAGATTGAGAAGCTGCTGCCTGGTTTCTAACTGGGTATTTATGAATGGCATTTAACCCTAAACGAGTTCTTTTTCTGACAATAGTGCTGAGTGAAGTGCCATGGTTCATCTGGACCTCTCAAAGTTGCAGGAGGATGTACCCTGTGAATCCAACTGTTTTACATGAGCTCATTAGGTAAAAATCAAACAAGGGTTGAGTCCCATTTCAACGGGTACTGTAACTTGTTAACTCTAATTCATTACTTCATTAATTCACAAGTTCACTAACTCACCTGCTTATGAGGAAGCCAGTTTCCCAGCTGATGGTGAGAGCACTTGTCCTCCCACTTCCATCATGGTGTAAGTATCACAGCAGGAGCCCTCAGCAGTGTGGGTCCTGATGGGTCAGCTTGGAAAGTTTTTGGGTAAGGTGACGTACTTACACTTCCCATCAATGAACTTTGGTTTCTACTGTTCCTGTGGGTTGTTTCAGTTAATTCTGAAGAATTTTAGTTTTATCAGAAACTGTCTTTTTCACAGCTGCAAGGACAGCAGGTCTTATCTCCTCCTCTCCTTTGCATCTGCCATAAGTGTGGCTCTTGCTTTGACCCAGAGGTGCTGCTCGCTGCTCCCAGTGCAGATCATGCTAAGATGTGTACAAAAGCTTGGTTGTGCAGACCAGCCTGGTTAAAACATATTGTCTTGACTGTCAGTTTGGCTGTAAGAGTTTACCAGACTTACTAGAGCTGTGAGGTGAATCACAGTTGCTATAGTTTGTCTGAACATGTGTGTCTCTTTAGATCTACTTTTATGAAAACTTTGTAGCTTTCAGCTCACCTATGAGTCTGAATTGAATTTTTCCTTCTTCAGCTTGTTGGATTCACTGTGCTTGTTCAGCACATGATCTCTGATGTCTTCTTTTTGCCTTTGCAACAACACTGTGTCACTCTGAACTTGCACACTGGTTGTAAACTGAAGAATAAAAATCTCTCTTGCAACATCACTCGACGCTGACACCTGAGACTTCATCTGTCTGATCTCCTCGGCCCTGCAGTTTGAGCAGTGGATTTTTATACAAAAGCAAACAGCACGTGAGGCTTTATAGGCTCTAGTCTCTGTCTGACCTGTGAGATGATCTTGCATCATTCACCTCATCTGCCCTATCTTCTTCGTCCTTTAAATCCTGCACTATAGTATTTGGAAATGTGTGTAGCAAGCTCTTCTCTTCCCCTCGTTGGCCTCTAAGTCCTACATCATGCTTGATTCTGGCTCTCATGAAGACTCCTGGTAATTAAACTTTGTCATTAATGTTTTGGAAGAACAAGCCCTCTCCTAATGAGTTAAGGAACTCTTGGCTACTAATAGCTCTGTAGGAGCCCTGAGCTGTGTTGTGCAATCAGGTTTAGCATCTCAACCAGTTTTGTTCTGGCTATTGCATCGTTTATAGATGAAACTAGTACAAACAAGCTCCATGTGGTGCCTTCAGAGCAGGGTGCCAGCAGAGCAAATATAGTGACAGCTGACTTTTCTTCTTAAACTTCTAAGCCTTTCAATCAGCAGCCCAGTCCTGTTTCTGTCTCAGCTCTCTTCTAGAGGACAAACCATGCTAATGTCCACAAATGTAAATGATGGGCCACCTGTAATGTCTCCACACATGGAGAAGTTTAGATCCTCCAGATGGACCTGCTAGTGCTGAAGAGATGACAAAGTAGAACAGAAGCCTGTTAGGATAAATGATGCCACTTCTGAGTACAAGCACAACTGTTGCTTATGAGTCCTTGACACTCAGAATTGCCTGACTGCTTAACAAGTACTTTTGCTACTAGGCTATATTAAATTGGCTTTTTATTTTGGAAAGAGTTGATTGAGCAACTGGGATCTGTAAAAATGCTATTCCCTTTGAGAGGGGGGTGTCATTCTGTCCTGTTGCTCAGGGGTTGATGGGTGTCTCACCCCTAAATGACCACGATGTCATCGGGTTCCCAAGGGAATGTCTTGTGTGGAGGGACAACAAGTAGGGATCTCTTTGGTAGCTATTTTTCTCAGGATATTGAAAGAACTTGGAGTGTCTGGGTGAGCGATACAGTTTTTATTATAACCATTTGACAGAACAAGCTTCAGTAACACAGAGAGGGTTCCAGTCTGATCTCAAGTAGCTTCAGCTAGTCTGACCCAAGGGACATTTTTAAAACTGTAAGATACTAAAATCTATCGAAAGACAAACAAAGCATTGCTTTGAAAGCTGCATCTGGTTTTTGTCCATGCTCTGATCTTTAGGTGTGCTACTTTTAATCTTAATAAACAGCTCCGTTGTGTAGCTATGATCAGGTCACTCCTACATTTCTCCTCCCTTTTTCTTGCCATCCTTGCTAAAACTCGAGCTTATCTGAGTCAAGCTATCAGTAGCTGTTGTTTAGCAGTCTCACAACCTTGGTAGCTCTGAACCATTTGCTTTTACCCCATCGTGGGGCCATGCCATCTGCATGACTTCTTTTTTCAGGAGTGGATGTTTGGCATTCTTTGGGTAGTAACTCCTGTGGGATGCCTGAGCACACTGACTCACGGCGAGTCCAGCCCAGGGAGCCCATCCTGTTGCTCGTCATTAGGGTGCAGGAAATAAACAAGATGACAACCTTATCTATCATGTCTTTGCCCTGAGAACTGGGACAGCAGAGTAAAATAGTCCATTTCTGACACTCTATTTGTAGCTCTGTTGCCCCATCCATTTCACAGATGGGAACAGAAACTTCAACTTGCAAAAAAATCAGAATCAGGTTTGTGAAACGGGCTGGGGTGTGAGCTTGGGAATTTCAGCTCTTGCATACTTTTTTTTCTTCTGTGAAAATTAGGGAGGTGCCAAGTGCTCTGTGAAGGTGGTGCTGGGGGTGAGCTCTGCAGCTTGGACTGCAGTCCCAGGTGAGCTCAGCTGCTGCAGTGGGGCTGCCATGAGGTGACTCACAGCAGCAGGGAACTGACTGCTGATCCTTGGTCTCAGCTGCCCCTCTCCTGTCACACCTCGGAAATGGTGTGTGGCACTTGGTCAGCTGGCTGCAGAGCCCCTGCCTTTGAAGGAGGTGGACAAGCAGAGTGGTGGTTATTGATCTGGTGCCTCTCAGTTCTTTCTGCCTTGGAGTGTCTAGCAAGAAAGCTGCAGTTTTTGCAAGGCACAGCACCCTGCAGATGTCACATGTGTTTGAATAGGGAGGTAAACAAGGTCATCCCCAGAAACCCACTAACACTTCTAATTTTATACACTTCAAAAATGCCCAACAGGCAGAACCATGCTATATTTAAGTTAGTACGACTTGGTTATTCATCAGAATAAGTGTTTTTGTGCATTAAGAATAGCTGCTGTGTCTGCACTTCCTCCCATTGTTACAGCTCTTCCTTGAGCAGTGCAAATGTTTTGGGTGATTAAAACTACATTTACAGTAATAATTAGGTTTCAGAAACTTTGCAGCTTGCTTATCTAAACATAAAGAACATAGGAATTTTTTTCTTTCCCCTTCACTAGCCCAAGCCATGACACTATTGGCAAGCTTGGGCAGCTGAAGGAAGTGCTGTACTCAACCACTGGTCCGTGTCTGGTGATCTCTGCTCAGAGCTGCTGCTTCTCATGGTCATGTCATGAAGTGGCTCTGATTGGCAGCCACCTCGCCCTGCTCTCCTCCAGCACCACATCCCACTGGATATCAGGGCTTTCCCTTTAACCTGATTTTTAAAATGTATCTTTTTTTTTTTTTTTTTTTTTTTTCCTTAAATGTGAGATGAATAGCCATCTGCCTGCAAACAGTCTCAGCTTTGGAAACATCTGTTCTCACTGTTTGGCCACTGCCTGAAGTCCTAATCCTGCATTTGTCACAGGTTGCAGTAAAGCAGATTATGTGCTCTGACATCCAGCCTGTGGCTCTGGGTTGTACAGGGCGGGCTTGGCCATTCAGCAGCAGGTCTGAGCTACCCAAAGTGGGGGTGGAGCAGGGGGGCTGGGTGGGATGACCTGGGCAGTGGGGAAGGTGATACTGCAGTTCTCTGCTTGCCCTGGGTTGATGCCTCAGCTCCCATGGCCATGCCTGCATTTGTCCCAGCAGGACGACAGATGAGCTCTTGTCTTGTGAAGTTGGGTCAGGAGCAGAAGCATTTTGTAGGGCCCGAGTGTTGCTGTGGCTGCTTCTTGGCAGGGGTTGAGCTGGAAGATGCTTGTTGGATCTCTCAGCTCAGGGCAGAGCTGAGAGATCTGGTGTTGTGGGACTGGCTGCTGGCTGCCTGTGCCTGTTACCCTGCTGTGATGGCAACTCTGTGCTTGGCCCCAGGCCACAGCCTGGGCGCTGCCTCCCTGGCAGATGGGAACAAGTTGGGACTTGGATAATCTCACCGTCTGGGCGACTCCAGAAAGTGTAATCTCTTAATCTTAGTGGGTCCACGTGATGGATAGGTAACACTACTTGAGGATTTTCTTGGTATATGATGGTATGGAGAGGGGATAAATTGTTTATAGGCTTTCTGAATATTATATACTCTGTAAAAATAAATCTATTGGAGAAAAAAAATATAACTGTGTGCTAGAGATGTTCAGCTATGTTCAGGATTTTCCACTCTGCTGCACGTTGCAGTGTCTTTCATTTGCCTTTGATTTTCATGGGAACAAAATACTTGAATGCTTGAAAAACTTAATGCTGCCATATGACTTTGCAAAGTAGCTCATGAATGTGGTGTTTGAGCTGACCTGAAGTCACAGATGCTGAGTGTTCAAGACAGGTCTCCTGGGCTGGTGGGGTTCCCTTGGTCTGGCAGAGGATTCCTGCAGTCTCTAGATCTCCAGCCTGCAGGTGCTTTGCCCAGCTAAAATTGTTTATTGTCCAAAAGCTTGTTGAATGTTTTTGCCCCTTCTTTTTGGTGCTGAAAAATTCAGGTTTACTGAGTGAGCCAAGTCATGTCTGTTTGGCAGGATGTGTAGATACCTTCAGAAATAACTCATGCAATAAAGCTGTGATAGTAACAGTGCTATCACTGTACCAGTGATTCATTTGAGCTAATTGGATTCTGAGAACATTAGTATGTCTCTTTGTCTCCATATCTGCGTAAGATTCAGCTCCTGTGATCCAGATGATGCTGTCCTAGTGAGCTTGGCTCATCTCTGATTACATCAGGAAGACTGTCTTGGTGCATGAAGCATGCTGGAGAGCTTGAAACTGGAGTTGGAATCTTTATCTTGATTCACTCTGTCTGAAAATGCAGATTCAGCTGTCCCTGTGTCCTATTCCTCCACCTCTTTTCTCACAAGCAAGGAAATAAACTTGATTATTCCTCTTAAATGCCATGAACAACCCATGTCTGGATAGGAGTGAACTTGTGTAGGTGGTTGTACAACTGTTATTATTCAGAGATCTTGAACTTTCAGTAATTCTTGTGATCTGTTTTACATGAGTAATCAGAGCTGAATGTACTACTAAAGAATTTTGTTTTCATTCTGGATACTTTAAATTCTCCTCAGTTGTGCAACAAGCCTGCCTGATTCTCACTGATGCGTTAGGAACCTGTGACAATGCAACTCACTTGTACGAGTGATTGCCAGCCCATCTGTCTGAAAATCTGCCTGTCAAAAAGAGCAAGGAACATCTCTGAGGGCTAAAGGAAAGGTACTTGTGGGCTGTTGTGCCCTAGTGCTTGCAGTACTGGCAACTTAGATTTGCATTTGTGTACAGAAAGAGGAATGGCTTGAAGGCCAACCACTTGTTTCAGGGCACTCTGCGCATGGTGGGAAGCCCTTTGGAGAGGCTGGGGGCTCTCTGGGGAGAAATAAAGCTGTTCTGAGTTGGGAAAACAGCAAAGCTTAGAGCAGACACATTCCCTCTCAGAGATGTTTTTGTCCTCTCCTGTCTCATGGCTCAAACCCTGGACAGTTTGTGTGGTCACATACGATGGTGTAACCCCTCTCTTTGATGTAGTTTTGCAGCAACCCCTACCTCTGTACCTGAATAAAAGCATCCAAATTGCTTTGATTTGCTTTTTGTGCTTTGCTAAGGTCTGTAGCATTGGATGAGTTATTGTATAATGTGCTGGTTTAGGGGGGCAGGATTTTTCCAGCCCCATTCGGTGCTGTTGGAAAAGCTGTGTCTCAAAGAAGGTCTCCAGTGGTTTATCTCTGGAGCTGATGGAGGAGGAACTATATAGGTAACTGGAGTTTTGGATTTATTCCCTTATGATTCTTATTAACACCACGTGTAGTAGGTAAGCTAAATAAGAAATGGAACAGTGTATATGCAAAGGCAGGACTGTGGGTCTGTCAGGATAAGGAGCAAGGCAAGGGAAGCCAGATCTCACTCCAGCTGCACACAAGAGCTTTTCCACAGGTGTGTTTAGTTACCTGAAGAAAGAGCCAGCTCTGGCAGGCTGATACCTCCTCACTGCAGGGCTGTCCTCTAGTTTGCTTCACAGTGCCTAAAACTTGAAGGGAAGAAATTGGAGATAAAAGAGAAGGAGGGAGGTGGGGGGAAAATATCACAGAATCATAGAACATTTTGTGTTGGAAGGGACCTTGAAGATCATCTAGTTCAGCATCCCTGCCATGGGCAGAGACACCTCCCACCAGATCAGGTTGCTCCGAGCCCCATCCAACTTGGCTTTGAACACTTGCAGAGATGAGGCAGCCACAATTCCCTGGGCAATCTGTGCCAGTGTCTCAATACCCCAACTTTTGCATGTTTAGTGTGGGGAGCCATAAGAGGCCCAGACCAAATAAACCCCCTCTGCCTGCCCCTGGGGCCTGAAACTGTGTTTGGACATAGCCAGAGGCTGGGGATGTGAATGAACCCTGGGAAATGGGTGTCATTTGATGTAGCAGGGAGGGTGTTAACCAAGATCCCTCTGGGACATGGCCAGGGCTCTGCCCACAGACAGGCTTGGGATGGAGGTTGGGCTGATCCTGCTCGGTGGAGGGTGCACAGGGGGATGGTGACAGGGGTTTGGGCAGCTGGGCAGTGCTCCTTCTGCAGCACATGGGCTGCGTGTTTGCAAGGTGGGGTGGAAGCAGTGGTTGGAAAATAGCTGCATTTGTGGGTGAGGAACCAAACTGAGGCAGCCTCTGTGTGCTTTTATGAAGAATTGTCTCCAAAATAGCTCCTGCTGCCCTGTAAGCTGTTGCAGGCAAAGCAAGATGAGCCATTGGTCCAGTTTTACTGGGATTATTGGAAGCAAGGAGCAGGGTTTTTACCTGTTCTGGAGAGGCTTTGCATGTCTTAGCTAAGGAAATTTTAAAATAAAAGACTTGTTTGTGCCTTTACCTTCAGGATTATGAACAGTAAATGTCAGAGGAAAGGGAAGTTACAGAAATGCTGTGAAAGGAGGTTTGGTGGAGAGAATAACAAGGAAGGAACAAAACCTGTTAGGACAGGAGGGACACAGAAATGTGATTGCTTTAACTCCTTGCTTGCTCCTGGGCTGCATGTTGGTGAGATTTTTAAAAAGGCTCTGGATCTTGCACAATCCTCTCTGTGGGTGTCACAGCTCTGTGCTGCTCTTTCAACACCAGTGCCTCACATCCAGCTGGGATTTACTCTCGGCTACGGCAGCAAATGCTGAATTTGCTTTTTTAATAAGCACTTGGGTTTTTTACTGCCCCCCTCCCTGCCCCTGATTCCCAGGGAGATGCTTTTTTTTTTGCTTTCCTTGCTGTTCTCCTACTTCAGGGAAGTGCAATTTTAAGGAGTAAATATGCCGTTTGACTCCTCCTTCCCAGTGTGACGGTGGGAGTGACTTTTGCACAGGGCTGAGGCTGGAGCCAACGTTTAGCAAGCCTTAACTTCAGCCCGAGCTCGGGAAGAACTCCTTGCTCTGCTCTGCTGACTGGGAGGGCTGGCTGTGGCCTGTGTGCCCCAGCCTGTGTCCTCCAGCCTGTGTCCTCCAGCCTGTGTCCTCCAGGCGTGGGCGGCTCAGCCTTGGGCACTGGTTGCCTTGGAGGTGCAGGTGGATTTACTGTCACTTCTGCTGGGTCTGCCCGGGCAGGTGGATGAGGGCAGGGAGGAGAGGATGTTCAGGCCCACCTGCTCAGCACCCCGTGGGTGATGAGGAGCAGCTCTTTGTCAGCAGCCGTGGGTCTTGGCGGCCGCTCCTCGACTCGACGGTGGAGAGACACGGATGGATTGACTGCCCCTCTCCTCCTCACCGGGACATGGACACGCGTGGCCAGCGTGGCTGTGGGGTGGCCAGAAGTGGGATGTCCCGTCCCCGGGTGGTGCTGGTGCCCGGGCAGCCGACCAGCCTTGGCAGGTAGGGAGCAGGTTTGGCCCTGCAGGAGGGCACAGCTCGTCTTCCCCAAGGGTGTAGAGGTAGAACAACACCTGGGGCGGGATTGCGTGGAAACAAGGTACATTTCTAGAGGTGAGCAGGCTGTAATAGGCTCTTAAAAACTGTATGTTGACTGCCTTGATCATGAGATGAAAGCTATTGAAATCCCCCTTTCATTTAATTAACTCTCCAGTGGGGTGAATGGAATCAGCTGTGGAAATGGGACCTGGGGGCGTGTGCATGGCTGGGGGGGCTGGGAGGCAGCCCGTGTGTTTCCTTGTGATTCAGTGGCACTGCTGCCCTGGCAGCTTGAGGGGTTGGAGGCTGTTCAGTGGTTTGTAGAATAGTCAGAAGGTGAGAACTCTGTGTTTACCAGTATTTCACAAAGCATGCATGCTGAAGGGTGCGACTGAAAGTGGAATTACTTTGCTTGACAAACACTGCTGCATGTGTGCTTAAGTAACATTACAAAGACCTATGACTTTGTTTAGTGTGTATTTGCATCAACTTGGAAGTCGCACAAAGTTTCAGACATCAGCCTGCTACAATAATACAAACACATTGGTTTTGGGTGAATGTACTCACAGTGATTTTCTTTCTAACAGCAGCTCACAATTTCAAGTTCTGTCTGACTTCTTATTTTTCCTATTCTACTTTGACCTTGTGTGTAGAAGCAAGAAATGAAATATTTAAAAGATCCCAGGCAAAACATGAGATGTAAAACAAAATAAAATAATAAGATTAGGGGGCATGACACAAGGATAATATGCTGAATTACTTTCAGGTTACTCATTTGAGAGAGAACTAGTCTGACACCTTGAGTATTGCAGCGTTTCTTTGGTAACAATAAAAACAGTCAGTCTCAACTGGGGTTTTTTGCCAAAGACATTAGGTGAGTTCCAGTGTCTGGACTGGTGCCAGCACACCTGGATGGTCAGGTCTGAGGAGGTGCTACAGCAGGAACCCCAAACTTGCTCACTGACTTTGACCAGAACACTTCACTTCTGGCCAGGGGCAGTTGCATCTGTTCACTCGAGGCTCCCCAGCGGGTGAAATGTGTCCCGTGTTTGTGTGAAACTGAGCCTCTCTGCCAGGATTGACCTACAACCTGCCTGTAGAGTGAGGCAATGAGACACCATCCATCCTGGTTTTCTAATTAATTGCCATTAATGACTGTTTATTTTGCAGCAGTAACCATGGCATGCTCATTGGTTCCCATTAAGGCACCTACTGGCTTGCCCAGCAATGCTGGTTGGGCCTCCAAAGCACTGCTGAGGAGGAGCCTCTGTGGAGGCAGCTCTCCCTGCCTCATCTTGTGCAGCTTGTGGTCCATAAGGTGGGTGGCCCTGGGCTGGCAAGTGGCACTCTAGTTACTAGTTATAGAATTAGTTATAAATCTCAACCACGGGAAGGCTTTTTGTGGCAAGGTAATAGCTAAGAACTTTGTCTTATGTGCAATCTCTTACCTGAGAAATCCAAGCAAGGAGCTTACGGCTGTCCTGCCCATGTTTCTGCATCCCTACATCCTGTGCATGAAGGGTATCTGGATTCCAGCACATCTCTCAAGCTCTCCCTGCTTTGTGCTGCTGAGCAGGTTCTCCTCAGGACCTCTTCAAAGTCTCTTGGCTCTTCCCATACATCTGAGCAACAACTTACAATCACTTATTCCCTGCTGTCAAGTAGATACAGAAGGGGTCACAGGAAGAAATGAGTTCTAACATCCTGGTTTGCTCTAGGTTGGATATTAAAGAAATGTAGGGGAAATATTTATTAGGTGTGAATCTGCTTTTGTAAAAAGCCTTTGTGTTAATGAACAATCACACAAAGAATGAGTTCACAGGCTTTTTATAAAGGATTCAAACACAACCAGGCTTTCCTCTGAAAGCCCTGTGGTCCCTCATCCCTTTGCCCCTAATCTGGGCAGCTGAGGTGTGTAGAGGTTGAGCATCCTGCCTAAAGTCACAGCAGTGATGGAGACAAAGTCAGGACATCTCATCTGATGTAACAGCTGCATGTTTTGAGGAGGTGTTCAGCATCTGGGAGGTATTGACTCATTCTGTTCTTAGCCAGTGTGTGCTACAGAGCTGTGACAGCCAAGTCACTGAAGGGCAGTGAGTCCATGCCAGCCATTACATGGGAATCCTGTTCACAAGCTCAGCCCTTCTGCAGCTGGAAGGAGCCCAAGCAGCTTCTGTGCTGAGGACAGGGTGATGGGTAGGAACAAGGATGTGGGAGCTCCCATTTGTGGCCAGTGCCACTGGTCTGTGGGCTTTGTTGCCTGGTGTCAACCTGTTTTGGCATCCTGGTGCTGTGCTGGTAGGTGGAACTGGAATGGCAGGCCAGGTCTTTGTGGCTGCTGGACAGACAAAGCTGTTTGTGTGTTTAGATGAAGGTGGATTCAGTGGAGTGTGTGAAGATGGAAATAGGGATGAGAGCACCACCTTTTAATTAATGATTCTCATATAATCATCTGGTAGATCATGCTTATCAAATCACAATTGCATTAAAGATCACAGTACTCCTAAAGCTTTGTTTTGGCCAGATACCCCCTTCTTGCAGCCGGATTTCCGTGTCAAGGAAAGGTTTTTCCTGCTTGGCTTAGTGTGCTGAGGCAGGGAAAGTGAACAACGGGCTGGTCTGCAGTGACCTTAGAGTGAAACCCAAAAACATGTACAAAGAGCACAGCTTATGTTTTGGGAAGCCAAAACAAACTCTAGAGTGATGGGACAGACACCCAGCTAATAGACTAAACTGCTTTGAATATTTTTAATTTGGCTGGATCTGCATGGGCTTATCAATCCTGTGGTTGCTCTGCTCTGAGTTTCGGTCTGAGACACCTCCAGGCAGGGCTGTAATTACAGGAAAATTTTGCTATTCCTTAGCTTGCTTGTGTAGACATTTCCTAGACAGGATGGAGACAATTCTACTTGGAAGGAAGGCCTGAGACACAGGGATTGAGATGGAGTTTCTTTGCCCTTATATACTTTGATAGAAATAGTCACTGTCAGGCAAGTTACAACTTTATTTAAAGCTCCCAGTGCTGTGGTGGAGGTAACCTCTGGGGTTTGGGTCCAGCACTGGAAGTGATGGATGAGCTAAGCTAGAGAAACGTGTTGCACAGAAGCATCAAGATCCAAATCTTTCACTCCACATAGCACTGGGCAAATGGTGGCTGCTCTGTCTTCCTGGGGTTACCAGGGATGCCAGGCCAGGAGTTGGGGAGTGACTTCTTGTCGTTAGGGTGAGGGAAAGCTGGATCTGGTGAGAAGCTCTCCATGCATGTGGGGCTCTCTGGCATGTCCTCTGTCTCACTGGCAGAACAGGCTTCTTCAAAACAACCTGAAATGACGCTGCTCCACGAGCTGCTTGCATAATGGAAGATCTTGATAAACTGATTGCTGTGGTACTGACAACAAGCTGTAATCTTATTAGCAAATTGGAGTAGTAACATCTGAGCTATTCTTGCTGGTACTGTAGAGACAGACCTTCACGTAAGGCCGTCCCGTGGGTGTGAAGTCCTTGACAAAATGCCTTGATGCAAACATCAGTGGTGGTTGGCAGCTGTGCTGGAGAAAATAGCCTGGGCTAGAGGCACTGTGACTTCTTGTAGGGGATGCTCCTGGTGAAACTGTATGAGCAAATCCCCTGTGGTGAGAGATATGCAAAGATGTCTGTCAGCAGTGGCAGCCTGCTTCTAAGAGTGTTTTAATTCTGGCTCTTTTGTTGCTTTGGTTTAGTTAAGCCAGGGAAAGTAAAGCATAGTAACAGTCTATAGGGTAAGTTACTGTTCATCACTGCCACAGTAATTTGATAATTAGCCTGTCTTTACTGTCTGGTCCAAGGAATTTGAGCCAACCAGGTGCTTTTCATTTTCTCTCAAAAGTAGACTTCAGTTTTGCTCTTTTGTTGCTTGGTGTGGGGAGGAGGTAAGTGGTGGTGTGTGGTGTTTGGTCTTTGTGTACATAATTCGGGGAATTGTAAGTGTTAAAAAGCCATGCCTGAAAAATTGACATTAGAGATTTCTTTTGGTTTAGAATGTCAGTAGGAAGGTTGTGCAGTTTGTGTCCACAAGGGATCTCCTGGAGAAACTTGCTATCTTGGTGTTGGAAATGGAGTCTTGTGTAACTCTGTCTGAAAGAGGTATCTGATTATGCATATTTCGTCTGAGATTTTGATAATGAGTAGATTGACTTCTTTCGTTTAGGGAGTTGTTCTTATATTAACACTGATATCTTTGACAGACTGAGGTTCAAACTATCAATACAGTCAGTAAGCAAAATAGACCTATATTTTATACAGCTATAGATGTTGCTGATGTTTCTGGATGCCTTTTATCCTACTATATTATTTTAAACAAGAAAACCTATCATGTTATGAACTGTGGTGGGCTTATTTTTAGATAATTCTTCCTCTTCAGAATTAACTACACTGTTCTTCATGTGGGTTTAAACTGCTTGCTTAGAGTAGGAGCTTGGAAGCAATGTGAAGAGGAACTTTTTTTGTGTATGGACTTCTTTGTTTCTTTTAATCCTGTGTTTTTGAACCCATCATTTGTTTTTTGACCTTGAAGCAGATGCAGTAAACTGTGTGTGTTGTGACATTAACATATCTTTGTTATCTTAGGGTCTTTATCTGTCAAAATGCTACAATCAGTTGATAGAATAATTTCTTACCATTTATTTTCCTTTTAAAAGAACTTGTTTCATGCTAGTGATCTGAATTACTATGGTGTGACTTGGTGTGCTGCTCCTAATATGGTGCTGAGGTTAATGCAAACTCCTTCCATCTGTTGCTTGGTTTTGTGTGTGCCTTTGTGCTTGCTCCAGGCCTTTGGAAACATCTTTAAAAACCTGCTGCTTGTGTGTGGAAGGACTCCCCTTTAATTCTTCTCTTCCTGTTGCTTTTTTCTCATCTTAGTTTTTCTGGAAACCTTATTAAATTCATTTTCTTGGCTTACACTTGTCACCTGCTGTTCTGTTTGAAATGTTTGAGAAGGAACCTCTTTATTTACTCATCTGCTAGAGAGCCATTTCAATGAGGGAAGGATGTTGAGCAAGCAGTGGAGTAGTTTAGGCAGCTACAGATCCTTTGAGTAGCTCTCCAACCAGAATGATTCAAGCCTGGGATGAATAAAATGCATAGCAACAATGTTTATTTTATTTTTATATTCAAGATGGCCAAGAGTTGCAGGAGTGTTTACAGTATATTTGCTGTGTGTTGACAGTATCTAGGAACAGATCAAAAACTACTCTGAGACTGCACAATCTAACCCAGGACTGTTGACCCACCAATGCTCAGTGTCAGCAACAAGCAGACCTTGCTAAGAGCTACTCGTGCTCCCCAGAGAGGGTTTGGAGAAGAAATAATTTCAATATGAACTATATAAGGTCAATGCAAGTCTAATTTCTCGTAAGTCTGCTGTTAATATTGTTAAGTCAGGGTTAGACTGAAGGTGTTGCAGAGTCAGCTGAACGAATTGCAAACCCCATTAAAACTGGCTCTGCTCTTAAACAAGAGAAGGTTGAATTGGGGTGGTCAGTCTTTCCACAGAGTAATTCCTTTTCAGTTGTCCTTAAGTAGATCTTTCTGACAGTCTCCTTTCTGTTACATTAATTTAAACAACTTTATAATCTCAAGCTTCTTGTTAGGTTGACAGTGCAACTGAGTGAACTTGATTATTCCATGTGCTCTTTGCCTGGTGGCAACGGAGCGATTAACACTTTAAGCCAACAAGCTGCACTGAACTGTTGCTGTTTATACATCCTGGGTTGCCCTGTTGACTTGGGAATGTGATGGGGAAGAGAATAGTCTTTTAGATGAATCTAAAAGTAACCTTCGATCTGGGTAGCTGGATGTATAAAATGCTGAGAAGGTTGTTATTAAAATATTTAGACCAGAGAAGAAAACATTTTTTTAATGGACAGGCCTGACTTTTGTTTTTATGTTGTTTTGTGAGGCAGGGCTAACTAGGTTTGTAGGGCTGGGCTTTAGGTCCTGCTATTGCTGTGTAGAGCTGCTATGTGACAGTAGCATCCTGCACCTTGGTGAAATAGTGTTTAGTGCCTCCATTTGAGAGGTACGTGAGGTGGAAAAAAAATTAGAAAGGCATTTGGGATGTTTGACACACAAGCAGTTCAAATCTGACTCTCCTGGAGCAGGCACACAGTGTGACTGATGGTGAAGCTTTTTGGTGCAAGCACTACTAGATCATATGTATTTCCATATGTGGAAAGAAGCAAAATAACTATGGTACAAAGCATGAGCCAGAGTAGGGTGGTGCACAATAGTTTGCTGTGGTTTGGTAAGACTGTGTTCTTGCACCAATTCTGTGTTGTCTTGGTATGGACTGAAGGGATGGCAGATAAAAAATACATGCTGGTGAGGCTATAGTCTGAAACCTGGGCTGTGGGGATGTTGGGACCTTTCTCAGATGTGCAGCAGGAA
>NW_009952701.1:1184169-1188826 GCF_000747805.2 Chaetura pelagica
AGGAATCTGCCCTAATGTCTTAAGCAAGTATTACTCCACTTTGACCGTAACATCTCCTGGCTTAAAGTTTACATTAAGGATCTGGTACTGGGTAAGTCATGCAGAACATCTGTCACAACACTAACAACTTAAGTCAACAGTCACCCTTTTGAAAGAGCTCAAGACTGTATTTATATTGGCTTGAAATTTTGAGGTTTTTTTCCAGGCAGGCCTGTGGTGGGTGTGGGGAAAGGACTGTCATTGCTGTGTGTGACACAGGCTTGCTGCACAGCACGTGTACTGGGTGCTGCTTGGGTCTAGGGTATGTTCTGCTGGGTTTGCAAACCTAAAATCTGTTTTGGTGGGAATTCATAGAGATTTCTAGGATGTTAGATGAGCCCTGCTCTAAGCCAAACTGAACATGAAGGAAAAGTTCATTTGAGAGCTGCTTTGATCTGTATAACCTAGATCCCACAGTTGTATAGGGCAGTAACTGAGGGCAAGAAGAGTAGTTGTGTGCCTGACTAGGAGAAGCTTGTAAGATGCTCCTTAGCCTGTCTGGTGTTCTGCATGGAGAGATTGTTCTTAGTGCAAGTTTGGCTGCCAGTGTTTCTGGTGCTGATGTGGCCAAAACCAAGTCACTCAAGATAATCTAAAATCATCCCTCTAGTTTCGTGTTGCAAGTGATAATTTCTAGGGACTGATGTGTAATAGTGCTCTAATGAGATATCACAGCAAGGTCCTAGGTAGTCTCTGCTTAAGGCTGTTAGCAAATGTGAGGAAACGGAGAGGAGTACTAAAGATGAAGAGTTATGTGTGGGATGTGATCTACATTTTTAACTTCAAATGGGTAAAGATATAAATAAAAAGGTGAAAGGAGAAGTAATGATGTGGGATGGTAGCTGCAGTAGAACTGAGAGATGGGCATGAACTATGAAGGTAAAATATAGGGTTTTTTAAAATGTTAGATTGACTGCTTAAGTGCTCTGCCAGGATATAAAGTGGCATCTCAACTGGAGGCCTGTTATTTGGATATCCAGGAATAGGAAAGAAGGGATGGGAAAGATGGGGATGTGTACAAGCAAACACAACAAGCAAATCACCTCTATCCTTGTCAGAGGTGGGCTGGATGGTGTAGTAATTGCTTTCAATCTTGAACTTTTGCATTCCTGTAAAACAAGCAAAAATCTTCTTATTCTTGTTCTTGGTGCCTTTGCTGGCTCTGGATGTTTCTGGAATAATGGTTATTGCATTAGTTCTGATCTTCAGAAGTGAAGGGCTGCCTATGAACATGTTAGGAAAAGTTATGAGCAGAATAAGTGTACATATGTGTAAATAGACGTGCAGAGTGTTCTACAACATAGTCCTCTTGGTGAGTAGATCTTCAACTTTAGCCTTTTATGACTTGAAATTATTCTTACAATAGAACCAAGTTAATTCCAGAACTGTTAATATTGGCTTCCTGGAATGAAAGGAAGAAAAACTTTCCAGATATTTTGCTATCCATAAATTTCTATCTCCTTCTAGAGTCAGGAGGTTACATTGCATCTGGTGGTTGTTTTGTTGTCATGGTTTTCAAGGCACAAGACTTGATGTGTGTTTTGCTGTTGGTTTTTTTGCCATGAGACTAGAAAACAATTCCAATCCAGTTTGCTGGTGGTGGCTACTGACAGGTGTTTTTCAAGCCATCCAGAGTTAGGTTGGTGTACAGTGTCTTTAATTTTGTATTCATAAGCTGAACCATTGAGGTGTTTTCACTTGTAGATTCCACCTACCTTTTATTTTTATTTTTTTAAAGTCTTTGAAAAGGTAAACAGCAGGGATTAAATGGTTTTCAACCCTTTGAAGTGAATTAAAATACATTTAAGGAGAGTCTTTGTTTTATGAACTGAGGAGAACTTCACAACTTCCTGCAGAGATGTTGAAAGCAGAATGAGGCCAGTCTGGGACTTTGGTTGCCCATGAATTAATCAGCATAGTAGTAAGAAAATTATGTATGTTTGGGTTTCCCAGGACACTTGTGCTATTTCACAGCTGAAAAATCTGGTCTGGGCAGGAAAAGAGGGCCTCAAACATTCAAGTTGTTTATTGCACAGGCTCAAGTGCAGGAGATGGAGCTGTGCTGGGTTTTGCACACAAAGGAGAAGCTGCCTGGATTCACCCTGCTCTGTCTGGCAGTTGTTGGGCTTCTGGGGCATGCCAGAGAATCAGAGCACGTGTCCAGCAAGCCTGAAACATCTTAGTCAGTTTTAAATGTAGAGGGTATCTGTGCAAGTTCTTGAGGAGTCTTGGAAGAAATTGTGGGAGTGGCAGGAGTTGGCTGAGGTCACTGGAAGGACAGCGTTGGAAAACCCATGTTAATTCTGCATCCTCTTGCAGGCTTGGACAGCAGTTTTTTCTCTACTCAGGGGATTTTATCCCAACCTTGTCTGTTTCTTGTTAAACACTAACCAAAGGAAGTGTAGCACTTACCTCTGGCTCTTGTTGCAGTCATTAATCAGTGAAGACCACTGTGTTGTGAACACCATCTCCGAACACGTGTAGCTTAATCTCTCTCTCTCCTCTCTTCCTCTCCCAGTACCAGAAATTGTTCCTGCAAAATGACCCAGCTTCCTCCGAAGAGTCCTTTGGCATCCCCAGTGTCAGAGGGCATGAATTCCAAGGTAGAGTCTTTGGACAGCTTGTCAATGGACAGTTTTTGGCTGGAAGTAGAGAACATTAAACAGAGCGCTGAAGCCGAGCAAGAGGAATGCAGCCTTGCAGATGTCAAAACACAAGAGGGTAGGTTGCCAAAAATTTGGGGAGTGAGGGGAGGAAGATGAATATTTTGAAGAGAAAATTTTCTTATGCACCTAAGTGATTTAGAAGCCTGTTGGGATATGGTTAGAATATTACCAATCAAATCAGAAAGATTGATTGATTTGATTTTCACTGAGTGGTAGATAATGCCCTGCAGAAAGGGAGGCCTGGCCTGGCCTGGTTTCAGTTTCTGAAGCAAAGCTGACTCTGAAGGTCAGCCAGGAGTACATTTAAGGCTCCAGATTCTTCAACCATGGACTCTCATTCCCTGTGCAGGTGGCTGTGTGGTCAACACACTGGGATAGTTGATGATGTTTTGGAAGGTTTGTTTGTGTACGTGGTTCTGAGACTTCATCATAGTGGCTTTTGTGAGAGCTCCTTTTGTGGAAGGCAGATTGTTCCCCAGCACCAGTTCACTATTGAAGAAACCATAATAAGCATCCAGAATCACTTGGATCCATCCACACATCCTTCCACCCCACTTCTTTTGAAGAGCTCTTCTTGTGCATGGAGTTTCTAATGAGCTTTCTGTACCACTGATGTTACCCAGTATTTTGGAGTAACTGCAGCTGGGACTGATTGCTTTCTGACATGGGAGGTACAATATCCTGGGCTGGTGGAGGGATGACAAACTGTGCTAAGTGCCCAGCCAATCCTGCAGACCAGGATCATACATTTCCTGGGTCTGTTTTGGAGAACGTCCTTGAGTGGGTTTGAACAGGCAGGTTTGTGGCCTGTACAGCCCACAGCTGTTGTGCTGGTCTGATATTGAGAAGGATCTGTGCATACAGTGGGGAAGTATTTGAAGGAAAGTCCCTGTGTGCTGCTGTGTTTGGGAAGGTTCAAGATGTCCTGTGTGCGTGGAGGGGGCACTGGAGAGCGGGGTGGGAAGTTCATTATCTGTGCTGTAGCAGGCAAGACATGGTAAGCCTTAAGTTCTGCTGCTAGTGTCCCTGCATAAAGGATCTAGATCTGTTTTTCAGAACTGGAAGAGATGCAAAAGTGACTCAGAAAATGAGTGTGGCAGGAAGGAGACTCTGGAAAAGAGGCCATGCCATGGGATGAAAGGCTGTCTGGGATAAGCTGATAAGCTGGAGGCAATTCGATTACTGTGTGAAAGCAGGCACACATGGCAAAGTGTCTTTAAATGATGTATATTAATCCAGCAGTCAAGAGCTGACTGCTTAATTAGCCATTGAAACCAGACAGACTTGAAATAATGCTCCAAGTAGGGCAGCGTTCCCGGCGGGCGGCCCAGGAGGTGCAGCAGGCTCGGCCTCCTGCGGGGGAGCTGAGGCAAACCAGGGCTGTGCTGGGGCAAGAGTGGCGAGGGGGAACTTCAGATGCAGGAAGCTGGGCTTGGCTGGTGCCTCCAGGCTCTCACATCTCTGAAATTTAGGGTTGGAGCACTACGAGGTGGCACAGAAACCTCTGGGCTCCTCAGAGCCGAAGGCACCGTCGCCCTTCGCATAAAGGCCGAGAAGCTGCTCAGCCTGGCAAGGAACTGGTTCTAATCGCAGCACAAGGACAGCGTGGAGGGTACATGGAGATAAGGCTCTGCAAAAATGCTGCCCCATCCCTGTGTGAGGGATGGCAAAATGACTGGGTGTCAGTGGGAGGCCGGCGTGTGACTGCAGAAGGACAGGGTCAGCAGAAGGCTGCTACTGATGCTCGTGGCCTCACAGTTGAAGGGTGCAGAAAGTAGCTTTTTCCTGAAACAAGAGCAGCAATGTCCTTTCCTTGCTGCCTGCTGTTTATCCATCCCTCCCCAGGGTCTGTTAGCACAGCAGACTGATAACATGTGCACTGTGTGGTGGTGCCACTACAATATCTGCTGGCATCCTTGTCCTGGGGGCTGAGAAGTGTCTGCAGAGAGCGG
>NW_009952701.1:1188883-1219909 GCF_000747805.2 Chaetura pelagica
CGGTTCTTCTCTGCCTTTGAAAACTATGGAGGAGGTTGTGCTTGTTGTTTAGTCTGAAATTGTAGGATGTTTGGTTGTCCTTTAGATTTTTGGAAATTAAATGCCTTATTACGAACACTGGTTTTGGCTATCTTATGTTTCAAGGAAGTTGTTGCAAATTCTCCAGCTTAGTAAATGTATTCCCATTTGTATCCCCCCTGAAATGCTGATTTCCTGGACCTTCACAAAGCAAGTCTCAGCAGCTCTCCAGGCTTAAACCTGCAGCTTCTGTGGACGTCTCAGTTCTGATCTGCTCCTCTCTGATTTCTACCCTTTCCCCTGTAAATAACCTTTTTTGCTAGCTTCCTTTTACATTCCTGGCACACATAACAGGGCTAAAAATATGAAATAGAGGAATTAAAACCTGGTGCTTTGGCATCAGATGGGGCAGTAGGCTCACACGGATGTCCGACTCAGGGCCTGCTGTTCAGCATTGTGTATTGGATTTGTTTCCTGTTGTGACTGGAACTGGGTATTTTGAAAAATTTGCAAGCAATACACTTCCTTTAGTTTCCAAACACAGAATAAACCAGAAGTCTCTTGCCCACTGTGCTGTTGTGAAACCGTGGATGTGGGAGAGATACCTGTACAGTGAAGAGCCATGAACAGGATCACAAGCACAGAGCAACTGTGACCAAGAGAGCAGTGATGGGGGATGCTTTTACCTGTTGGCTTCTGTAGAACCAGATGTGGGAAATGACCATGACTGAAGAACAAGACAGAAAGCTAGCCAGTTGGCTAGAAGAGTCATTAAAGGAAGGACTTCACCTCAGGTCCGGCTCCATTTATCGTGTGATGCTGAAAAAAGTTCTGGTTCAGCACAGCACTGAGGAGCATGCAGAGCATGGAGGGCTGAGAAGAGTTTTAGAGGAGTCACAATAGGCTTTCACAAGTTGCATGAATACAGGTGTTTCCCAAGAAAAAAAATAAATAAATATTTAATCACACAAGAAGAGTTGCTGTTTTTTTAATCATTGATGCAGAAATAATAAAACTTTGCCTGAGTAGCTGCAATAAATGAGGAGAGACCAGTTTGTGCAGCAAAGGAAGAGTAGGAATTGGACTGTTCTTTTTCAGTGGATTCAGTTGTGATTTTTCCCTTTCCCAGTATAACCTTTGGCAGAGCTATGATGATACTGTCTGCAGCAAGTGAATGGGGTGCATAGAACTGAAAAGATATAAAGGCTTTGTGGTGTTCACTGTATTGAAGTTGCAGACACCTGCTAAATTGCTTTTAATCCTAGATTTTCAAGTAGCTATCTCGCTTGGGGCACTTCCTCACTTGCACAAAAGGTGCATCACATAGGGAAAAAAAATTGTCTTCTGTGTTTGATGTGCAACTTTATATTTATTGAAGAGTGAAATGGGATTGAACTTGTTTGAGTAATGCTGCTGTACTGTCTCCAGGCTTCTCACGCTTCATTCTGGAGCTGGAAAAGACTTTAATTTTAGTGGTGTTTTGACAACGCACAGACATAAGTCAGTAATTTTTGCTTTTGTTAAATGACTGTATCCATACCAATCCACTTCAAGTAAGGAATAAGGATGGTGTATACAAATAGTTCTACAAGTATATGAAATAAAATACATTTGAATCTACCAGGTTAGTGTCTGGATATTAAAAAAAAAAAAAAAAAAAAAAAAAGTTGCTGATACATATAGGAATGAAAAATTAAATAGCCAAATAATTGAGAAGAGTACAAAAGCTAAATGTGCATTGCTGTGTGCTGTGGCTTCTCACAGACCTTTTGTTGACTCTCAGTGCTGGTGGAGGATGGTTTGTGCTGCATGGGGGAGCCTGCCATTCCCTGAGTGTGCTGTTCCCTGCTGCCAGAGCTCCTGTTGCACAGGGAGACCCTGTGAAGGCAGGTTTAAGCAAGTGCATCTGACTTCCTCCTATGTCCTGTGAAAGCCCCTGCTGGGTTCAGTTCCTGTTGTGATCCTTGTGCTAATCTATGTGGAGCCCCACTTGTGCCAATCTATGTGGAGTCCCACTTGTGCCCAGCTTCTAAGGGAGCCTGTGTTCCTGGCAATAGTTGTGCCTCCATAGGTTCTCTTCTCTTTTCCCCATACCTAGGCTGAGGAGGAAGGAGTATATGGGCACTTCTGGCTGCCTAAAGTGTTGCGTCTCCTCCAGTTTCACCCTGATACCCAACTGGGTAGCTGGGAATAGATCTAAGATTTTGGGGAGCAGCCATGGCTTCTTAATGAAGTTACACCTCCCTTGCAGTGATGTCCCCTTGCCAGCCCTGAAAGGGGATGGATCCAGCTTCTGGTTATACTCCTCTGAAGTGTTCCAAGCACTCAGATTGCTGTTCCCCTTTCTCTTCTCACTTGCCTTCTCATCCCTTGCCTGCCAGAGGGAGAAGCCGAAGCTGAGTGGCTCCAGGATGCAGGTCTGTCTGACCTCCTTGGGGACCATGCCTCAGAGAATGACAACATTGTGCTGCTGTCCACCCTGACCAAGACCCAGGCTGCGGCCGTGCAGCGCCGGCTGGACACCTACTCCCGCTCTCGGAGGAGGAGGAACAAACATCCCGTGCGTGATGTCCGAGACATTTTTGGAGTGGTCAGCTCTGAGGTGTGTTGGTTGATTCCTCCGTGTTGCCTTCTGGTAGCTGACTTGAGTTTCTGGGTCTACTTTCATTTCCAAATGGATGACAACTTCTGAGCTGAAATTAAGCTGGAATTATAGAAATTTTGCAGGCAGGTTTCAGCATTGAGAAGTTGCCCCCAAAAGCCACAGATCCATCATCTTCCTAGAGACTGCTGGCAGGTTCCCATGCAGTGCCTGCAGCCCTGCAGCCTCCTGGAGTTTTGGTATTGTTTGGAGCCCTCTTGTGTTTTCTTTATTCCAGTGATGTTAAATCATCACTAACCAAAAGCAGAGAATCTCCTGAGTTCAATTATGATAAACTGATCTTGTACAGCTGTAATTCTAGAGAAAGAAAAGCCACTGCCTTTTTGTTTTTTTCACTAGGGAGTACACGACCATTCACTTTTCAGCTGCTTTCCTGCTGGGCTGCTCCTATTCTGCTTGCAGCCACAATGTAGAATTTCCTTATTTTTGCTAAGAGCTACTGAAAAATGTCCCAATCAAGGATCCTTGTGACTTTCTCTACTCTGTCAATTGTGTAGTCAGAAGGTCTTGAGCTTAGCCAAGATATTTCATTTTAGTAGCATGGTACCATTTCTGTCTGCCAGAACTGAATACTCCCTTACCTTAGCCTGAGCATCTGTGAAACATGTTTTTCTATAATCCTCTGTGTCTACTCTCTATGTTGCTAAGATTTGTACTTGCTAACTTGTATTTGATAAGCAACTGAGAGAAAACCTGAGGTTTTAAAGTGGCATTTTGATATAATGAGGGCATGTACAAAGATGCTAAAGCTGCCTTTTTTAATTGCCTTAATTCAATTGGAACTGAAACATTGTCCTTTGGGTGAGATCACTGGACTCTTTTGCTGTAACTTTACAGGAATGATTATCTTGTTTGGCTTCCTTTTTGCATTTAAAGCTTTGCCTCAGAGCTACAGTTTTAGTGGAGATATTGGAAACAAAATAGTGTTTGTTTTTTCCCCCCTCTCTTCATAATGAAAGTAAGAAAATGTATTTAAACTTCTGGTTTATTTTTCAGGAGACAGCAGCAAAGAAAGAAGAGTCCAGCCCAGATCAGTTGTGGCACAATCTACGGACTTCCAGCCTACAGAAAAGTAAGAAGGAAGTTTTTAAATGTAGAGTAGGATCTGAAGTGGGGCTGGAACTGGGAGGGAAAATACATTAATCTGAAACACTGGCCTTTTTTGTGGGACTTTAAACACATGGTTATCTACACTTGTGGATTGAGGAAGTTTTTCCAGGTTCTAGTGTTGTTAGGATTTGCTGCTCAAACTGACACATGTAACTCTTCAAGAAAGCAGCTAGAAGATGCAAATCAAATCACTCTAGCTAAGTTCCTATGATGAAACCCTATAAATGCCATACATGCTTGTTTAAAGAGAAGTTGGCCATAGGTCTGTCACTTAATTTAAGGGCTTGCTCATGTCTTACCGGTGCTATGGTGACTGTAGCTGTAACGTTGAGGCTTTAAGCTGTTCTTACCCCACTGCTCAGTCTCAGGTCTGTGCTATGACAACTTTTTCACATGTTAATACAATTTTTAATTAAAAAGGAGTGGCCCAAAATTTGTCTCAAAGTGCTGTTTTAGCACACTTGTTTTTGAAGCTTCATCCTTTTGGCTTTCTGAAATTCAAGACATTTCCTCCTCTCTAGCAGAAAACCAGGATTACTCCTGCACAGTTAGAAACCCTGGAAAAGAGGAGGTGTTCAACATGGATGTTGCCTACTCAGAACAAGCAGCTGTCCTGCTCAAGGGATCATTCCTGTCAGAGTCAAGGAGGTTAAAGGATGGAAATACCTTAACTGTAAGCACTGAAGGATTTTTTCCTGTTAGTTTTTATTAGCTCCCTTCTTGTGTAAAGGTGTACAAGACAATTGATTCAGATGTATGATCAGGTCTTGGAAATGTCCCCTGTGACTAATGTTGGAATGGGTTTGTATCAGGTAGGTATTTTTGGACAGGTAGTGCAATTATCTTGCACGCTGAGCAAGAATTACTATTGTGTACTGAAGGGTCAAAAGAATCAGTACTTGGGTGTGAAACCAGCTATTTGCATTTGAATTCGAGTCATTTCCACAGAAAAGATGAGAATAACTGGACTTTCTTGCACTGGTAACAGTTTTCTTCCTCACAAATGTACTGGCCTGTGTCCAAAGTTCAAGTAGATTAGGGTGGGTATCAGGTTCTCTTTAATTCCTATAAATTGGGATCTCCAATGCAGTTAGAGAAATGCTGAAAAGGGCAAATATTTATTCAGCTGTGGGTTGAGTAGAAGTAGGAGCAGTTTGAGGCATTTGTCTGATGTTGAAAACAAGAATGAATAGATGGCTGGTTATGGTAAGGAATGATAAAAATGCAGTAAAACTTGATATCACTGGGATTAGTAATTATAATTGCACCAAACCTGGTGTGTGTGTTTCCCTTAGAAATTTAAGATCCACAAGGGCAGATTAGGAGTGACCAGGATTGGAGATCTATCTGCTCAGGACATGAAGAAGATCCCCACGCTGGCCCTTATTGAACTGACAGCTCTCTGTGATGTTCTGGGCTTTGAGCTGAAAAGAAATAAGGCAGTAAAACTGAAAACAACAGGTTAGTTCCATTTCATCTTGATTTATTTTGGGGGAGTGACTTTTTGCATGGATCTTTTAATGGGTTTGTGTTTGAAATGTTAGAACAGAGAAGGTCTTTGATAAGAAACCTTGTGACAAGTGTTTTTCCCTTGGTCAGAATCTCTCCTGGAAGTCACTGGATCACAACATCTAGACCAAGCACCAAATTTATCTGACTGTCCTTGTCCTTTTAACTGTTTCTTTTTTTTCTCATACACTTACACTTATAAAATGTTCCCTTTAGTCTGCAGAGCTAATCTCTGACATCTGTACTACTGGAGATATAGGCTTGTAACATGTTGTTTCTGTTGTAGAGAAGAAACTCTTTGGAGTTTCACTCAACACCCTGTTGGAAAATGACCAAAAACTGCTCCCCAACACCAAGGTCCCTCTGTTACTCCAGGCAGTAAGTTCACTTCTGTTTTCATTTGTGCCTCTGATCATCAGGGTTGTAAAGCCTGTGATAATGAAGGGCTGATTTCTAATGAGAATCATGGTAATGACCTTTCTTTTTCCCCCTCTTAATAGCTGCTGTCCTGCTTGGAGAAGAGAGGACTTGAAACAGAGGGCATTTTGAGAGTTTCTGGGTCCCAGACCAGAATCAAGGTAGGAGCTCTCTAGTGGTGTTTGGAGTTCTTGCAGGGAGCATGTTGCCCGTGCAAGTACCCCAATAACCTTATTTGTCTCATCTCCCTTCCCAGTACAACTGGAAATATCCATTGCTGGGAAATCTGGGAGTGTCTGCTGTGAAGGTCTCTGTCCTCCCTGACTTGATGGGTGGCCCTGCCAGTGCTCAGCTACAGAATTTCTCTTGTATTTGTTTATTCAGGCATGTAATAAATTCCATCCTGTTTTATAGAGCCTGGAACAGAAGCTAGAAAGGGACTTCTATACTGGCCTTTTCTGCTGGGATGAGGTCCACCAGAATGATGTATCTGGGCTGCTGAAGAGATTCATAAGAGAGCTGCCAGCCCCACTGCTGACAGCAGAGTACCTCCCTGCTTTTGCTGCTGTGCAAAGTGAGTCTCTGCTTTGGCTGTTTAGCAGCAGTTTACTGGTTTGTGTTTTCCTTGCAGAGCTCTGCTGGTCTGGGGCTCTCCTGTCGGGTATGTTGGGATTCCTGATGGGAATACAGAGCAGGGTATGAGCTGTAGCCAGCCTCGGTGAGCTGGATGCTATATGTACTGTCATGTGTCAGCCTGAGTGTTTGGTCACTTACATCTTTGGGTAGGAGCACTGTCCTGGAGTCTCAAATTGTGTTGTGTCATTTGAGCCTGCGAGGTTGTTCCTGTGACTTAGGCAAACTTGATAAATAGTGACATTCAGGCTGAGCTGTGGCAACTGCCAGGGTGCCTGGTCTTGGCTTGTCTGCAGGTTTGTGCCTCACTAAATGGCTTAAATGTGTTAAGCTAACTGTTCAATTCACAACTTTTGTACAAGAAATGGGGAATAATGGAGTCTTTTGACTTTCAAGAGCATCAGACTTACTACTAGATTGTGTACTCTGAAACAAATCAGCTAGTCTTCTAAAATGTAGGTAGTTCACTTCAGAAGGGCTATATGAGCTTGTTTTGTCTCTGTAAAACAGGGCCTCAAATCCTAGATGACAAACAGTGCCATGCTCCAAAATAAGTGTCAGGAGCCTGAGCCTTTGTCCTGTTGTCACTCTCCCTCTCTAGATATTCCAGACCTGAAGCAAAGGTTGCAAGCTCTGAACCTCCTGATCCTGATTCTGCCAGAGCCCAACAGAAACACTTTAAAGGTAACAGCCTGTTCTGGATTTGACTGGAAAAAACATGAACTCGTTCCAGGTTTTTATTCAAGGGACCCACGTTTTGTAAATAATAAACATCATGCTGTTTGGTTTTAATTCACTGACTTGAGAATGGAAACCCATGAAGTGGGCACACCTCAAGGCTGTGCAGTGAGGGTATGTTGGAAGCACAGTCTGCCTTTTGGGTACAAACTGAAGAGCAGTAGGAATCTACATGGTCCTGGAGCCTCCTGTTTGGAAACCTGCTCTCCTCTGCCATGTTTTAGAGCACCTCCCTATGGAGTGAAAGATGTGTGGGTCTTACATTGTCTGTTGTCATGCTAAGATATAGGGAAAGAAATTCAGTCACTTGATTCATGGTTTGTGATATTGTCATCTATGAAGAGATAGTATCAATTTGAAAAAAAATAAATTAAACTTACTAAGCTTCTAACTTCCTACCCTTTTCAGATCAGAAGGCATTTCAAATCCTTCCATCTCCTTTTTGAAAGAATAAATGCTGGTGGGATCAGCTTTGTAGGCAGTGCACAACCTCCGTTGTGCTCTCTATAAGAACTGTGGTGGTTGTTGCTCCTGCTTTGGGATTTTTTTTCCCCTCCTGAGTAGTTCAGCTTCCAGACACTAAAAGCAAGGCAAAGGCACCTGCACATTTGATCTAGAGTGCAGGAATTCATCATGCAAAGATGATCTGTGCTGCATCGTGGCTTTGGTGGAGGTCTGAGGCAGAAGAGATCATCCAAAAGGGTTTATTTTTCCACATCAGGGTACAGCTTTGAGGAGATACTGGGGAAATGGGGTTGTGTCATTTTTGGATTCTGTAACTTTTACAACTGCACTTCGTAAATTGCTACTTGCCAAGAAGTAGGAGCTCATTTACCTCTCACACAGACTGTCCCTCCTGCTTCCTGGATGCTGGACAAACTATCTCTCTGCTTGATATTGTTATTGGCTGCTATCTGAGTGTTAGAAATTGATCATTGAACTTCCAGACTGGAGAAACAGGATTTGCTTATGGAAAGGTGAAGAAAATTGAAGAATATGGTCAAGAAAAAAGAGCTGATTAAATGATCTGTCCAGCAATTGCCACAGTAACTTCTCAAGGACTATTCCTACTGGAATTTTGAAGTTTCTTCCCCTCCCTTTAGGCTCTGCTTGAATTTCTCAGCAAAGTGGTTGCCAAGGAAAACAACAACAAAATGAACCTCTGGAACGTTTCCACAGTCATGGCCCCAAACCTCTTCATGCACAAGGGGCTGCCAAACAAGATTCCTGAAGGGAAGGAGAAGCAGCTGGCAGAAGGGGCAGCTGATGTTGTGAGGATGATGATCCATTACCAGGATTTGCTCTGGACAGTAAGTTGCAGAGGTGTTTTGTGATATGGTGTAGCAGTGTCTTGGTCTGCCTAGAGCTGGAATAGGGGCAGGGGGGTGGTCTTGGAGATTTCAGAAGAGTTAAATGTCTGCAGGCAAAACTTCTGGCATATTCCAAGACTACCCATTTTCAAAGTAAATGGGTATTTTGTATATTCAAAGACTTCATAAAATGTTTAGGTTCTTAAATGGTGTATTAATCTCTCCTTGATTTAATTCCTGTCTTTCTCCTTCCATTCCCAGGTCTCTTCTTTTCTGGTAGCTCAAGTCAGAAAACTGAATGAGAGCAACAACAAAAGGTACCAGTTTTGTGACAAGCGAATTAAAAACTTGTTGCGGAGGATTCATGCTGATAAAGACAAGGTGGAGAAGAGCCAGGCAGAGGTGAGCTAGGGCTTGGGAAAACTGGGCCCATTCATAACAGTGTCAAACACTTTTTCATTGTGAGTGCTTTCATCAGAATTTGGAAAGCTGTGTGGAGTGATGCTCTTTATATAGCCAGAGGGAGAAAAACCTGCAGAACCATGACAACAGCTTCTCAGACCCTTCTGGCCAGGCTGTGGCAAGCACAGAGCCCAACAGCAAGTGTACTAAATACATTAGGCTACAAAACACTTGGCTAAGATGCTGCATTTTAGTAGGAGAAGGGGGAAGAGACCTGAAGCAGAAATACTGGTCTCTGCCTCGTGTGAAGAACAGAATTCATGTGGCTCTTGACACCCCGTGTGTTTGGACAGATGTGTCTGCCATGGTTAGGGCAGACTTCTTGTCATGAACTTAAAGCAGAGTTTAGGCCATTAGAGTAAAAGTACACTTCTTGTATCTTTTCTTTTTGATCAATAATGCTGCTCATCTGTATGGGAGGGTTTAAGGATGAGGTTCTTGCCACTTAAAAGGAGAGAATTAATTTCCCTGAGAGATTGAATGGCCCTGCTCCTTGAGTTGATGCAGAGTGAGATTTTTCTTAAGCAGGTGTTATTATCAGATCTGTTTGTGTGTTAAAGTTGAGAAAAGATCCTTGGATTCATTCTGCCTTTTTTTGGGTGTTTCATGAAGGAGTTGATGAAAACAACCTTGAGAGGCCAGTGCTTGAACTCTGCTCTGTGATGTCTCGGTGCTTTTGGTTTTGGTTTTTTTTTTAACAACCTTTGTGAGAGTCAATAGTCTGGAATTCAACAGTCTAAACTCCTTTTCTGGTAGTTTAAATGAATTCCAGAACAGTCTATCAGACTGGAGCAAAACGGTTTGTCAAAACTGATACTGCCAAGCCTTATTTCCAACAAATCTTGTCTCTCTGCTCCTGCGGGTGCGGTGCTCGGGCAGCAGAGAGCACCAGTGCCCGCTGCTGGAGCGGTGCTGCCTTCCCAGCACATCCCCCAGGCGCAGCTGGTTGGTTTGTAGTGCTGACCTTGATGGTAGCAAAGCTTCCAGCCTGCAGTATGTGTGGGGTAAGAAAAAAATACACCCCTAAGCTCTCCGACGGCTGGCTGGATAGCTTTAACCCTTCACACTCTCCCATCTGTTTTGAAAGTTGGTGGTTTAGCTGGTAACAGAGTCTTTCTTGAAGCACTTTCTTCTTTCTGCTTTCCTCCTTAAGCCTTCCAAGATGGTGAAAGTCCATGCTTCACTTCTCCTGAAGGATTCACTAGAGGTGCATTTGAACAATGCAACCCGGGTGGCTGATGTCTTGAGGCAGTTTCAAAAGAACCTGTGCCAGAATGGCTGGAATATTGTTAATGCTGTCAACCTCATCAAGTGGTAAATGGCTTTTTCTCTGCTTCAAAAAGAGAGTACCAAGCAGTCTCCTGTCTAGCTGCTGTTTCCTGTCTTCTGGCAGAGCTGATGTGGTGGCACAGGGAGCTGCTAAGAGACTGTTCTCCTCTAGCCAAAGTTTTGGAAGTAGTGTGTAGGATGGGGCAAGCAAAGGTTAGTTCAGCTGAGTGATTCTGTCACTGGGCTCAGGCTTTCAGGAGGTCATCAGTCCCCTCTGGGCTGCTGGATGGCAAGTGAACTTTAGCAGCCTTGATGGAGGGAAGGGAAAGTGGCTCTCCTGAAGAAAAACATCACCTGTGCCAAGTATTTACCTGTAGTGTTTCCAACGTGAGGGGGTTAATGCAGGGATTTCCCAAAAGAAGCCTTGCAGCTCCCTCCTGTGTTCCACTGGAGAATTGCTGAAGTAACCCAAGAAGTAAACACAAGAATTCCCTCCCCCATCACCGTTCCTGCAGACTGGATTTAGTAGGTAAAGTGTTAGTGCAGCTCCTGACAGTGTCCCTGGGCAGAAGGTGTCTAGACAAGGAGGGTGGATGGGAACTTGGCTGAATGTGGGTCAGCTGGTATCTTGCTAACAAGCTACTGCAGCTGCAGAAGAGTTTCTCTTGGACAGGCTCTTGGTTCTAGAGCAGGGAGCTGTGCTATTTATGCCTGTTGTCTTCCAACTGAAAAGTCAGTGTCTGCTTGTGGTGTTCTTCTTGCTGCCAGGGAGGAATATCTGCCTTGTTTTCTTTTTTTCCAGTTTTGGGTGTCCTTTTCCATAGCTGTCTTGTTCAGGAGGATCAGCAAGGTCTTTAACATGGCCTCCAGCTTCCATGACAGCTGCTGGCCTCTGAATCATAAGCAATTATTTTGGAAGAAACATTGCTAAACTGCATAACCAGCCTTTCACAGAACTTTAACTTCAATTTGCTTTTCTTTCTGCAGTAGCAACTCAGTGGAGTGTACAAACTTGCTCCTGTATGAAGTGGGAGGCAACATTGGTAAGTCTGGATAGTAACTAAGGACTCTGATATCCAGTTTTTATGCTTGACTTGTCTTAGGAGGGAGTAACAAAAAGGATGAGATTTGAAAGAGGGCTCCAACAATTAGAAGAGAAACGAACAGTGGATTAACCTCATGCACAGCAAACAGCACCTTGGGTTGTCAGTTCACAGGTCTTCCAGTCATCACTGCAAAAAGCCTTTATAGTGCAAGTGTGTTGAAGCTTGGACTTCCAAAAATACTTAGCTCCTGGATCTTATTCAGAAACTGCAGGTTAAGAAAGGTGGAAACTCAGAGTCAAAAAATCTTGAGGGCAGGCACCAGTAAAAACAAACCAACATCCCACTCTGTTAAAGTGCACCATGTTAAGCCCTTGTTAAAGATCCCTGTTTGAAATTAAGTGTGGAACTTAAAGCCATTAAACTACATGAAATAAAGGGCAGCTTCATCTTGTGCCACTGTAGGCTTTTAATTATGTACCTCTTGTCTGGGTTTTAAGTGTGGTAACCTGGCACATGGCATCTGTACTAAGGATGGCCAACTCCAGGTGGGAAGTCTGTCTTAACTTTCCCACAGAAGACACAGTCCTACCTTTGGTGGAAATTTCTCAAACCATCCAGTTAAACAAGTTGCTGATGTTTATTAGCTACCAGTTTCCACTCACTAGTAAGGTAATGATATCACATGGAGAGGAGACTTAACATGATTGCAGCAGCAGGTTAGGGGGGTCTGAAACAGAGAGGGGTTCTTATGCCCTGTTACAGCTGCTTCTGGAGACTGTTGGTTACTGGAGTGCTTTGGCTGCCTCTTAGTGTTTCTTAGTAGCATTTGTTGAAGGAAGGCTCCTCTGTCATTGGAAACATTTCAGTCTCTGGATTTGATCCCTAACATATTTAATGATGGTTTCCAAATGCTAAAGCTCTTGAGTATTAGAGTATCCTTCCCTGACAGTCAAAGCTTGGCCTTTGTATAATTTTAAGAAACATAAATTACAGATTTGTGGAAACACTTCTCAAGGTTTGTGATGTTGAAACTGATGTGAACAAGTACCAGGGTTTTTTGGGTTTTTTTGGAGGGGAAAAACCTCACAAAACCCAAACCCTAGTAACTATAGTCCTAAGGATATAAGAAATGTTTTTTTTCTCAATCTCTTGTTTTGGTAGGTGAACGTTGCCTGGACCCAGACACTTACCTCCTAGATTTGTACCACATCAATCCCCATGCTGAGTGGATAATTAAGCAAAACCCCTCTTATCCTCGGATGTTCTAAGGAAAGTAGAAGATGGAAGTTTTTGGAAAGCATGGAAAAGATATAGAGATATTCCTGGTATAGTCCTAGACTACACAGTGCTTGTGTCTTTGAAGAACAAAGTTTTATGTACTACTTCCATGACAGCTGGCTGTGAGAGTACAGGAGCCCACATGCCAACAAGGGTGTTGGTAACAAGCAGAAATGATCATTCTGTAGCAGAATTTCCAAGGGGGTATGATTCTTCTTGAACAAAACATCTCCCCCAGAACAAACTCTGCAAGGAAAGCTACAGTGATTGTGCAGCAATGATGGAACTTAAGAGGAGAAATGTCATCTTGAAGAATGTAGAAGACATTTTTCTACTGGATTTGCCCTTTGTCTTGATCACATCCTCATTCTAGAGGAGAGACAGTCAAATACCACAGTAGCACTAATGACATCCCCTTGGTAAGATCCACTCCTGGCTGCTCCATGTCATCAGAAAGTTGTGATCCTGGGTTTCACTAACAAGATACTGCTACATTATTTGAAAAATGTAAAAGGGTGCTTCCAAAAAAGGCCAGATGTGAAGCCAATGTCCTGTACTTAATGACTGCAATTAAATACTTATATACAACAGAAGAAAATTATTTGCCTTGGAAAAAAAATATGGGATAGGCAACAGTCTTTCAGATGTACAGTGTGATAGGAAAGATGTCTGTCCCATACAGGTCTGCCAGTGATGCAAAATGTACACACTGTGAGGGTAAAATGTGCATTTATTTTGCTGGACAGTCTATGTATCAGTGGAAAACTAAGGAAATACTCAGAAGGTAATTTGACATTAATAATCTGACCTGGCCAGCTGAACTAAACTTGGTTTTGGAAGACTCTGAATGTCACAAAAAACCCCACAAACCAAAACTATCAGCCCATAAGATGTGCAGTGGCTGAAGTAAGATGTCCATGCCAGTCTCTGGTGGCACAGTGAGTCCTGAGCTGAGCCTGCACTGCCCTGACTGCAGGTTGTCCCCTGGCATAGCAATGGGTGGTCGCTCTGGGCTGCAGAGATGAGGGCAGAGCAGAACACTTGCCCTTCACACCTCTGCATCTCCATCACCCCTCAGCTCAAAGCCTGGGGAGGAGGAGTGTACAAGTCTTGCTTTCCTTTGTGGTGATGCTGAAATACCTCATGTGAGGGAACCTACTATGCAGTTACAGGGGGTGGGACATGCAGTTTCTGAAAATCCCAATGTCTTGTTTTACATACTCTTTTAAACACTGTTGGATATTTATTCATGTGGCAGAAGCAAGGCTGCCCTCAAGTGCATACTCAAAGTATTTCATTTGCCAAGTCTTACCTGCACTGCAGTGACCATCTCCAGTATTATTTCTTCTGTTTAACTGAATTTATTTCCATTACAGCCTTAACTTTCCTTCTTCTTTATTTTTTTTCCCCTCAGGCTGATGTGTAGCTATCCCTATTCATTATCCCAGTTTCTGTTGTAAAGACACTTCAGTCTGTGCTTTGTGGTTCATTGTCTTGGTGATTTACAGTCCTTGAGGAACAGGAAAGCAACAGTCCATGTTCTTTCTAACCTGTTGTGAAATGCTGTGTGAGTGGTGCTGGTGTCTGGAAATGATGCACACACTGGAAAGTCTGCCTACTTTTTTGTGGTTGAGATGATGCAGATGCACTGACTGGTGGGATCATCTTCATAAGGATCATCTTTTTAAGAACCATAATAGAACCCTGCAGAAAACCCACCTCCCAATCCTCACCCTGAAGCCCAATGTCAAAACTTCTTGAGGTGCCTCTGTTTTATAGGGCTTCAACTGTGCCTGATAGGACCTGATTCTTGTCCTTGAGGATGGGTGCTCTGTGTCCTTTGGAAGATCAAGCTGCTTTAAATTCGGGCATTAAAGGTCAAAGGTACCTATTCACTCATCACTTCTGGAAATCTTTGCTGAAGTGATGGAGTTTAACAAAGACTGTAAGAAATTCCTAACTCATTAAGGTATCTGTGGGAGAGACAGAAGAACTTGTTCCTACTCAGAGACTTTAATCTGAATTGCATCCCTGCAGATCACATAACACTGAATTTCTCTCCAGTCCTCATATACTGGATGTTTGGCTAAACCTACAGGCTTCTATAGATGAGGGGGCAAAGCTACATCACTGCTCCTGGGAACAACTAATTAGTGGGGTTTTCTAAACACCAAAAAAATGTGAATCAGTGCTGTGAAAAACAAGGTTGGTGGGAGATTCTCATGAGACAAATATGGGCTCTCAAATATGAAAGGAAATGTTAAACCTACACCTCACCCATCTCCTTCCAGCTGATGGATATGCTTTTTTATTTTTCTATCTTTGTACCAAAAGTATGACTTCTTCCACCACTGATGTGCAACCTACATCTGAATGCTGGCTTTTAATAACTTTTTTTTTTACCAATTTTTAATTCTGTATTTAAAATTCATTTATTCAATGAACAATAAAAATACAGTAAAATCTCTTGTCTCTAAAGTCATTAGTGGCTGAGAATAAGTTAGCACAGTAAATGACAGCAGGTCTGTGAAGGCCAGCAGGATTTGCCTCCTGCCAAAGGAGGGATGGACCTGAGGTCTTGGTGAGCTTGACAGGACTTTCACATCATGGCTTCAGAAGTTCCTCTTGGGATGATCCCAATGGATAACTCTGAAAGAACAATCCAGGAGGAGGAAGAGGAGGTAAGTGTTACGTTTAGAAAACCCAGAGAAAGGTTTTAAGCTGGTGGTTTGCCAGGAGCTGAAGGTCTCTTTGTGAGCACCAGGTGTTTGTGACTTCTGAAGGAAGAAGAGCTGTTGTTCAGGATTTGAGCTTGAGGAAGGGTGGCCTTGTCCTGTGAGAAGTCCCCTTCCTGCCCTCTCAGCCCCTTCTTGCTTGAGCTGTTCTCAGGGATGTACCTGCTGGCAGGACTTGCCAAGTTGGTCAAGAGTAACAGGAATCCAGTCTGAATCTCTGGTTAAATTATGACTAAGATTTTAGTGTTCAATAGTCAGTGATGAAGTGTGGCATAAATCCACAGCCTTTTGTTTAAAACCAGTAACTGCAGCAGCCTGCCCAGTGCTTCTGAGAGAAAGCAGGACTTGCTGCCCTCTCCAGAGACAAAGGAGGAGGATCCAGGATTTGGAAAGCTTTCAGAGCAATTATCTGAGGAAAACACCAGTTTATCAAACTCATGTCACCCATTTATCTTCAGTAGTATCCAAATGCTAAACCTCTCACATCCCCAAGGGCATTTTTTGATTGATCATTACACAGCTCTCCCCTGCTCACAACAAAAGCCCAGCATTTTATTCTGTACCCAACTTGGCTGTGCTGATATGACAGGATGTGGCATAAAAGAATCACACAAATGCTGTTGAACATACTTGTGGATGAAGTGGAAATGAAATGCTACATATTAAAAAAAGAAATAATTTCCTTCAGGGGGGAAAAAAAATAAAAATCTTTGCAGAAATGAAAGGTCTTCACAGGAACAAATGAAGCTTCAACCCTTGGAGGGAAATGCTGTGGGAGACCAACTAAATATACTTCCTGGATCAATGTAAGTAAATGAAGGCAAATCCTGTTGTAAACAAAATATTGTTGTATTTGATTAAATCTGTTTCTTTTCCCTAGTGCATTCCCCAGTGTTGAGAACAAGACATGCTAGAGAATGAAACTGTAAAGTTCTCTCCAAATCCTTCCTAGTCTTCATTGCACGTGAGGGTTGCATTTGTCTTCACCTTGGGGGAAAAATAAGAGGCTGTAGTTCAATATTTGCAGTTGTTATAAAAGAACCTGTGCAGCTGCACTGACTTAACAACCAGGAGATGGCCATGGCAGGATCAGGTCCCCGGGCTTTCCCCAGCCAATACTCCTCTCATCAAACTCAGCCTTATGTGGTTTTTTTTATGTGTGTGGTGCCAAATATTTTCTTTCCTGGAGCAGCTCAGTGTTGGCTCATCCTTTCCCATTCCTCCAGCCAAGGTGCTTCTCCCCAGCACCTGGACCTGGCAGGATCCATTGAGCTTAAGGGCTTGAGACATTTTTCCCCCATGTTATGTCCTATTGTCTAGCTCTATGCAAGGGCTGGTCTAAAGAATGGGAATGTAGGGAAGATCCTTTTTGTCCTTAGCCCTTGGAAGAGAACTTGAAGTAGATTTTTCTTACCTAACTGACCCTCTTGGCTGTCCCAGTTTGTCTGGTGAGTGAAGAAGTAAACTAGGGGATAAAGGAGGAAAAGAGGAAAAAAAAAACCCAACACAATAGAAATTGAAGATGTAGGTGTACCTGTGGAGGGGGATTGGTTTCTGGTTGGTTTAGCAGGGTTAGGAAGAGATGCAGATGCCCTCTCTGTGCCAGGATGGTGACGTGAGCCTTCAGTACTGAATGTACTTCATGTTGGTCCACACGTGGGGATGGATGCTCCACATTGTGCATGAACAGCTTGTGGCTTATGTTGAAACTGAATATTCTGAGCCTTTCTCAGAGTTTTTGGAGTCTTGAGGAGTGTGTAAACCATGTGTGTTACTTCCTATCTCAGCTCTTGGTCTGTGCCCAGTCGCTGCAGGCAGAGAAAGTTGTTCCCACTTGTGTTGGTGACTGTAGTCAGCCTTCTCTGGACATAGAAGGCAGGCAGCACGTGGAATAATTGCCTTTCACTTATAACAAACCAGCAGAGTTGGCTCAGGGTTTCAAGAGAGACAATTAAAGATATTGCATTGTTTTCTTCAAAAGGAGAAATAGACCTGGGGGTTCCCTAATAGCCCTCCTGACTCTACACTGCACTCTCAGAGCGTGTTGTTGTGGGTTGCATTTATTATGAGCCACTTATTATCCCTAATTATTTAGCAGGGGGGATGTCTCTCAGTAACAGGCACATTTCTGACTTGATGAACACTCAGCTGTCTGTATGTGAGACAAAATTACTGTAATTAACAAGTCGATCAACCCTGCTTTCACTTTGCCTGCCTTGGACAGAACAAATGGGCTAAATGAGACCTATTTACTACAAAGGTAGAGAAAGGCGTTTGCAGACTTTGGGATCCATGGACTTTACAGCTGCTTTTTTTTTGCTTTTTTTTTTCCCCACAGTGCTGTTAACGGTAATGTCACATAATTGTCTCTTGTTAGATAAATTTGTGCCCCAAAAAAAGCACTCGTGCTGTGCTTTCTTCAACTCAGCTCATCAAGGCAGAGTCACAGGGAGTGAACAGCCAGGTGGGTGGTTTGGTTTTCACAATTGTGTTGGGTTCCCTGGGTCCTGTGTTCTCTTGTGACTCTTACCTGGTTATTTACAGAACTTGTGTCTTCCAGAGCAAGATGAATCCCTCAGATTGTCTTATGGTTGGCAGGTGTTGCCTGCTCCATCTCCTCATTTGTGCTGCTTTGCTGGCTGAGAGTACATGTACTTCTGGGTCTTGTTGATCCTCCCAGCTCTCTGCTGTGGGAAGACCTTCTCCCAAGCTCTTCTTCCAGGTAATTCCAGGTACCTGTTAACAGTTTCTCACATAGGAAAGGAATTTAAATAACTGTTCTGCAGCTGCAGTTCTGCCCTGGATTTCTGGTCAGGTCCCATCCTTATGCTAGCATCTCTCAGGCTGCACCTGGCATGGCCTGAGTGTGCTGAAACAACATGAGGTGACAAATAGTCACTGGGCTTTGAATTGAAACATCACAGGGTGAGGAATAGTGACTGGGCTGCAAATCCATGTCCTGACTTTGTTCATGGTAGTTTCCTAATGAAAACAACACTTGGAGCCACAGCAGCAGGGATTTGTGCCTACTGAATTTTTGCGGGAGTTCTGTGCACACCAGGAAGCTCACACTGTGTGTGCTGGCAGCTCATCCCCCTGCCTTGTTGCTCCAGGATTTTGTGGATTCACACGTGTGTTTAAGGTGATCCCATTAAGTAGGGAAGATACTGGAGGGCCAAGGGAATGCTCTCAATTTTTCTGTATTTGCTGTCCCCTGAAATGAACTGGTAAAGGGTAGATCTGCTATAGAAGAGAAGCCAGCTCTGGACATCAATATGGAAATGGGGAGGGTAACCAGGTGCCTTCTCTGAAGAACTGTCTGTCCCTGTGATTGACTCCAGGAAGGGCAGATCTGGAAGTGGTGGAGGGGAGAGATTTTCTCAGTTACAAAATAGGAATGTTTCAGCACCAGCTGGCTGCTCCTACAGCAGGACAAAGATGTCTGTGGGGGAAGCTGGCCCTCCTTGTCCCTGATGGTGGTTCTTGCTATTCCTGTTTGTCTAGAAGAAGAATGGTTTGCCCACTAGACCAGGTTGCTCAAGAAAATCACTGTCAAATTTATTTCAATGGATTATTAAAAAAATAGCTTTTAGGTGCTTCCAGGAACTGTAACTGCTCAACCTGGAGCATTGTCTTTGTCTCATCCCTTCTTGCAGGTGCCTGTGGGGAGGTGTATCCTTGCTGTACTCACAGGCAGCAGCTGTGGTGTGATAAGGGTGTTACCTGTGATGGGTAACTGGGTACAGAAGAATGTCTGGCTTGGTCTGCAGTGCTGATGGCTCAACATTTCAGAGAGCCTGGTCATCACCACCTGGTTCCATGGCATGCATGGCTGCCCTCTATTTTGGGGCTGGCTGTGTCTGTTGGGCGTTTTGTTGTTCTGCTCCCATCCTGTCCATCCCTCTCCATCAGGCATTTCCTCCATCCAGCTCTGGAGACACCCCTGGCTGGAGGGGATGGTGGGTGGCTGCAGTAGCTGTCACATACAAGCAAGGAAAACCCGGGCTGAGCCGTCAAAGGCAGAGCCAGGAGCGTTTGAAAGGTTCATTAGCCGGGCTTTGTTCTGCAGGAGCAGCCAGGCGGGAAAATGATGCCCTGAGTGTTATCAGCCATGTGCAGGAGGGGGTTGCATAGCAACCCTGCTGGGGGCACTGCACTGCTTGCCGAGAGGAAAAAAGAAATACTCATTTTCTTCAATTTAGAGGCATCACAAACAGGAATTCATTATTGCCCAGGAGTTCTCTGTGGTTTTAGGTCTCCTGAGGAGCTGGCAGGGGCATGTGCCTCCTCCTAACATCATCTAGGTGCAAGCTCACCATTTCAGTGAACCTGGGACAACGTGAGCTTTGTTCATGTTTTCAGCTGCTGTTTTTCATCCCTTTGTCCTGCTGGAGTTCAAAATTGGTTGAGGACTGGAAATCTCATTGCTCCTTTAAGACCTAATGCAAAGGCATCTCCAGGTGACCCTCCTTCGTATCATGCTGATTGTTACAGGTGAGAAGGGTGACATTGACCCCTCTTCCCTCCCCTCCTGGTTAGAGCAAACTGCAGGAGGAGGGTGGTTCTGCTCCTGCATCTCCATGGCAGGCTGGAGGGGTGGTCAGCCTTCAGAGCTCCTTCAAATCTGCAGTACCTGTGGGGCTGTTAAGGAACATTGGATGCATGGATATGAAATCGTGTCACCACTTGTCTGGAATCCTAGAAGGTGAGGTTGAGGTAAACAGAGACTATCTGGCGTTGTTTTGAAGAGTAGCATCATTACAAGGCACAAGTAAGAAACAAGTCCCAGCACTGAAGGGTGTGGTTGCCAAATGTGCAAGTGGGTACCCAACTCTCTCCCCTTCTGCAGCTCTTACCATCTGGTATGGGAGGGGCACTTCAACTTTGGCATCTATTGTGTGACAGTGGTGGGTTACTGGCAGCTCTGTGCTGAAGGAAGAACTGGGCTGATGAAGGCATCGTGTGGGTATCCCTAAGGAATCTGTCTAGATTGCCCATGCCCTTCACTTGGACAAGGTATCTGGCTATCAAAGGTATCCATGCTTTCCAGCATGGGCTGGAGCAGCTCCACCTCTGGGTGCCCAGGGGAGTGCTGGCACAGAAAGGGCCAGCCTGGCTGCTGCTGAGGGGGGAGATCCATAGGGAATTAACACCTACAGAGTATTTACTGTGCTTCTGTGGCTCTGGAGAGCGAGGTGGAAATCATTGTCTTTTTATTTTATTTTATTTTTATTTAGCTGTTAACAACTGCATTACCAGGGTGTTCAGGTGGCAGTAGGTGGGTGCTGACATTGGCAGTGAGATTTGGGATCTGTGGTGGAGGAGACCTGAAACAAGCGTCCCCTGAGGTCTTGCCTACTGAGAAAGGGGAGGCACGTTCTTTCACTGATTAGCTAGGGCATCCAGTGACAACAAACAGCATATTATGTATATATTTTTAAACTTCTCTCTTTGCTCTGCCCTCTAACTTCAGCCTTCCAATATTAAACAATAATACATCTTCCCTTCTCATTAGCAATTCTGTTTGCAGCCTGATTCAGACTAACTTGGACTCTCACTGTATTAAATGTTTTAAGAAAACAAATCACAACAGAGGGGCTCAGGATGTTTATGAAAAGCAATTTCCTCAATGCCAGGCAGTTTAATAATGCTACAGCCATGGCATTCAGGCTCATTTATTTTAAGCTGTGTTTCCAAACTGTGACGGGTCAATAATAACTAAGGCAGTGTGGCAGATTTTGCATGGAAGAGAACTTGTCTCAAAGGAAAGAACACAGGCAAGTTCAGACAGGATTGCAGAGAATAATATGGCTCTTCAGTCCACCAAATGAAAGGCTCCTTTAGGAAACCAAATGTTGTAATTGGTGTTTCTCTGCTGAACTATTGGCAGCAGGTGAAAATTTGGAGATGGATATGGTAAAAGGGAGAAAAATTCTGCTCCTCTCTCAGCCAAGCAATTTTCTTGCTTGTAACATGAAAATTGTTCTATGCATCAGTCTGGATTTTTTCCCTTTAATCAAGTTCATGGTTGAGAGGGGCATGTAGCCCCAGGCAGTCTTTGCACCTGAGACCTCAGACCTATTCAAGCAATAAATACACACATCACAGTGTGTTTCTAAGGACTTGTTAAAAAAATATTGGAAATCAGTATCTTGTAGGAAACAAAGTGAGTTAATGCTATTTGTTGCAAACACCTTTTACAAACCACATGGGACTCTGAGCAGGTCAACTGGAATGTGTAACAACATTCACCTGTCTCCTGCTTCCCTCTATGGGTGTTCAAGCAGTGATGTTGGTGTTTTCTGTTTTATTTTCTCCCTTGGAAGCAAGGAATATGCAGAAGAACCAAGCTGATTTGCTTTGCTTTGTATCCCGCTCCACTTATGGCAACTTTGGGCTCCCCAGCTCAGGAAGGTCTTTTCTTCTGCATCTACCATGTTCAGAGCAGCAGATCCTAAAAGTAAATAAGCTTTAAACAGTTGGAATATCCAGATTGTCATAGTTATACAGGGATTGGTTCTGTTGGTGAAGTTTCCTTTCCTGCTCCCTGGTAGGATACCCCTTTTCTCTACAGAGTGTGAAGTGCTGTAGTTTGTCCCTTATTAATAAAAATATAGAGCTTGATTAAAGTGTTGTCTAACTGATTTATGACACAGCTATTGGATAACTTCTGTGAATAACTGAGCAGGCAGGTGGTCCAGCATGAGCCCAGCTGGGAGGTTTTGCTGGGGCTGGCTGAGGAGATGACCTGGCTCTGCCTTTATTTTGGTTGAACAGGGAAGTTATAAATCAGGTGCCCAGCATGAATGTGTATTTAAGAGTCCTAACTTTTTCATCATGTTCCTGAGTGCTCACTTATTAGAAGCTCACACTGTGAATCCCCTGGAATTCATTAGATGTTTTATGTATTTGTGCACTTTAGATAAAGCTCACAAGTGCAGCTGCAGGTCCTGGGTAGATAAAGTGTTGCTGAACAGGCTTCCCACACTAACCTTCCCCCTCCTCAGCCTGGCAGAAAGAGCTGCACCAAAATCTTGGTGTCTTTTGCCTGCTGATGAACTTATTTGAAGAATTTCTTACTTGAAACAGGGGCTTCAGAGGTGGTTGGGTGACCCTGGAGATACTGGTGATGCTGTCTCCAGTGGTTGTGGGGATAATCCAGAAATGTGTCTGTAAGATCTAGTGAGGAAACCTAGTTGGGTCCATCACTGCCTGTTCATGACTTGGATCCGTGTTATCACAAACAATGTGATGGGGTTTTATGCTGGGCAGTGATCTTGCTGTGCCCTGTCAGTGCCCTATGAGCACAGGTACCCACAGATGCTGCCTCCCAGTGCTGTGACATTTTCATAAAGCTATTTCTGAGGTCAAGACCTAAATCTTTAAAGAAGCAAAATTCTAACTCCTGACCCTCTAAGGAAGGTCAGGCATAAAAGTATCTTCACTCCTGCTTTCTTCCTCCCCTCTGTCCTAAAGCCCATGATCTCTGTCACCCAATGAATCAGGACTCTTGGCAGCTATCTGGACCATCCAAGCACTGCAGCTGGCAGGCTGGGGAGACACACAGTCCATCTCCACCTCCTGTCCCCTCCACTGCTCCTGCTCAGTGCCCACAGCTCCTCCTGTTGTGCCCGTACCCTCTGGGTATCTCCTGGTGTGAATACCTATAGCAGGTTGCAGATGCAACACACAGGGACAGGTATTGCTTCTCTGGTTGAAGGATTTGCATTTTTATTTGTTCTTGAAGTTACCATCATAAATCAAGTCCTATATCTTGCTTACACTGGCAAGGGTTACACGGAAAGGATGACATGCCTCATCCTCCCCCAGTCCTATTCACAAGGATGTCTCTGCTCTCAAAGCCATTTATGAGTCATTGCTTGATGTGTTTGGCTGCAGGGACTCTGCCCATGTCCCCAGCAGGGTTTGAGGGATGCACCACAGGGACTCTGCCCTTGTCCCCAGCAGGGTTTGAGGGAGGCACCACAGGGACACTGCCCATGTCCCCAGCAGGGTTTGAGGGATGCACCACAGGAACACTGCCCATGTCCCCAGCAGGGTCTCAAGGATGCACCACAGGGACTCTGCCCGTGTGCCCAGCAGGGTTTGAGGGATGCACCACAGGGACACTGCCCATGTGCCCAGCAGGGTCCAAAGGGTGCACCACAGGGTGCTGGGCAGAGATGCCTTCTCTTGCATCAGCTGCCTGGGAGCATGCATTGCTGACTGCTTCTTGACTTCTCCTTTTATTCCTTTGACTTCAAGGCATCTGCCAGTGCACAAGGATTCATTTTGCTTAGATGTGCTGCTTAGAGTTGGAGAGAGCAAGAATTCTCATCAAAATAGCTTGCAATATTTTCAGGCATAGCCTCTGGTTGGGGCTGCCAATGTTTTGTTCATATTCTGGCTCATGTGTGCTTTGCTCTCTAACCAGACTTGGAGGGATATGACTTCTTTGTCTGATATTGCTTCCCAAATATCCCCTCTACTGCACACTGAAGGTTGTGCAAAAAAATCTGTTTGAAAATTGTACTTGATTAAAGGCTTCTCTGCCTTAATCTCTGGCCAGGGAACTGGAAGTGTATGTAAAAATGATAGAGAGGAACTGGTCAGTCAGTTGCAGTGTTCTGCTCTGGTGGTGTCTCAGCTGTTCCCAGTCTTCACCTTGCTAGAAAACCCATTGTGATGATGATAATAATTTGACAGCTTTTAATCTTCCAGTGCAGATGTGACAAAATAGTTTCCTAATCTGCTCCTGTGCATTGAGGGTGCTGCCTCCTGCTCCTGGCCATCCATGGCTGGCCAGTGGGTGGCTTTGTCTGGTGGCCTGGGACACCAGCACAGACACTCATGCTCAGTAAGTCAGAGTGCTGGTGTGTTACAGCAGATGCTTCCAGAGTGGGGCTGTGTTGTAATGCACCATTGTGATATTGGTAGGAAAAAATTCCTTTCCTGAAAGAGTGGTCAAGCATTGGAACAGGCTGCCCAGGGAATGGGTAGAGTCACCATCCCTGGAGATGTTAAAAAAACGAGTAGAAGTGGCACTTGAGGACATGGTTTAGTGGGGATGGTGGTGTTGGTTGACTGTTGGACTGGATCTTGGAGGTCTTTCCAACTGTAATGATCTTATGATTCCAGTATGAGTTGGAAACTGAAATTTAAAAAAACAAACAACAAAGCAATCAACCATAACACCCTGAAACACTTGGTATGAATCAAATCAAGAGAAGTCACTGAGTTTGTGTAGTAACCAGGGAAAGGGCAGAGGAGTGAGGTTCCCTGTGCTGTCCATCTGCAACGTAACCATTCTCAGGAGTGTAAGAGGGATCCGTGTTCTTCAAGCCCAAAATAGGTCCTGGTGAGTCAGTGCTGCTCCAGGGCCCAGGGCAGCACCAGGGACCTGCTCCCCCTGCTGCAGAAGATGCCTCTGGCTCAAGAAACCCCCAGAGATGTTTTGGTGAGTCACTTGTGGGAGGCGAAAGTAGAGGGATGATGGGAACAGCTTTGAGCTTTGTGTCATCTGGGGTGTGCTTTGCTGTAGAACTTGTGAGAGGGAGATAAAGCATTAAATTCTAACAAAGCTGCATCAAGAGGAGTGTGGAGGAACATCTGATTATGCATCTGAATATCTCATTGTAACTAGAACACATGGTGGTTTGACTCTGCGTGCATATTAATGACATCAATTTACATTAACAGTTCCCTGATTTGGGCTCATTTTCCAGAGCAAGTGTCCACACATTCACTTGTTTCTATAGATGAACAAGTGCATCATTGAAAAACAAAAAAACCCCTAAGTTAAAATTTCAATAAGTCTCAGTGTATAGACAGCTTCAAGCTAAAATGCAACATGTCTGAAATATCATCAATATCTTGCTCAATCTTTGAATTTCTTGGTTTGGGAAGTGGCAATGAGCCCTGCAGGGGAAAAAATGGAAAAAGACTTTTTTTCTTCAGACCATCTGTCATTGAACAAGGAAGTTGGTAGAAAGCAAAAGCTATTTCCACTTGTGCTTAATTAATCTACTAAAAAGCCTGTGAAAATGGAAAATTTTGCCAAAGAATCCACCAGTTGTTTTACTACTAATAGTAGTACTAGTAACAGGTAAAGATGGAAACTAGTCCAAAGCTGAGCCTGGGTGTAAATCCTATAATTTATCATCTGTATTCTTTTATAAACAAGAAATGACTGATGTACATGCTTAATTCAAACTAAATAGCCTATAAAACAAGTTCCCCAAGGCAAATAATAATAATAATATCAGGAGAAATGAATATAAGGATGATTGAATACAGGATACACTGAAGAGTGAATATGGAATATAGATACGTATCGTGCTGGAGAGAATGGGTTGGTGTTTATGGTGTGTTTGAAAGTCCAATCCATCATCTGACCAGAGTGCAATGTAGTTGGAATAAAAAAAAAAAAAGCCTCTGTTCAATACATGCACATTATAAAGTAGCAAATGCAAATAATCCATCAAAAGCAGCAAAAGTGGGATATGATCAGGCAATAATTCAGATCACAGCTGTGATTATGAGCAATAACCTTAAATCTGCTATTTAATTAATATTAAGCTTCTGACACCTTCTAGGATGGGCCACACAAACCTTCTCAGGCTTAATGTGATAATAGTAAGGGAGAATGTTCTGTTCCTTCAGTATTTCAGGAAGGGAACTCAGCATTCATTGAAGGCTCTCAGGTCTGTGGGTAAATAATGTTCTCTTCACCCTGAAGGTGCTCAAGCAATGGCTGGGTTCCTGGGGTCTAGAATCCCTTGTCAGAGTCCCCTCCCCCAGTTCTCTGGGGCAAAAGAGCAGGCTCAGCACCCTGGTCAACTTTGGGGCCCCTCTTTGAGTCCTGAGCCATGGCTGCTGTGTACCCTGGTCTCCTCTGCTCCCCAGGAAAGAAGAGGAATCATCTGTGAGACCCTCCTGAGGAAGCCTGGCTGCAGCTTCTCCTTCTCAAAGGCTGGTGACTGAAGGTTGGTTGCCTCCATGTAGGATGAGGGTGCCCAACTCAACCACCCAGCTTCAGAAAAGATAATCCAGTACCTTTTAATATATGTATATTTGGCTACTACTTGATAGTAGCCAAATATGCAACATAGAGAAGTGGCTCCCATAGCCTGGATGTTCATTCAGATGGAGATCTAAAGACTGGAGCTTTTTCTAGGTGAGTGCCCCAGCTGTAGATAGAAATATCCTTGTAGTAAAACTGTAGATTTCCATCATTAGTGGAGTGACTGTGATTCCCAAGTCTGAGAATCAAGCAGCTTCCATCCCCTTCCCCTGTTTTGTGAGAGTGTGTGCGTGTGGTAAATGACCTTTGGAATGAAAATATTAACAGAAAAGGAAAACATGATTGCAATTTATGAAATGTTAGCCCAGATGCCTCCAGGGGGGAGCAGACCTTTCAGACTCACAAGCTGATCCATTGCTGGGTGCCTGCACTGACAGAGCTGCACTTAAAGAGTCAATTAAGGGGAAACTGTGTATTTACACAGCTTGGATTAATTTCCCATTTTGGCAACTTCCTTTTTAAGCAATTGAGACTCCTGATATTGCTTAAAGAGGTTGCTTGTACTGGAGAAAGGTACTGGAGGATTGAGGCAAAGCACAGATGTTTGGTTAAAAAAATACGTGGCCTCTCCTCTGGGAGTGAGGTGGATCCAACAACAGCCTGAACAGCCAGGGCACAAGCTTGAGCTACCACTGGTGGTGGGATTTGGGCTCTTGGCTGAAAATGGTATCAGAAAATGCCTGCAAATAATTGTCTGATTTCCAGGGATGTTATCTGATGGAGAACAAAGAAAGAGAGGGCTCTCTTGGAAGTTGCTTTGTGCAATTCAGTTTTCTGGGTAAAAGCCCTGAGTTTCTGTCAGTATTCCTGGCCAGGAGCTTCCACACAGAGCTATGAAAACCTTAAAAGACTCTCTTTGAACTTTGAGGCAGATCAATGCAAAATTGAATGGGGGGAAATTGTTTATTGCTGAGGAAAACACAGCACAGTGAATAATAAGGAAGAAAATGCAGCTGAGGGCTCCAATTGAATCTCCATTATGCCTATGATTAAAGATAATGTGCAAGGAAAAAGGGATTACAGAAAGGTTTCTGTGCTAGGTCGGATGGCTAAAAACAGGGTGATTTGGGCTGCTGAGCTCTCATTGGCCTGGGCTTGATATCTAAATTATAGGGCTATTAGAGAGAAATGAGCTTGATGCTCAGTCTGAAATGCAGAGCCCCTCTGCTGCCCAGCTGGCTGGGGGAGACTGGTCCTGCTCCAGCCTTGAAAGTGCTTTGTCTCTTTATGTTCCCTGACAACAAAGGGTTTGCTGTACTTGGTATGACTGAGGAGCAGGTAGGGCTCCTTCTTTGTCCTGTTGTGGATGGTGAGCTTGTTTGATGCAGGAGAGCAGGTCCATCCCTCCTCTTACCTGCGTGTCCCTGGTCTGTGGCACCCTGCTGGTCCTGTGGGCCTAGGGCTTGAATTACCTGAATTGTTGCTTTCCTTGTAAAGCTCAGAAATACCAAATCAAAGGAAGGGGGAGAAACCAAACCTGACCTAACTCAGATCCCTGTGATTGTCCCCTGGCAGGACAGGTGAGCAGAGCACGGGGAGGAGACTCGTTCATTAGGTGAGAAGGATGAGGCTGACGAGTTGCAAGGGTTGGATTTAATTCCTTTATAACATATCATCACAACCTTGAACACACCTCTGGCCCTTGCAGTATCTCTGGTACCACGTACAGAATAGGATAATATTCCTTTGGTGTATTTTGATCTGTGCACATCACAAGATCCTTTGCAGGAGTGTGGGTGTGTATAAAGGGACATCAGATTTGGTTAAACCTTCTGGCCAGTACTAATATTCAATACTGTGTGCAACACCCTTGGAAAGAAACTCAAAAAGTGCTGGAGGCCTCTGGAAACCACCAGTGTATCAGTGGTGTGGATAATAATAAACTGCTTCATTTGGCTTTAAATCTTCACACTACAGCTCTGTTTTAAGAGGCTGGAACAATCAAATATGTGGAAGTCCCTACAGTCACCTACACTCCCATGTAAATCTCTAGACAGTTCATAAGTTACTGCTTTGTTTTAAAACTGACTTTTTTTGTTGTTTTATTGTCTGTGTCCCTTTAGTGCTAAGGGTAATAGATGAGGAAGTGGCGCAGGATTGATGATGTTTTCAAAAACACCCATGCACATTGTGAAGCAGTTCAGCTTGTCAGGGCTGGCTGAGGAGTTGCTATTTGCCAAATTTCATTACTTTTGAAATACATCTGGGCCTGAATTTGGGACGTACTGCTTCCTGTTTAAGACAACATTATTTTCCTCAGGGATGAGAAGAAGATTTCAGTGACACTTTTTTTGCTTCACAGGCTCAAGGCACATTTCACAAATGGCAGAACCATTCAGCATCACAAGTTGTTTTCTTGAATAAAATCTTTCCTGATCCTCATCCTCAGCCCCCATGAGCCCTGATTTCGGAATTGCTGCTATCAGCTGCCTGTAGTGTTCTGCTCCCATCTTATCTTCTGCTCACACGGAAGGGATACCATCAACTGCTAATCAGCCTGGAGCACACAGATCTCCCAGAAACCTCAACAATATCTGGACTGTCCCCTCTTCTTTCTTTCCTTTTCATCTTATTGGGAGGGGGAGAATCCTTTACTGCCTGCAATTACCCTCAGCTTTAAAATAGAAGCACAATTTATTATGTTCGTTGAGCTGAACCTTGTCTTTAAGCACAGAGCTGCTTAAATTTGGAGTTACAGGGCCCACAGTTACCCACTAATTATTCATGCATAAAATTCAGACCTTCCTCTGGCACCAGTAATGTTTGTGCCATGGCCCTGGGTGCTGTGACATTGCTTCTACCCCAGCTTTGTCACTGCTTTTGGGGACATGCTGCAAATCCTGTTCCCTTGGAGCCCCAGACTGGTTGCTGGCTGCTTAGTGACACCTCTGGGTCACCCTCCCCTTCAGTGCCAAGTACTTCTTTGATGACAATTTTTTTTTGGTTGGGGGTGGCCCCCAGAGCTGGGTCATCACCCCTGCAGGTGCCCAGGGTGTGGGGTGGCAAAGTGTAGCTCCTCAGCTAAGGACAAAAGTAAAGATGCTGTAAAGACCCACACTGTCCACAGGATGAGCCAAAATGTGATTTGGTCCATCACCCATGCAGTTATTTTAGACTGGAGCATCTAACCTGTGTTGACTGCACCCTTCCAGTCTTCTGTTGGCCTTGGTGGTCCTTTGGTTGTTTAGTTAAACCAGCAAAAAAAAACAACCCTCCAGCTTTTCTTTTAGCATTTCTGTCACCACTCCTGTTTCTTCTGCTGCTCTGGCTGCCTTTGCTGGGGACATTATTATCACAGTTGGCATCACTGTGCCAAAATGTGGCAGGAATAGCAAGTGCTTCTGCAGGGCTGGGGGGAGCAGAAGAAAACTTGGGGTCCTGGGGTCTGGAGAAGGTGTCTAGACCTAATCTGGCTGATGAAATTAAGCATGTGTTTGGTCTTGCTGTAATTTTACTGAAAAATCAGGTAATATGTGCAGGGTTCCACCCCTCCAGCTCCAAGTTCTGGGCAATTTTTATTGTTTTTAAAGGAGGAGAAATTATTTGAAGGCAGAAGGTGTCGCCTGTGGTGTTGGTCTGTGAAGGGTCTTTGCACTGGGGAGCAATGCAACACTGGTCCAGGTGGGTTGGACACCCATGGTAGGGTGATGCTCAGCTCTGGAATGAAGACAAGGCAATGACATTGACATTGTTTTGCAGATCTTGTGTGACCCATTCCTAGGAATTTTCCCACTTATCTTTGGGGCTAATGAAAAGCAGCCTGTGCCCATGGTGAGGTTCAGCCTGGCTGTGCTAGACCCCAGCCTCCACCCTCCCATGTCTTGTTTGATGTGAGCAAGAAAGGTCAGAGGTACAATAACTCCCCCCTCCTTTTTTTCACAGTTCTTCTGCTGTAATTTTTTAAGAGCCAGTTGTGTGTGAGATCAGGGGAAGGTTAAACCACAAGGCTCTGTTAACCCAGGAAAGATCTGATTCCTTGCCTGAGGCAGAGGTATCTAACCTGAGCTGTTACAGTGCTTGTTAGATTCTGGCTTGTCATAAGCAAAGCATATTGACATCATAACCTTGACATCCTTGTCTGCTGTGACAAGGGATGGATTTTAGTCAACCTGTGTAAACCTGACCTCACACACTCTGCTAACATGTTATCCATAACCCATCCAGCTTTTGGCTACCAAAAATGGGTGGCACTGTGCACTTTTACTGACCACTGGGAAAAAAAGTGATTTGTTTCTCTGCATCTGGTGAGTGGGAGCCAGAAATTATTAGCTGTTCTTTTCAGAGTTATGCCACTGCAGATGAACAAGACTTGTGTTTCTTGGGTGTGTTTCCAGGGCACAGAGGTGACTCGTGACGTGGCCATGAGTGCTGGTTGATTCCCTGTGCTTCAGCAGGGAATTGAGATCATTAAACTTCCATTAGGGAAGTTCACCCACATTGAAATTTATACAAATACATCCAGAAGATGTTTTGCTGGGAGCACCTGAGGTGGCAGGTCTGCTCAGAGGTGCTGAGGGGACCCTGCAAAGGAGTAACACCATGGGCTTTGCTGGTCCTGATGAGCCTTGGTATGGCTTTTCAGATGAGAAGAACACGAGGCTGCAGCACAATGAGCTGCCACCTTACAACTGCAGTGTGGGACCATCCATATGGACCATCTGGCAGAGCCAACCGACTGGCTGAGCCTGCAGGGCTCCATGGCCAGTGACACGGGGTGGGAAACCATGTGTAAACAAAAGCATTTCTCATTTGATCA
>NW_009952701.1:1219995-1224967 GCF_000747805.2 Chaetura pelagica
CAGGAACAGTGCTTCAATATGACAAAGGTTTTTATAGTCAGTCACCTTCTATGAAACGTGTTGTAGTTATTTTTTCTTGGTGGTGACACAGACTTCACCTCCTCCACACCCTGTGTTTTTCCTGACCCTGCAGAGATGCAGTGTGCTCCACTTTCTGGTCCCAGGGCTGATGATGAAGGTAGTGATTTTTTCTCCTAGATCTTCCTAGTTTTCCTGAATGCAGATTAGGTTTGTAACCAGGAAGGAAAATGACAAGTAATCTGAAAATGCTACTGAGGTCTCAGATATTCTTTGAGATGTAGCTTAACAGCAACAGACAGTGGCTGTTCCTTCTCCTCAGAGGCAACCCTGTCTGACTAGTATAGTTAGAAAGTAAGTTTTTTTGGTAATCAGTCCCCACACCATTACAGAACAGCTCCAAGCTTCTTTAAAAACTATAAGCTCCACTTTTGAGTGAGTGCCACAGTGTGTGTGCAGACCATGGCCCAGCCACAGCTGGGGGGGGAGGAAATCCCAGCCCTGCTTTGGGCCAGGCTGGAACGTTTGTAGCCACTTTCCGGGTGACTTAGTGCCTTTTGGCTGCCAAATTAAAATGTTTGGGAGCTTAAAGGAGCCAGAATTCAAGCTGATGGCATCTAAGGTGAATTTTGGAAGGAAATATAGTGGACTTTTCTTTCCCTTCTGTCTCCAGAGCCTGCACAACATCTGTCCCTGCAGACAGAAAACAATCTTTGCTTTCACATTGGGATTCAGATAAACAAAGGCATCATCAGCTCCCCCCAAGAGGCTGGGATGTAATTGAGGTTATTAGCTGTGCTGTTTTTCAGGGCTTGGAGCAGGCTGGCAAGAAGCCAACCCCTCCCTGTGCCAACAGCATCTCCGCTGCTCCTGCCATCGCTGCCTCAAACGCCTCCTGCATCCCAACTGGCCCCTGCTGCCTCTGCTCTCTCTTCCCCAGGCTGCCAATCCCCTTCCCACTGGGGAGCCTTGAAATGGCAACACTTGTGGTTAAAAATAGAATGAAATTTTAATGACTGCAAAATATTCCCCTTTCTACCCAATTTCCCTCTGGAGGAAAGGGGGAGGGTTGGGATGCTGGGGAATGTCCAAGTGTTACAGTGCAGGGGTGAGTGCCTTTCCTGCCTTACCAGGGGTGAGCAGAGGTACAGAGAAGTAGAACAGGTATTTTAATTAACTAATTGGTTTTTTTTTATTGCCTCTTAGTGTTGAGAATGGAGAAAAGTGACCAGGGAATGATGTGTTTCATTTGATAGTGACATCCACAGGCAGCCGCCTCTGTTCATATGGTTGTGGTGCAACTGCTGCCTGAGCATTGAATGAGTTTTGGGGCTCTGACCAGCACTTCTAAACCTGCCCAAGCCTGGGTAGAGTGGGAGAGCCAGGCTGGCAGAAACCCTTGAGCACCCAGCACTCACCATCAGAGCTTCATGGTGGAGCCCTGTCTGGATGCAGGAGCAGAGCCACCACACTGCTGTCCTTGCACCTTGTGGCTACTTTCTGGAGGGTGCTGCAGCACCCAGCACACTCTGACCAGCCAGTCTGCTCAGTCTAGATTGGATTTGTCACTTTTTCCTGATTTTTGCCCTTGGTAAAACACCGTGTTACACTTGGTGTTTGTGTTCTCTGGCCCACTGCCTTGCTCCCTCCAGTGCTCTGGAGGCTGCTGTGCTGGGACTCCTCCCAGCAGCACTTTGTGACCTCCTTAATCATTGCAGAAAGAAATTACTTGGAGGCATTGGATTCAACTGCAGATCAAGAGTAGTGCAACATGTTGTCCTGGTTTGAGCCAGGAAGAGGCCAATTTTTTTTTTACTGATTTTTTTTAACTTACTGTTTTTCTTCAGTGAACTCTTTAAAGCAGCACTGGCTGGAAGCAGTAGCAAGTGTTCAATCCAGAAAGTCTCTCTCCTTATTCTCTCTCTCCTTTCTCTACCTGGGAGTGGGAGGGGATCAAGAGCATTGTTGTCACCTGTTTAATTGCTGATCCTGAGTTAAACCATGACATGTCTTATCAAGACCAGGAGGAAAAACAACCAGAGGTGTAACTGTCCTCATAGGATTTACTGGGGGAAGAAGTTATCTTGCAGCAGAGCTTTGTGATAACCTTCCACATGTGAAAACCTCCTGGAGATTTGCAAATTCGAGCACTCTGTGCTCAGGGTTGATAAAAGGCCTTTCCCTGCCTGTCTATTCTTGCTCTGAAGGCTGCAGAAAGACTCAGACCTGGAGCATCTACCCCAGGGAAGGATCACGGAGGTTCTAGGTCCTGCCCTGTTGGTTCATGCAACAGAGCTGGTGCCACAGCCAGGATGGGGCAGCCAGGGATGAACTGTGATGAGAACTGAATCTGTCACACATCATCTCATCCTGCTGGTGGCTGAGGAAGCTGTAAAGAATCCCACAGGTCCCCCAGCCTCCGTGGCTGCTGCTCCACCAGGTACGTGCTGGCAGGTTTCCCCTCACACTGGTGGGCACAAGGTGACCTGGGCCTCTCTGCCTTGGGGTGGGTTGGCAACCACACCACCCTGCTGGGCCTCTCCTCTCCTTTCTCCACAAAAGCCCCTTAGTCAATCACATTTTCATCCTGTGTTTGCTCACAGGTAGAAAAGGTAAAGCTGGTTTTGTGTGCTCTGTGATTTTGTAGGTTAATGAGGCATTTCTGACTGCTGGAATTTGATAGGGAAAACAAGGGATTTGCATCTAGAAATTAGTGATGGATGCATTTCAAATGTCTGGATACCTAAAAACAGCTGTGGAAGACAGTGCTCCTGGTATGTGTTGAGTACAAGCCCAGGCAGTGAAGGCTTTCCCAGAAATGCTCAAGGGAACAGCAGAATTTTTGTTTAAGACTGTATTATTTAATTGGATAATCTGATTAAATACATATGCTATGTGAGGACCTGATGCAGTCCCCTTTAGAAGCTGCTGCATATACATGAAAATGATAAACCAGCCAATTGTATGTGAGGGGGAGTTACAATAAATGCTGCTCTGGAGAAATTGGTGGGAGATGCATCATGTTGCTATTTGGATAGAAGGGCTTTTCTCCCCCAGATGAATCAGTTTATGAACAGTGAATTGCAGTGAATTATCCTTTGCCCAAATAATTGATTAAGCCTGAGTCATTGATACTGCACATTTTGTTTGAATTTCATTGTTCTATTTATCATATGCTTGATTGATATATATAGAGATGTGCCAAATGTCCATACTCTTGCAAGAGCTCTGCTGGGTGAACAGAGCTCAGCGAAAACCACTGAAGCTGTGATTAGATCCCCATGGTTTTGGTGGCAGTCACACTGGTCCTGGGAGTTGGGTAAGCTGAAAATTTTTAACTCTGAGCTTTTTCTGTGCTTCAGCAAAGGATTTGCCAGACCCTGCAGCTGACTGTTTATTAGCATAACTTAATGGCTGGCTATAAATAGCAATAAAGGGAGGTGCAGACAGACCTGCCATCCTAAGCTGTCTCTTGGGTCACACTGCCTGTGATCTTACTTTTGCCTTTTTTTCTTTGTAGTTAAAAGGCAATTATAATGGTAATTTGTTGTGTTAATGTGCTACAGCAGGAAGCCAAAGGGATCCAGGCTGGCGAGTGTGGAGAGCCAGTCAGTTCCCATTAACCATCCTGGCTGCTGGGGGAGTCCTCTGCCATGACAAAATGGGGAAATACAATCAGGGCCTTATCAAGGTTGACACTGAAAACGATGCAATCAGGTTCAAGAGTCCCAGAAGGACCATGGCACTGAATAAAGATAAAGCCACTCAGCCCTTCTTGTCGTCCCTAGGGTCATTGGGAAGGGAAGGATGTTACTAACCAAACAAAAAATCTCACTGCTGATGCTTCTGGTTTTGGTTTTCTCCCCTGCAGATCCTCAGTTATGTGAAGAAGGGGGTGGCAGCCACCAGACCTTCAATGCTTTGCATGGACCACTTGGCCAAGAGGGGATCTTGTGGGGAGCAGCCTTGGCATTCATGGGCTCTAGCACAGGGTATCACCCTGCCCTCAACTCTGTCCTTTCTTTCTGCTGGTGCTGAGATGTTCTCAAGGGCTTCAGCCTCCCCCTCACAGGTCTCTTCATGGCTCATCTCTCCTTCACCAGTAGCTGGAAGCTGCTCAGACCACCAAGCTTTATTCTATGCTGTTCTTTCAGGGGGGCAGCAGGTTTTTCCTCTCTTCTCCTCCTCATTTACTTGATGTTCCAATCAACTTCCCAGGGAAGGTGACCAGAAGCAAAGGAGTTGTCTTTTCTGTTCTTGAAATTGGGAATTTTTTTCTTGCCTTCTGGGTCCTGTTCTGTAAAGCATGGCTGTGAGGATGGGGAGAACATTTCCCTGCAGCCTGGGGGAAGGAAATCAGTGAAATAACTTATCCTTCCCTGGCTGGAGCATGGCTGAACAGAACTGCTTAACTCCAAGAAATAGTGTCACCTTTTTGCTGTGAGGCAGAACAGCAAGTGATTTGTAACAGCTGCAAGACCTCCATGGAGGAAGCACCAGTTAATGGCTTCTCCTCTAGAAGAACTAAATGATCTTTAAGGTCCCTTCCAGGCCAAATCATTCTATGATTCTCTCTGTGTGCATCAGGAATCCCTTTGCTCAGCCAGATGTTAGTGGGGACATGGATTTTTCCTGACTTCCCATTTTTAAGCAATAAGGAATGGGACAGTCCAGCTCCTAAACATTCAGAGAGAACCAGAAAAGGACCATGTGCCCTGTCATCTTGACTGAGCTGGATGTTAATGTGAGAATTGTAAACCCAGACCATGGGCAGACATGGTAACACTCAGGTGAAGAGCCCAGGTTGGTGACTGGAATCTGAAATGTTACTATTGGTTTTAGTGTGGGAGCAAGACCCTGCTGCTGCTGTTCTGGTAGTTCCTAAGCCACTCTCTAAGGGTTTTTTTAGAACTCTGAACATATAAAAATGGCTTATATGCCTGGGTGCTGGTGG
>NW_009952701.1:1225331-1240477 GCF_000747805.2 Chaetura pelagica
GGAATGCTCATAATTTAATCTTCAACTAATATATTTATTCCATTCCACCTGTCTTTCCTCTGGAGTGTTTACAAAGTACAAGCAGCTCCAGCAATACTCCACATCATTTATTGAATAACAAAACAGCCTTAATCAAATGCTTTTTGGTCAGAATGTACATAAGTGAGGAAACCAGTCTCTGAAACAGCTGATTGGCTAGTAATAAAAAAAAAACCTTTTTATTGAAGGAGCTGACCTTCCAAGGAATTAAAACTCATTAGCCTCTCCCATGTAGGAAAAAGAAGGCTTTTAAACAGCAATTTAACATCCATTTGCAAGTTCTCTCATCCCCTGTGGCATTGCCACAGGGATCCAGGGGGAAGATTTCCTAATAAACAGCTGGAAAGTGCAGAAAAGGAGGAATGATCTGTAGGGGAACTGGAATTTCTGAAATATTTTCCTTTTTTTAGTACTAAAATGATTAGTCAATTACTAAATTAGCATTTAAAAAAACAAAGCCCAAACCTCTGAACTGCCACAGCTCTTGCAGAGAGGAGAGAATGAGAAATTCAGTGTCAAAATGTGCAAATAATGCAAAGTTTGAAGGGGACAAATGGGACATTTCTGCTCATCACAGCCCTGGCCTGGCAAGGTGCTGGGTGCTTGAACAAGTCTGTTCCCCAGAGAGGATGAACAGAAGATATTTGCATTAAAATTCATGCTGTCAAGCCAAAGGATCTTTATTTTTCAAAAACTATTCATTAAGGAACAGGTGCAGAGCCTTCACATCTCTTTCCCAACCCTGAGACCTGATTTTTCAGGACTACAGCTCTTCCAGTCTTGCTTCAAACTGACTATAAAGTGAAGCACTGTGCTCTGGAGATAAGGTGGGAATAATGCTGCTGTGTCCTGCTGGATCTGTTACTGCTTGAAAAATCTAGTTCCTCTGTTGGTCATGACAAATGTGCTGAGGGGAAGCAAATGCTGGTCCATGCAGAACAGTTCCTGCCTCTCCTCCAGGGATGGAGCTTGTGGCCACAGAGTGAACAGTGACAAGAATTAAGAACATTTGTTCTCTCATGGGGTGTTGTCCTTCCCACCTGTGACGTGAAGCAGGACCCACCATGAAGGGTGGTGGGTGGGAAGGCTGAGTTTTGGATCTGCTTAAAGGTGCTGAATGAAGGTTGTGGGAACAAGTTCAGCTCAGATGCTTTGCTCTCCTGTGTGCTCCATTTTGTGATGGTCACCAGGTTCTGTGGCTGGTTTGTGTGCCCTCCCTGCCTTCACAGACCCAACTGGTCTGGTCTTTGTTTCCCACCCCTGGTTCAAGCCAAGGGACCTGTTGGTGTGTTTACCCAGGAGGCAGCACAGCTACAATTTAATAAGCCTGATGCTGCCTGAGACCTTGGCTCTGTAGAACTTCAACGTGGTGCAATTTTTTAAAGGCATTTCTATTATTCAAAGTACCATGAAGGCTGTAGGTGTGGTGAGCACATCCTGGGGATAACTGATGAAGATGCTGCAGTGAGGTTTTTGGCTTCTTCCCCTCCACCCTGTGGATACACTGGAGCTGGTACGAGTGGAGACTGGACACTAGTGCAACCCACAGTGTCCTGTGGCAGCAGTGTCACCCCCAGTGTCATGTGCTGTGGGAAGATGTCCCAGGGGTGGGTGAGAACAGGAGAGCATGAGAGCAGCCCTGGGAAGGACACCCTTGCTGTGGGAGAGGACAGGGTGTCTGGCAGCTTTCTGGGGTGGGGAGAGAAAAGTAAGTAAAAGTCTTGATTGAACATTTAAATGGAGCAACTAGCGTTTAAAAGAAGATTTTGAAGGACTACCTGTGTCCCTCTGACACCTGCAAAAGTAGGATTTGCTCCTCAAATAACAACAAGTCACCTGAAAGAGCAGCAAGTTGTAAATCAGGTGGTTGGAGCTTTCCTGATTTTCAAAAGTGGTGTGTTGAGGGAACTCAGTCTGCTCCTTCCTCTTGTTGGGTCCTGCTTGCTTTGTTACCATCACCTTCCTGAGATAATCCTGCTGCTACTGGTTCTGTCTCAGTGTCCAAAGGTATTTTGTATCCAATAGCAATTTCCAGATGGGTTGAAAAGACCCATCCCCTTAGTGAACTGAATGAATTGGGTGATTTCTAACATGGCACCAGATATGCCATTTTTCTCAAGTGTATCATGAAAGTAGGTGTGATGGCAATTCTGGGGCAGTTTGGATGGGCCAAAATAAGAAAAAGGGTCAAACTATGATGTCTTTCATGTATTTTTTTTGCCATAACATCCTGTTTAATAGTAGTATATCAGCATCGTGGAGGAGCAAGGTAAGTCACTGGACTCTGCTTTTCTTCAAGGAGTGTTTTTCTCTTTATGTAAATGTTTTGCCATATTTGCCAACAGAGGCAGATTGTTAAATGCCAGAGAAACCCTCTCCCTCTCTTGGCACTCCACAGTGCCACACAGCTGGTGTGAATTTTAATACTGTCATCTTAAATTTATTCATTTTTAAAGGCAATTTTAGAATAAAAAAAAACAATAAATAGGATTTTCCACTAAGCCTAACTTTCACCTCCCCACCCCCTTTAAATTGTTATAAATAGAAAAACATCCTCAACAAACTCCTTCACTGTGCAAGAGCCTAATTTCTTCCTTTCTGCTGGGATGTGGTGTGTTTTTCAGAGCCTGTCATTAATTGTGCTGTGTTGGGTGCATTTTCTGCTTCACTAGTTAGTCAGATAGGCAGCAAATGGAGTCAGCTCTAGGTCAGAGAACACAAAAAGCCAACTCCTGCTGCCTCCCAATCAGGTAGAGATATTGAATTGGGCTTCACATAATTGAAAACATTAGCAGGCTAGAAAATAAGCCAATTCTTAAACAGATATCCCCTTGAAAGCAATAGGAATTGTCCCTCCTGTTACAATGGAGTCAGAGTAGGGAGGGTGGAAAGAAATATTGAGGGCACAGTGACTTAAAGGTAGAGAATAAAATATTTAGCAAATTATCCTTCCCCAAAACCTGTGAATAAAATAAGGTTTAGTGTTTCCATTTGTTGAATAGGTGTGCTGAGACATAGAGTGAGGTGGAGGATGTTTTACCATGCTTTTTTTCAAGTGAATTAGTATTGATATTTTCTTACCTGTGCATAAACAGGCACATCTTATTTGGCCTGAGCCTTTCATTTGGTGTCTAAACGTTGCTTTTCTCCTGTTTCCAGCCAAGAGGAAAGTTTTGAAAGGCAGAAAATATCCCCCTCCTTAATGGTGTGTATTTCCCCAGCCATCAGCTCCTTTTTAAGTGAGGTATGGACCTCTCATTTTCAAGAATCTTGTCATGTTTTCACCCTGAGCTTCCTTTATAAAGGAAGTACCAAAGCTGAGAACTATTGCCTGATGCTGCAGATGTGGACTTGGCTACATACAGGTTTTGCTAACTAGTGGCTTCAGCCCTAGAAGAGCCCCACTCCAGAACCAGAGGTTAGTCATTTGGTGATGGAAACTTCTCTGTTCTCTCTCTTTTCTCTAGATATTCTGTAGCTAAGTGCAGAATAGGGACTCTTAGAAATATAGATCCTGACCCAGTGCAAGATGGGCATCTTAACTGCACACAGTGAGTTTGCAGTAGCTGATTGTTCCCCTGTGGGACACTCAGCTCCACTGTAGCAGGGGGTATTTTTATGGCCCCAAGCAAGTGAATATCCCTGGGTAAGTAGGTAAGGATTCCCATGGACATACGGGCACAGGATAAGGTATCTGTGTGTCCATAACTATAAATATTTGATCTTTTGTTTTGTATCTTGTTTTTATGATTTCACTGCTTGAGTTGGTGGTGATGGAAATCACCTTGGCCGTAGGGATGTGCAGGAGAAGGGGTTACATTGCCTTCATGTTTTCTGCTTTTGATTTACAGCATAATATGATCGCAGGAGGAAACCAGAGACTGGCTCAGATTGGGAGGGAGGGAAGGGGGGGTGCAGGTAGGGCAGGGAACATGGTGCTCATGGGCTGCCCTGTGGAGCATCTCCAAATGCCTACTCTAGATCTCACCTCTGCTGTTCACACGCAGGGAAGGGGAAAGCAAGGAGGGAAACATGCACCACACCTTTTTGTGTAGACCATTTTTTTTATGATGTAACTATTATACTGCTTCCCATCCACTGTCATGGAGATGAGCACTAATGTGCGTGTTACACTGTGACACACACACCTCAACCCTCCAGGTCTGGTCTCTGCTGTGACTACTGTGACACCAGCAGCCAATGTATGTATTTTAATTGGAATTAGTTGCACATGCTTTCTTTCAAATCTCCTTCAATCTAAGCAAGGCAGAATAACAGTCGTGGCTCTGCAAAGTGTGTAAAGAAACTACATGGATGGAGCTTCCCTTATCAGGAGAGCAGCACGGGCAGATGCATCCTCTGGGACCTGCCAGCCTGGGGAATGGCAGGAATTATGTTGTATGCTGAGTGAAGGAGATAAGGTCAGCAATAATTCCTCACTGCCTCCTGCTGTTTCAGGCCTCCTATCTACATGGTCGCAGCCCCTTGCTCCATGGCCCATCACAACAACACCCGCGCGGCCGCAGCTCCGCCGGCTCTTCTGGGCTCGTTGCTCTGAGGCTGCTCAGCTCAGCTGCTCCCCCAGGAGCTGGCTGCTCCCCTGGGATCAGCCCCCAAAGAGCAATGGAATTTCCTGAGCAGCGGGGAGACTGGAGTAAGCTGGGATGGGTGTTGATGAGTGGCTGTGCCCCCAGTGTCTGCCCTACAACCAACAGAAAAGTGCCCTGGAGAGAGACTAAGAGCATGAGACTCATGAACCAAATGATACCCTGCTGTGACTCTATGGAGCAAAGATGACCTCCTGTAGCCACTGTAGCCACATATAGAGCAGTTCTGCCCACGTACAGGACACTTCCATACATTTCAACACTTCCACTGTTTAGAAGGCAAATAATTTTATCTTGGCTTGGGCAATAAACTTCCTTCCATGATGCAGTGCTCAGCCCAGGGATGTGTGCCCGTTTAGAAACACCTTTGTAGAACCTCAGGCATCTTTATTTCTATTTTTAGCTGATGCAAGTCACACATTAGAGGCATGGTACAGCAGCTCCCAGCTTCCCCACACTCTGATCATGCAGCTGGATGCAAACCACAGCTCCCTGTGTGCCTGTTGAAGCACATGAAATGTACAGTGGGTTGTGAATTCAAAGCTGATGGGATCTGTGTGAGGTGTTAAATGTTCACACACATTGTAGCTTTGGCATTTCTTCAGTTTCACTCCAGAGAGCATCTCAGAGCTGTATTTGGGGCTGCTGGGGAGAGAAGGGGGAAGCCCAGCTATGTTGCAGGTAAGTGTGTTAATACTAGTGATGACACACTGTGTTTAAAGGAGGGTTGGGAATGTCTGGGATGCTGCTGCTGTCTGCATGCTTCCTGCTGGGGTGTCACAGCCACAGGGCTTGTGAGGAAAAGCAGAAAAACAGCTGCTTGCAAGTAATGGACACACAGGTTGCCCTCATTAAGTTTCAGAGTAAACACCACCGAGGTGAAGAAGGCAGCTCACCATGCCCAAGGAGCAGGAAGACAGAGATTACTTTGAGGCCTTGCATTGACTTCAGAAAGGTGAAAGTGAATCTCTGCCTCGACCCAACTGTATGTTGGAAACTGACACCTTTAACAATGTGCTTTTACTCCTGCTGATGTTGCAGCTGAGACCCCTCCCCAGTCCCTGTGTGTGATGTCCATGCTTGGGGCCATGTGGGGCAGCAGTTGTCACCTGCAAAATGAGTTGGCTCTTCTGGGCTCACTGCTTGGGGAGTGAGCCTTGTGCTTTTACAGGCATTGTGAATTTGGTGACAGTCCTGAGCAGATGCAAGGAGAGGATCTCTGCTTTGTTTCCAGATTTCACCTATAGGAAACCACCCCTCCATCCTCCCTCAGTGTGTTTCACAGCCAGCCCTTGCCTGCTCCTCATTCAGAGCTCTGGAGGTTGACAAGTGATTGGCCCCATCCACAGATGGGTCTGTCTCAGGACACCAGTGAGTGGAAGAGGCTGAGCCTGGTGTTGAGGACAATGCACATAAGTACAAAAATCCCTTTCATTATTGATCTGGGTGTGGAGTCTGGACCCCAGTCAGAACCACCCTGCAGAGCACTGTATGGGGTGGCTTGAAGGCATCTGCAGGTGCTTTTGAACTACCAGTTCTCCAGCAGTGAGGTCTGAAGCAAAAGAAAACATTTGTTGGACAGCAGGAAGGGGCTGGGGATACCTAAATAGTTGGCTGCTGAGGTCTGGGTGATGTGTGGTGACTTACTTTGTTGTACCTGCTTAATCTAATCATCTGTCCATGTCTTCTGCAGTCTGACCTGGTGTCCCTCACCCTTGTTTGTGTCATTGCTGTTGTCTTGGCACCATGGGGGACCTATGGAAATGTTGCTGCTTAAATAGGTTTGCTTCTATTTCAGGCCATAAAAGATGTGTATAGGGCTCCAATGATACAATCACAGACTGGTTTGGGCTAGAAGGGACCTTAAAGATCATCTAGATCCAACCCCCTGCATGGGCAGGGACACCTCCCACCAGCCCAGGCTGCTCCAAGCCCCATCCAACCTGCCCTTCAACACTGCCAGGGGTGGGGCAGCCACAGCTTCCCTGGGCAGCCTGGGCCAGGCTCTCACCACCCTCACAGTGACTAATCTTAGGCTTCTGGTAACATCCAGAAATACCAGGTTAAGATAAGGGGTTTTTGGGTGGACACTAAGCCATCCAGCTAGAGCCTGGCAAGGTTTTGTGTGAGTGCAGGTGAAATGGCAGCAGGGCTCACAGAAAACCAAAGGAAGCAGTCCCAGAGTAACCTGAAAAAAAAACCAACCAGAGAGAGATACAGATTTTGATCATAAAATAAAACTTTAATTCTTCTAGAGCCCTGAATGAGACACAAGAAAGGGCAAATATTTGCTCTGCTGCTGATCTTCTCCTGACCTTCTCAGGCAAATAGCACAGCAGGTCCTGGGGGGCTGGGGGCTTCACACTGTAGGAAGTGAGAGATCAACAGAGGAGCAGCTGGGGGTACCAGGATGAATTCCCCAAATTCCAGCCCTCATCTGGATGAATGTGCCCAAATAACCCTCTTGGAGTTTGAGAGCAAGGGCTGGCAAAGCAGCCCCCACCCCAATTCCCTGCCTGGCCCTGGCTGCAGGGGGGAGGCACCAGCACAGGTTGGTTTGGGGCAGTGCTGAGATCATAAGTGTGTCCCCAAGTCCCCTGCCCAGGGCTTTGCTCTACCTTATCAAATGACTTTACATCTGAAACATAGTTACTGATAAAGGGCAACGCAGCAGACAGGGAAAAGCAGCTGAGTTGAAAATCATCAGGCAAATACACAATTCTTGAAGAATAAGAAACTCTTTTGCACAATAAATGAAACAATTGCTCTTCTTTGGATTAACTTTATAAGGCTTAGAATAGAAGCATCTTAATAGTTAATAGTTCTGGTAGCAAAATCTGTCTATTTTTGCAGTTACTTATTGCTGCAAAAGAGAGAAACTCATTTGCAGAGTGAGTCTAAGGCTGAAATTTAAATGTATTTTCAGCCTATGTGTAATTTTCTCCATGTGTGTGATCCTGCTGTCTGGGCTACTGAGTAGTTTTTCGTATTTTGAGCCAGAAACAATGATTTCCTAACAAATGTTGGTGACATTTTCTGTTCCACTGCCCAGGGAAGTGGATCTTGGTGATGTCTGTGCCTCCAAGAACATGGCACCTCTGTTGTGGTGCACACTGGAGCTGGGCAAAGTGCTGAGTCAGCCACTTATTTAACCTACAGCTCCAAAAAGGGATTCTTTCTTTTTTGTTTGTTTCTTCCTGCAGTTTGTACCTGGGAGGTGACACCAGCCAACAAAACAGTGATGTCTCTGATCTCTACCCAACTTGGAGTTCAGGCTTAAGATGGAAAAAAGAGACCACCTAGAAGAGAAGCTGCAGATCCTCCTACGTGGCTGGTGAGTGAATGGGGTGTGTGTTACAACTCCTGGTCTCTTCATCCCAGCCCATCTTGTCCCTTGGTCGAGCCAGCATCATTACTGTGGGCAGCTGATCATCTCCATAATGATGCCATTCGTGGCTAATCTGCCAGGATTAAAGCTGAAGTGTGGCTGCTGCAGCTCCCACCTCTGCCGCATAGCAACGAGAGCTGAAAGTCAATTAATTACCTGCTCCCTGGAATCCAGGGGCCCTTCCATCCTCAGCTCAGCCGAGTGTGTAATGGAAAAGGGAGCATGGCTGGCTGCAGCTGGCCAGGGGGAATTGCTTGACAAGGTGAAAGATGAGCTCTGGGCAAAAGAGGAGAGGAAGGGTGCTGGGAAAGAATCTTCAACCTACAGGTTCATTTAAAAAAAAAAAAGTAAGATGCCACTGATTACACAATTATTGACTTATTTCCCTGCTTTCAGCCCCAGTGACGGCTCTGCAGACACCTCTGTCTCCTTGAAGGGCACCACCTGAGCTCCTGGGGACAGAGGGTTACCAGGTCTGAACTCCTCCCTGCTTTGAAACTGTGCTTTCAAGCACTTTCTTTCAGTTATGGTGACTTTTTGGCTGCTGTAGCCTCTTGTGTTTCCCCAGAGAGATGCCACATAGCAGCTGTGAGGTTGCTCTGGGAGCTGGTTTCAAAGTTTTACTGCTCTTCCAGGTGGCTTTCTATGGTGAAGTTTAATGGGGAATTAATTTTCAAGATTGCTTTTCCTCAGGAAGGTTTGACTGATGGGAACAAACACAACCGAGAACCGTAGGTGATGATCTGAACAAATATTAGGTTTGACCAAGAGCAAGAGGAGGTGCCACTTTTAGCATCCTATGAGACAAGGACTTATAAGGTCACCTCTAGCCCTTCCAGACTGGGACTCAGAACAGAACACTGTTCAGAGAAAAGCTGGAAAAATGAAGGAAGATAAGGAATGTTCTCAGGTTCATTTATCAGCTCTGGCAGCTTCAGACCCTCAGTAATTGCCTGTTACCTGAAAGGCACCCTGGTTTGTATGAAGAGTTAAACTTAGACCATGGAAAGTGAAACCCTCTAGTTTAACTTTACCTTGGGCACTTCTGTCCATTCACATCCATGGGATGTGAGCTTAACCTGGCTCAGATTATTTACCCAGTGTGACAAAGGTTCAGTGACTGAAATTGGAGCAAGGAAGTTTAATCTTTGCTTTCTGCACAAGCCAGTACAGCCTGGGACCCCAGTCAGTCTCTTCCCCATTGGGGTTCATACCATGTAAAAGAGTTTTTGGCAAAACAAAGCCTCCAGCTTTATCAGGTACAGACCTCTGATATGGCAAGAAGGGTGTCAGCTCCTCCTGAAGAGGCTGAGTGGGTGCTGTGCTCAGCTCTTAGTCTAAGGACACCTGCAAGTCTGGAGGAACAAGTTCTGAGGATCTTCCACCCCATGCAATCACCAAAACATGTTTAATTAATAAGTTAATCCTAAGATTAGGTGGTTTAATATTGGACAAGAGTTCCTGGATCACAGTCCTGCCCTCAGAACACACAGTCTCATTCTTTCCCAGGCTTGCAGTTGGTTTTAATTCAGTTTTCTGACATGCTCCTTGGAGAAGTAGTAACTTTAAGTCTCATTAATTTATCTCAGCCACAATTTACATGTGTGCAGGGGGAGGTAATCACAGAGCTCCTTTCCCTGCTGTTCTTTTCCAGAGGTTTCACACTCTCTAAATTTCTTTTTGTTTATAAACCAAATTAACAAAATTGCTTAAGAAGTACTTTGCTATGAAAAAAAGATAATGTTATGGTGCCAAAAGGTTTACTGTGAGAACTGTCTGTTTAATAGTAATACTTGGAGTCTGCAGGCTGCTACCTGCTCTTCAAAGCTTAATGTCTCTGACTATGCTTTAGGCTCCTCTGTGAAATGAATATTCTGGTTTGTGTTTACAGAGGTCTAAACTGAGGTAGCAATGGATAAAATGTTATAAAAGGTTGGTTATGGGGCTTGCTGAAGACTCTTGGCTCCCTGTGCAGAGCAGGAATTGTGCCTGGAATCTTGGTGGACATTTATTGGCAGGACAATAACAGTTTGGAACTGATCAAATGCAGCTTTAATGCAGGTTAAATACAGGGCAGGGTTTCAGTGTGAGTTCAGCACATGGCCAAGCCATGGCCTGGGTCTCAGGAGGGTTGACATGGTTGGACTACAAGCAGCATGTGCTGGTAAGTCAGAGCTCTGGTTTTGGGTCTTTAGTACTTTGGGGTCTCTGCCTTTCACTCTGTTATGGAGATATCATTTAAGATGCTGGGGAGATGGAGCAGTCAATAAATTCCTACCCATCCTTCCCTTCAGGGTTTCCAGCAGTAATGGAGACTTGAAGGGGCTGGGAAATGGTTTTCTCCTCCAGGTACGTGTCACCACAAGGACCCAAATGCAGTGTATGCATATTTTTATACGTGTGATATTTTCTAACCTGGGAGAGCATGTCAAGCTCTATGATTTGTGAGGCTTTTTATGACCATGAGGATTTTGGCAGCAGTGAGAGGTGGGATTTCTATTTTGCTGAACTATTTCTGTGAGTCAGTGGAAGCTGCAGAGCTGAAGGGTGTGCTGCTGTGTCACAAAAAATACATCCTCTGCTCCAGCTGTGGTTCCAGCTCATGGTCTGTTCCCTTTTTATCTCCTGGCAAGGGATATTTTAGTCATGTCCAAATATCTGTTTTCCTTCTGTTTGTTAGATAGAAGAAGAAAAGTCTCTCTGCAACAGTCAGGTCTTCTGCATTTGGGGTGGATGCTGAGCCCTGTGGTGCCAGCTCCTTTGATGCCTCTGGACAGGGAACGGTCCTGCAGTGCTGCTCTCCTGCTCTTCAGGACAACAAATAATTACCCTGCCCTGATTTTCCTCATCTGAAGTGTTGACAGGAAAACTTTCTAGGTCAGAGTGTTTGCTACACTATATAGAAATGCTACATTTAGCCTGTAATGAACACGTGCTGTCCCTGTGAGTGGGTCCAGAGGCAGCCTGGAGGTGCTGTCTGCAGCGGGACGGGATCTGCAGCTCCCTCCTACCCAGGATTGGCAGGGGCAGGATGCAACACAGAATGAAGACACTGTGTTTAGTTGGTCTCTTTGTGCCAAGTAAGGAATAAGCAGGTTCTCTATTGCTTGTGTAAGATGGTGATGGTATTTCCCTGGACATCAGTTCTGCCCCAGGAAAGCTGGTTCTGCCTGAGGCCGAGCCCCTCTGGCCCCAGAGAGCTGGGCACTCTCATCCTCCTGGGCTGTGTAGCATGTTTTCCCAGCTCTGTGCATTGCAGTGCTCACCTCATATGTGTGGGATGAATGAGAACATCATCTGTGGAGCCTTTCTAGAAAAGAAAAAAAAAAAAAAAAGCTTTTTCTTTCTGCTTTCTCTATTTGTGTCTTTATCTCTTAGGGCAGGACTCAGCCAGCACTGCAGCCAAAGCCAAGCACAGCAGCCAGGCATTGCCCAGGAGCCCTGGCACCTGGGTAGCTAGCTGTGGGCATGCAGAGGACTCACAAACACCAGCACAGGGTGAGGGTTTCTGTCTCAGCCTCTCCTGCAGCAGCCGTGGCAGCACTGGGGGTGCTGCTGTGGGCTGAGCTGCCCTTCCCTGTGCAGCGGGCAAGGATGCTCCCTGCTTTGCCTTCTGGTTTTCCTCCAAACACAGTAACAGCCTCATGTGGGATTTTCTCAGCTCAGATTCTGACTCTGTCCTTTACGTGGCTTTTATTTTTGGTCTCTGACAAAAAACCAAACAAACAACAAAACCAACAACACAGACCCAAACTGCCACGCAGGGGCCCAGCATCCCAATCCTGCCTCTGGAAACTGCAGCCTCTGTGCACGAGGCTCCAGGGAGGGATGCAGGGGGTTGGTTCAGAAATCTAACTGCAATTCTGCCAGTGGCATCAAACCCTGGCTGACATGTCCCCTGCTTGTGTCACTCTGAAATACTGAGCAAGGTCCTGTTAAAGGAAGATGGACAAACCTGTACCTGCTGCCTTGTTAGCTTTGGCTGCATTGCCAGGAAGATCACAAAGCAGGGGCCAGGTTTTCCCAATGTGTTTATCTTGGATTTTTGGATGGGGCTGGAAGATGTTTGCAGAGAGATGTGAGCAACTGTCATCGACCTGCATTTTTCAGAAACAGACACAAAATGGGAAAAGAGAACGGGCAGATGGGGGATGGAGCTGGCTGAGATTGAGCCCTCCTGATAAGAAACACCCCAAAGGAGAGCTGGCTGCTGGCACCAGCCCCCTGCTCTGAGAGGCCCTTCCCTACAGCCTGCACAGATTAAATGAAAATAAGAATAAATAAGATTTTAAAAAGAGGAGAAAAATAAAACAAAAAAAAAATTAAAAATATATATATAAAGTCACCAATACTCATGTATAATTTGATCACAGGATGCTTAGGGAGAAATTTCCTGTACAGACCAGCCACTATTCATGAAAGCAGCTTTTAGACCCTGTTTTGCAGCATCACTTACCAGCCTGGATATGACCAGGCATGGGACAGGAAGGAGGCAAGTTGGATCCAGGCACTGGCTGCTGGGTTCAGAGGCCTCTGAGCTGAGTGTCCCAGGGGGAGCAGGGCTGGGGTCACCAGAGCAAGAAAGGGACATTGTAAGTGTTTATCCTTTGGCTGAGGTGAGCAGCTGAACACGTGCCCTCCTGGGCAGGCTCCTCATCCCTGCTCTGCCCAGAATATGCCAGGCTGGGCATGGCTGCTGCCCAAGTGGTCATTGCCAGGGGGCCTGTAACCATGGGTAATGCTCAGTTCTCTGCCACTTGTGCTTTCGTGACAAGTCAACTCCAATTTTGTTTAAAATCACAAAGAAAAAAAAGAGAAAACCCAAATCCAAAACAATAATATTATGCTGGAGGAAAACAACCAGTCTGGGACTGGGGAGAGCCATCACCTAATCTTGAAAAGCAGCACTTAAAAGCTGCAGCTGTAGCAGAAGGGCTTTTTTTATTTGCAAGCTGACCTGAAGAGGTTGGCATGTATGAAGTATGAACTTTCCTAGTCTATAATTGTTTCCTACAAAATATAAGAGCATGTACATATATGAATATTTAATTTGACAGTGATGAATCTTCATGTATTAAGTCAAAGAAGATGCTGTTAAGCTTGTGGGAGCAACACTACTTGCAGTGAGCTGGGAATTTAGGATTGCAAGTAACCAATGGCTATCACTTAATTTTTTTATCAACAATAAAGACAAACTATGAGTTAAATTTAATTCTATCTTATTTCAAGTACCTTTGGGAACATGTTGTGGTCAAATTGCAAACGAATTTGTAGTTTATAGATGATGATGGTTTATCAGGGCTCTTCACTTCTGGGCAATGAAAATCATAAATAATAATGTACAAGCTGTTTCCTAAATTACAGATTAAAAGTTGCTGCTTTAGAAACAATGAGGCTTAATCCAGAAGCTTTGATTTAGTTTTCATGTATCCTTCAGGTGAGTTTTCTTATTGCAGCACATGTAAGTCTAAAATGATGATGTTCCCAGCCTTTTCCGTGCTCTCTTTGTTTTATGTCTCTATAATTTAGGCAGCCATTTTGTCTTCAGGAAAAAGAGGAAACACAGAAGGGACACCCATCGTTGGCTTTCTCCTGGAGGCTTTGCTTTTGGATTTTACTCTGCTGTGGTTTTCTTACCCCAAAATATCTGTCCCTCTGACTACAGCTGCCTTTGTCTTCAGGAGCAGCACACTGGGCATGAATTCAGCCCCGAGACCCAGAGCACGGAGCAAAGAGCAGCTTGTGCAAGAAGTGTCTCAGCGTGTCCCTGTGCTCCCTGGATGCTGGGGATAAATTCTCAGCCTGGGCAAGGAGCAGGGGTGCTTGTGATGTTGTGCTGGGGTGTTCCCAGGGTGTGTGCCCTTCCTCCCCTCCAAAACCCCTTCGCCCTGCACCACGTACCGACACCGATGCCGTTTCCTCCCCTACCCTGCTGAAATTCCCAGAGCTATTAACTAGGTCACGGGAACTGGTCCCAGTCCAGCAGTTTATCTAATTGCCTTTTTATAGTATATTGTGCAACTCTTTATTATCCTGTCAGAGTTCCCCTGCGTGGAGCCTGAGGGAGGACGGGGAGGCAGAGCTGGGATGGAGCTCACTGAGACACAGCCACGCGTGGTGGAGAGCAGAGGATGAGCTGGTGCATCTCTGGTGCTGAGGGGTTGGTAAGGGGCAATCAACCCGGGAGGTGCTTTTAGCAATGGCTGAGATAAAGGGGGGGCACTTCTGTGCTCACATCTCTAGGTATACATGTATATCTGGGAGGGGTGGCTGCTTCTTCAAGAGCGAGTGTGTGGGCTGAGCTGCATCAGGTCTGCTCTGGGGAGGCTGGTCCGGGGGTACATGTGGCCGGGGAAGCTTCTCATCTGGTCAGGCATGAGGTGCCCCCCCAGCCTTCCTGCCTCTGCAGTTGGCAGCTCTGCCATGCCCAGCAGTGAGTTTTAGGGGTGTGGGGAAATACTGTGGCGTTAGCAAGGAGGCTGAGGAGGAATGGGGGTTACACTCCTGCATTTGGGCACCCACCAGACACCCAGGCTTTTCATGAGTTTTGCAGAGGAACACGAAGATGAGCACCCAGGAATTGCAGGAATTGCAAATCACTTTCTTCATACGGTTAAGACTCGCAAGATGGTGTGTTTGAGGCTGTTCACAGCCCATCAAAACCTATGGGATTCAAATCCTTGTGGGTTTGGGAGCCGGACCGAGCAGTGAACTGGGATCGATGCTCATCCTGCCCCCAAATCCTTGCACCTTCATGCAACTGCCACCCCCCCACTGTCCCCCAGGCAGCCTGGAGAGGGGCTGCGAGTGAGAGCTGCAGAAAGGCACCCACCCGGGATTGGCCATTCCAGCTTTCCTTAAATGATTTTTAAGCATGAATAGCTCTTTTCCCTCAGCTTATTAATCAGAAGCCCCAGCCACAACGCCCCCCGAGCCTGCTCTGTGGAGATAAGGCAGAGTCGTTTCCTCTGGCTCGATCTCCCGGTGCCTGGGAATGATGGGGAGGGATGTGGGAGAGCTGCTCCCCGCAGGAGCAGGGCTGCACCCCCCAGGGAGCCCCAGGGGGAGACGAGACCCTCAGCCCGCCCCGGGGAGAGGCTGCCGAGGCAGCA
>NW_009952701.1:1241411-1242034 GCF_000747805.2 Chaetura pelagica
CCCAGGAGGCCGAGGGGGGAGACGAGCCCCCAGGCCCGCCCCGGGGAGAGGCTGCAGAGAAACCAGCCAGTGCCAGACACCCCCTCCCCAGCAGCAGCCCCGGGCAGAGGGGGGGGCTGCTCCTGGCAGGTTCCCTCCTGCCTTTTAGCTTCATCTGAAATGATTTGCAGCTCAAAACGCCCCCCCGAGAGCCGCTAACCTTTGGATAAGGTTTGACACCGTTATCCTGCTTGGGTTAATGAGGAGTTAGGGGGAGCCCAGGACTGACGCGGCTGCCTCCATCCATCCATCCATCCGTCCGTCCGTCCGTCGGTCTGTCCGTCCATCCGCCCCTCCAGCCTCCCCCCCGCTCGCTCCGAGCTGCGGGCGGCGATGGGGAGAGAAGCAGAGGTAAATGCCCTGACCCTTCTCCCCATCTCCGGGCTTCGCTTTCCTCTCTTCCTCTGCCTCTTTCCTCCGTTCTCCCCCCTTCTCTCCTTTGTGCTTTACTCTCGGTTTTAGCCGCCGGTACAAGTTCAGGGGGATCTTTCTTATTTTTCCAACCGTTGCTTCAGAAAGTAGATTTCTCCTTTCTCGGGAAGCGGGGCAGCCCCCCGTGCTGGGGGCAGGGGGGTCCCGGGGGG
>NW_009952701.1:1246294-1248997 GCF_000747805.2 Chaetura pelagica
CCCCCCAACCCCGCCCCGAGACGAGCAACACGGTTTCCATTTTGTCTCTTTCTAGGGGATGTTTGTTCTGGGCCTGCCCTATGCCATCCTTCACGGTGGATACCTAGGACTCTTTTTAATAATTTTCGCCGCAGTGGTTTGCTGCTACACTGGGAAAATCCTTATTGCCTGTCTTTATGAAGAGAACGAGGATGGGGAGATAGTCAGGGTGAGAGACTCCTACGTGGACATCGCCAACGCGTGCTGCGCCCCCCGCTTCCCCACGCTGGGGGGCAGAATTGTCAACGTGGCTCAGATCATTGAACTGGTCATGACCTGCATCCTCTATGTGGTGGTCAGTGGGAACCTGATGTACAACAGCTTCCCCAACCTGCCCGTCTCCCAGAAGTCGTGGTCCATCATTGCCACGGCAGTGCTCCTGCCTTGCGCGTTCCTGAAGAACCTGAAGGCAGTGTCCAAGTTCAGCTTGCTCTGCACGTTAGCCCACTTTGTCATCAACATCTTGGTCATCGCCTACTGCCTCTCCAGGGCACGTGACTGGGCCTGGGACAAAGTCAAATTTTACATCGATGTGAAGAAGTTTCCCATCTCCATTGGCATCATCGTCTTCAGCTACACCTCCCAGATCTTTCTGCCTTCCTTGGAGGGGAACATGCAGAACCCCAAGGAGTTTCATTGCATGATGAACTGGACTCACATAGCAGCTTGCATCCTTAAGGGACTCTTTGCCTTGGTGGCCTATCTGACCTGGGCTGATGACACCAAGGAAGTCATTACAGACAACCTGCCATCCACCATTAGGGCAGTAGTCAACATTTTCTTGGTGGCCAAAGCCTTGCTCTCCTATCCCTTGCCATTCTTTGCAGCTGTGGAAGTCCTGGAGAGGTCCCTTTTCCAAGATGGAAACAGGGCATTCTTCCCCAACTGCTACGGGGGTGATGGGCGCCTCAAATCCTGGGGACTCACCCTCAGATGTGCCCTGGTAGTTTTCACCCTGCTCATGGCTATCTATGTCCCACACTTTGCCCTCCTGATGGGTCTTACTGGGAGCCTCACAGGCGCAGGGCTCTGTTTCCTGCTCCCCAGTCTTTTCCACCTCAAACTCTTGTGGAGGAAGCTCTTGTGGCACCATGTCTTCTTTGATGTTGCCATTTTTGTTATAGGTGGTATCTGCAGTGTCTCTGGGTTCATCCACTCTTTAGAAGGCCTCATCGAGGCCTTCAGAACCAACGCTGAAGACTAAGGAGGAGCCAGAGAATCACACTGAACATCTGCATAGCCAAATAATTCTGCATCCCTTTAATGGAAAGAGTCATTATTTTCGTTACGTGCATCCAACAAATTCTATATCATAGAATCTGCAAATTACAGGAAAGAAGAAGAGATGAAAGTGTTCACCCTGCTGTCTTTTTAAATAAGCTAAGATTTAAATCTCTATTTTTTGGTTATTTAGGATTTTTGGAAGGAAATGATCTGGTGCCCCATCCTTATCTCCTCACTCGTTGCCTGAAGCTTGGCCCCCCCATGAATGACCTGTTGGGAAACAGTTGCAGTCTTCAACACTCCTCACAGATATGCAATTCAGTGTTTCAGGAGCTGAAACACAAGGTGCCGACCCCACGGGACTGGGTTGCTGCTCTCACAGATGGAAGCAAACCAGCCACGGGTGCTGGGAGCAGGGACCTTGGTTTCACCCTGTATGAGCTGGATGTAGGTGAGACCTAGATTGTACAACCAGCCCAACGAGTCCCAGCAGCAGCTGATGACCAGCCACGCCAGTTACCTGCAATGTTTACACCATAGTGACATAGATGTCGGGACTGCTTAATTCTTCCATCCCAATCCACACTGAGGAATGGCACTTCCCATCCATGACAATGTCTTGCCTCTGGTTGAAGCAGCAGACCTGGAATCCACTTCTCGGTGACTTTCGTTTCGTTTTGTTTTCGCGGTCGTTATTTCGAAATGATGACAAGTTAAAAAAAAAAAAATCAAACAAAATAAATATAAACTATAATCAATGAATATATTGTTGGATTTGACGTCGTTCAGGATACAGGAACAAAACTCCGACACAATTCATTCTGTGCAATCTACCAGATCCGTGGAGCTGTTTCCAATGTACGTGTGGTGTCATTGTGGTAAATAAGATGAAAAATGTATATCAGGAAAAAAAAACACAACAAAAAAAAAGTCTATCTTTAACATATAATGTGGTACATAAATATATCAAACAATAAAGAGAAAACATAGCTGATGAGACTGGCTTGGTTCTTGGGGGGGGGTTGGAGAAGCTGGGCAGGGGCAGAGGGGGGTTCATCCTCCTGCTGGTTTGTCACCGGTGGCGGGGTGAAGGTGTTTGCAAGAGGCAGGACGCTTGTATTTTGGGAACGAGGCATCCTAAATGTGCACAGGGGGTCTGCTCTCCCCGCCCACCCCCCGTTTTGCTTTACCCCGTAGTGCTCAGCCCCCGGGGATGAATGGAGTTTGCAGATGAACCCCGATTTTTAAATTATTATTCTTGTGAAGAAGGGAAAAAAACCCCAACACTAAACAAGCCCAAAACGTTACAAACAAACAAATGCAGTGGAGAGGGGAGGAAACAAACGAAATAATGGGCTGGAGATGAGCCCTGGCTTGAACCAAACTCACTCCGCCCTGTCCACGGGTGGGGAACGTGGGGCTGGTCCTCGCGGGGGGGGG
>NW_009952701.1:1249562-1250246 GCF_000747805.2 Chaetura pelagica
GGCCCGGCTGCAGGGGGGTCCCCCCGGTCCCCCGGTCCCGGGGACCACCCGCCCGGGATGTGGGGATGCAGCCCGGCCAGTGGTGCTGGGTGAGGAGCTCCCCCTTCAGGGGTGCCTGCTGCTTTTTCTTCTGCCCTGAGCTCTTTTCTCCTCTTAGGGTGCTGAGAACGGACCAGCACGGGAGGAGATCCAGCCCATCTCCGTACCGTGTGTAGGGCTCAGATAACCCCCTCGGACCCTAAGCGGAGAGCCGAGAAACCCTGCAATATTAACACACTCCTCCCCACATCTGTGGTTTGCATCTGCTTTATCCGCCGTGGTTTTAGGTGCTTTCCTGTCCTTGTTTCCTGCTGGGACTGCGGGGAGCGGGGGGTGCAGCTGCGTGTGGCAGTGCCCGCACAGCCCGCCCGCCTCTCCCTGCTCCCCAGCCCCGTGCCTGGGGCCGGGAAGCTCCCGGACTAACCCGTCCCGTGTCTTTGTGGTCTTCAGGAGCCGAAGGTTCTCTCCTTCAAGGGCACGTGATGACGGAAAACGTTTCATGGAGCTCTAACTTCGGTTTCAAACCGAATTCAGGGCTCTGCCCCCCCGCTCCTCGCTAACAGAAAGGGCTGTGAGTGCGACGGGGGCTGTGGCTGTGTTTGTGCCTGTGCCTGTTTTGTGACAGGGAGGCCAGGCTGCCAGGTG
>NW_009952701.1:1250668-1257405 GCF_000747805.2 Chaetura pelagica
CTGCTGGCTGGCTGCTGCTGTGCGGCTGTGCTGCTGTGCTGCTGTGCTGCTGCTGTGCTGCTGTGCTGCTGCGCTGCTGCTGTGCTGCTGCTGTGCTGCTGCTGCTGGGGAAACGGACGGGAACCCGCTGCTGCGGGAGATGTGCAGCCCTTAAAGCAGGGGGTGCAGCAGAGCGAGGGAAATCAACCCCCAAAATAGCAGCAGGTTTAACTCGGACAAAGCAGAAATATTCTGAAAAGCCAGCATGATGGGAAAGGCTGGTCTCTATTCCAAATGGCTTTTGTCTGTGGCTTCTGGTCATGTGCTGCAGCAATCCCCTAAACCTTCTCATTCTGAGAACCAGACAAACAAAGGCTCTCTCTGCACTAGCAGGGAATGGATTTATTTCTCTCTCTGTGTCTTTTTGGTTCCTCAAGCACAATAGGGACCTCTATGTGGGTTCATTTCCTGAGACATGAGGGCAATATCTCTGTTATCCTCACCCCCCCCCGAGCCATGTCACCCAACGGGGACCCTTGATGGGAGCCAGAACAAGGCGAGGGCTGAGCCTGCTCCTGTCCATGTGCTGACAGAGCTCACCGAGGGCAGCTGTGGTGCTGACTTGTCCCCACACACACGGGGCCAGAGCCCTCAGCTGTGGTGGCAGTTGGCTGTCCTGGCCTCATGAACCTTAGATGCTTATTTTAATGGTGGTGCCCATGTTCTCCATCACCCGATTTTGTATTCAAATCCCACTTCAGCTGATCCTTTTGCTTTTGTAATGGCCTGCTCATCCCACCCTTTTTTCTTTTGTTTTTCCCCCCTCCTCTCTGCTTTGGGATTCACAAGCCCAGCTGAGATGGGCATGTGTGGATGGTGAGAGATCAATGTTTGACAAACACTTGAAGAACTGTGCTGCTGTTCATGTTTCCTGTGGGACCTGTTGACCAACAACATCCTGGTCCACTCCCATGAGAGGGGCTTTTGAGGGTGAAGAAAACTCTCCCGGGCAATCAGAAAATGCCTCCTGCATATCAAGTTTGTATTTTGGGTGAGGAGCAGGAGGTTCCACCAGTATGATCAACCATCACACTGTTACTTGGGCAGGGATGTGGTGACTGCCATGCTGGACACCTACAGGTGGGGATGGAGAGAAACAGGGAGCAAACAGGGGAGGGCATGAATGGAAGGCAGTAGATTTTGGCTCCAAAAGGGCTTCTCTGGCCTCAGCTCTGATGTGCCCATGGGGCTTGGTCCCAAATGGCTGCTCAGATACTTGTCCCTGCACACGTGCAGCCCGGGACAGGGAGTGTGGAGCCAGAGGAGGGTCACACAGGAGGCAGAAGTGGGGTTGTAGGACAGTTGCACATCCAAAGCTGAAACATGTGAAAGCCCTGGGATATCCTGCCCTAGACACTGTGCTGCCAAGGGGTGAGGCTCCACCATGGCAGCTCCTTCCTTGCAATGGGTGGTGTCCACATCCAGGAGGTCTTTCTGGTGTTCAGGAGGTGACCAGTGCCTCGTTACCTCTGCTAGGACCTGGCATGAGACCCAGCACAGCCTCTGGCACACAGAGCGCTCTGTTCTGATCCTTTGCACTTCCCTGCCGCTGAGCTGCCCTCTAATCCCCCCCAAGGAGGGTTTTTTCTCTCCCAACCTTCTCCCAGTGCCTCTGTCCCCTCAGAGAGCGGTGGCAGGGGAATAATTTACTTCCTGCCACAAGCCACTCCTTCGGACCTTTCCTTTGACCTTCAGCCCGAATCGCCAAAATCAAAACACCGGGAGGGAGAGCAGGACAGGCTGCTTCCCGCAGCTGGAGCCTGGCACTGCCCTGGATCCCAGCTCCCTGCACCTCGCTCTCTGCAGGTAACACCAATTTACTTTCTCTGGGATGACTGTGACTTTTGCTTCTCTTCCTGAGGTCCAGAACCTGTTTCACAGGAGTAGAGGTTTTTGTAAAGGGACCCTGCTGGCCCAAGGGAGAGCTGCTCCCCGGGTCTGGCTCTGGCACAGCAGCTAGAAGCAGGGGGGGATATTTTCAGCAGCAGGTTTGTTTCCCAGTTGTGAAGGAATCCAGAGAGGAGACCAGCAGCCTCCTTGCTCCCTCTGGAAACACTGGATAGGTTTCTTGCATCATCTGTGCCTCCCCAGGAAACTTCTATGACTAGGAGCTTCCATCACCCTGCTTGTGTTTGCAGCCCCACACCAGCTCACCTCCCGTGGGGAGAAGCCACAAGTGTTTCCGACCCTGAGTAATTTCAGGAGCTGGCAGATCAGCAGAGGTAACTGGTGACTGGCTGTGTGTGTCCCCATGTACCTAAGACACCTGTGCAAGGAAAGGAGGCTTGGGCTGCACTCCAGAAGGGCGAGGTTTGCACCAGCAACTTCAGGTCATTTCAGCTGTGGTTTCCTGGGCTGCATCTCTGCGGCCAGGCTGGGCCTGGTGAAGCTCAGAGTGCTGTGTTTGGCACCTCTCTAATGAGACAGCCCCGACCCTCTCTTTGGTGGGACAGGGAGGGCTGTTTCTGCTCCGTGTCAGGGCAGGGGGACAGAGCTGGGCTAAGCAGATTTCAGCATGGAGCTGCTGCTCTCACACAGGGGCCCCCAGCTCCTGAGAACCCCTCGAGCAGTGCCTGGCCCAGCTGGGACTGGGCTGCCTGCTGCATCCCCTGTGTGTAACTGCTGGAGACAATCTCTAGCCAAGCCAGCACTGGTTGCCTCCCAGGTTTTGTATGTGGATAAAAAGAGGTGAAAACATGCAGCCCACACAGCAGAGCTGGAGCCAACAGCTGAGACAGGGATGGAGCAGGGCAGAAGGCAGGCATTCTGAGGGACACTTTGTCCACAAGCTTTCCTAACAAACCCAGTGCTGTGCCAGCAGCAAGGGGCCTGTTTTCAGGCTCTCCGAGCCATTTCCAAGCTGCTAAACCCTGCTCAATCCGGCCAGGAAACTGCCTCTCTGCCCTTGTCCCTGCCAAGCCGGTCACACGCAGGGCTTGAGAATGAGCGTGCAACATGCATCAAGGCTGACTGTGCTGCAGGAGAAGAGAGGCACTCATCCCAAAAAACAGTTGCTTCTTTTAAAGAAAGGCTCTAAAATGTAGGCTGTAGTGTGTCCTGAAGTCCTGCTGGGGAGGAGAGGAGAGCAAGCAGGAGAATTGCACCTTCCCTGAGGACAGGGCTGAGCAGCTGCATTGCTCACTGCCAGGCTGCTTCCAATTTCATGTTATTTATTCACCAAGGCTGTGCCTCTGCTTAAAAACTGCTTGGATGCAAGAAAATCCCAGCCAATTAATTTAATGGCAATAATAATTTGAGACATTTACTCCTCTGAAGATGTAGAGGCTTTACAAGAGATCAGTAATATTCTGCCACATTTATATTTGTAGAAGCAGAGGCACAGAAAGTTACAAGAGCTGCTCAAAGCCATGGTAGCTGTCCTTCAGAATAAAAACCTGGTTCTGAGCAGCCTCCTCTTGGCTCCTTTCACCAAAACATGGGAAACTTCCCAGCACCCATGTGGGATTCCTCAGCAAAATCAAGGACAATGCCTGAGGCAGAGCCTTGGCTTTTTGAGGCTAAAAGGAAAATATAGAGAAGGGGGAGGGGAGGAGAAAGAAAAAGCTTTTAAAGAACCCCACTGGTCACCAAAAGTCTTTTTGGTCTTAAGATGAAGAAACTGGCTAAGACCTTATTATCCCTATCCCCGTCCTATTCCTTACTCAACAGAGATAAATGAGTAGCCAAACATTTTAAGTCACCTTTCACTGCAGGTTGATGGGAACTTGCTTTGTGCTCTCTAGAGAAATGTTTGTTTTAATCTTATCTGGACCATTCCCTGCAATTCTGATTGCTCAGGACTGTGTGGTTCCACTTCAGTGATTCTTTTATGATCATACTTACAGATATTGCTAGATAGGGAGATTAAGATAGTGCACCTTTCCCTATAAAATAGCAGATATGCATGGCTTATAAAATATGATATACTTCTCTGAGTGTAGAGGTAACAGGTGGGACCTGTTGTCCATTGGATGTGTCTTGCCCCACAGAAGCTGCAAACGTGGTTTCCCCAGGTGAGGGGCACTGGCCACAGAGGGACCAGGATCAGCTGCTGCAGCTGGAGGGATCATGCAGCCCTGGACCTTCTCTACGGTTTGGGGAAGTGAAGGCAGCTTTCCTCCCTCGGGGGGAAGAGGAATATGTTTCCAAGCACAGGCAATGTCCAGAGGCTCTGAGCTGTGCCAGTGCAGTTGAAAAATCATTCTTCTGTGGCCAGGGCTTGTTTCCACCTTGCCTGACTTTCCCACCATGGTCTGACCAAGCCCTGGACACATGGAGACAGAAGGGGTTAAATCACCCAAGAGCTGCTCATCACCTCTGGACTCAGGTCCAGCCAGAGATTTTCCTGGCATAGATGTGCTCTGGGGGGCAGGGAAACACCATCCCTGCACAGAAGACCAGACTGGCAAAACCCAACACTGAACCCAGCGGTTCTCCAGCTTTTCTAAACTTGTTTAATTGTGTTTAGGAGCTTGTGGGTGCTGGGCAGAGGAACAGGCCAACTCCAGTCCTGGTGAAAGGAGTGCATGGCCATGACTACAGCACCTGCAAGGATATGTGCCTGCATGCCCACACAAAGGACGTGTCCTGCAAGGGCTCCCACCTCCAGCTCCCACCTTCAGCATAGCACTGATGTGCCCCAGCAGGAGGGAAGAGGCAAGAGCTGCTGCTAGATGTGGCCCAGCTCACATCTACCTGTCCCACTCATGTCCCTCATCACAGAGACAACTACTTGCCTGGGACACGTCTCCAGGAAGAGTCATGGATCTCTTCAAGGCAAAGCCCCCTGTAGATGTCCCAGGCATCTGGTGGCATCTGACTGAACCCCTGTGCTATGCTGGGGATTTACTGCTGGTCTGCATGTCCCCGTGCTTCCAGGGAACGTCTTCTCCTGTGCCCAGGAGCCATTGGTCCCAGGGCAGTCACCCCAGGCACAGGGAGGACAAAAGGAGTCTCAGTCCACAAAAAGCACCAAAGAACAAGATACTTTCCTGAGAGCAGAAATCTGAATTTAACAGTTGTAGGGTCAATATCTTCTGCTGTACAGAAGTCAAACAGCCAGGCAGGACCACCCAGCTCTCTGCCAGTGCCCTCCTTCTGCCAGTCCCAAAGCCCTTTCCAGAGGAGTGCAAAGAGTGGGACACTGGAGAGGTGGTGGAGCCTGGGGTGACCCGAGCACCCTGATCCCCACCAGACCAAGTGCTGGTGAGTGCTGGCTGGGCAAGGGTCAGGGAGCTGGCCCCATGTCCCAGAGCCCTTCCCAGCTGCCAGGCAGCCAGCACTGCACCCCAGGGCTTGTTTCTTCTCTGACTGCTGTGCCCTTCACCTTTGCAGCTGGAGAAACATCCGTGTGCTCTGCTTCCTGAGGACACCAGTGGGGGTCACCAGGCAGCCCTAAGGAGAGGGGACTATTTCGTCTGGCTTTATGTCCGTGGCCTGGATGGAGCCCTCCTCCACTGCCCTGGGGAAGACGAAGGGTAATGCTGCTGGCTGGTAGGGTGTCACCAACCCCTTGGGACCAGTGAGGGCATGGAGGAGGCTTCCTCATGGAGGTCTCCCGCCAGCATTGGGTTGTGAAGCCCTTCCCAGCAAGGGCTGCATGGCCTCTGGTTCCCATGGAGGGGGCAGGAGGTGCTCATGGGGATGAATGTTGGGTGAGCAAGATGTTCAGGCTTTGACCTGAGAGAGAACAATATTCCAAACAACGTGCTGCTTCCCCTCTCTCATTACACATGGCAATGAGTACATGAGACGCTTCAGATGTTTTCATCCTCATAGTTGTAGTTTGGGGGAAGGGGCCTGTCATGCAGGGACCAGCCCCTCTGCCCTCAAACCAGGACACAATTCACCTCCAACACCAGGTTTTCTCCTCCACGTGTGTTTATGTTTGCATTTACTCCTGCTGCAAAGCACTGGTCTGGCCACCCCAGGCTGCACTCTGCCCAGGTAAGTGGAGGACACTGGAAGAAGCAGCTTCTTCTGGGTTTGACCTGAACCAAACAACAGTTTTGACCTTCCTCCAAACCACAGAACAGGGGACAAATGTTCAGCATACTCATGTGTAGAAAATCATTCTGAACACCTGAGACGCCAGCTGGGATATAATTGGATCCTACCCACTACCCTCATCCCTCCCTCCTCAGTTAAAACTACCACCCCCACCCAAATCCTCACTCCTTGGGTATATCTACCAGGTGTCTCCTCATTTTTTGCAGCAGATCAGCTTTTCCTGTTGTCTTTAAAGGGCTGCAGGGAGGCAGCAACAGTGGTTCACCCTGAGGAGGTGGAGGAGTTTCTGGGCTAAATGAACTGCTACAGGAAACAAAGCTATTCCCCTCTGAGTTTTAGGATAAAGCCCTGGGCTTCTGCTCTGCCAGAGCAGTCTGTGGCAGGGTGGGCTGCTGCAAGGATGGGAAGTGCAGGGGATGAGGGGTCCTGGTGTTCACCAGCTGTGGATTGCTTCCCTTGCTTCAGGACACAGCCTCTGCTGGTAGATGTGTTCCCAGGTGTGTCTTTGAGGCTTTGATTTCTGTTTTCAAGGGATTATTTTAAATTTTTTTCTTACAAAATGTTCCAAGCTTTAGGTACCTGCTGGTTTTTTTTTTAGCTCTGTGTGTAGCTTTTCTCTAAAGTATGGGGGGTTTTTGGTCTGTGGGCTGCAGATTGTGCTGTGTCAGGGTTGCTTGGCTGGCATTCCT
>NW_009952701.1:1257524-1267749 GCF_000747805.2 Chaetura pelagica
CTGCTCTGGTTTGCAGTGTTCCTGGGGTGTAGGGGAAGGGATCCTCGGGAGAGAACTGGAAGCCAGGAGCTCTGAAGAGGGCAGCTATGAAAGTTTTCCCAAGTGTAGAATCCCTTTAATGTCTCTCCTAGCTTTTTCCTGGATTTGCTGTGTGCTGCAGTGTCTCAGTGGGAATGGAAGAGGAGGCCTTGGCCTGGAGCTACCTCTTAGATCTGTTGCAGGGGGAAGTTTGGGCTCTCTTTTTCTTTTTTTGGCTTGTAAAATTGTGCATTTGCTGGAGTTCTCCTTCCCCCTTCCTTCTGTGCTCCTTCTCTAAGCTGGAACAGGAGCATTTCCCCCTTATGCTGTATGGATGAAAGCTGGGGGCTGCCTTGGGTACCCCTCTTTCAACCCTGCCCCTCCAAACCCTGTGCTGCTTCCAAACACCTCACCTGCTGGCCCAGCAACAGCCTGCCAGGCCTCCTTGCCTCTCCATGCTGGCTGCCAGCCCTTCCCAGAGTGGGAGAGGACGAGGCACTTGCTCGGAGGGGTTTGCAATCTAGGTTAGGTAGGAAATGATTGCAGTGACATCAGGGAAGAGGGTGGGAGGCAGCCCTGCAGATGCTGAGTGGCTGAGGTTGCCTCTCCGTGCAAGGTACGTGCGCCTGATGCTGCTGCTGTGTTTGTAGCAAATAATGCTGGGCTGGCATGGGAATGTGGGTCACTGCTGGAGGAACTCCTCGAGGAAGAGGGAGCTGCTCGTGCTGTGCTTGGAGGAGAATGTATGTTACTGAGGGATGTTTGGTGGTGGGGGGGGAGATTTGGCTGCAGGAACTGCTCCAACTTGTACGTAGCAGCTCTGTGCTGTGTGAGCGGGTGCCCGGGGGGTGGCTCTGGCCTCAGGGTTGGGGTGAAATGGTGCTTGAGGAGGGAGGGCTGGGGTGCAGTGGGTTGTGTTCCTGGTGTGCAGCTGTCGTACCATGTCAGGGAAGTCTTAGGTTTGCTTGCTGATGCTTTCTGTGGCCCTGGCCATGCCTGGAGCATCCTTGCTGCCCCAGCAGGCACACGGGGGTGCAGCTGGGCATGGATAACCAGGGATTCCAGCGTATTTTCGTGACCTATTTCTGATGCTGTTGCTCAGTGTGTGTGTGTGCTCGGGAAATCTTTGTGCTTTGGGGGGGTAGGGCTTGTTAATGATAAGGAAAAGCCCGTTGGACTGTTCAGGAGATTTAAAGCAGAAGCTAATCTGGCTTTGAAGGTGAGCATGGGAAGGTGGCTCTGAGCCTGATATGGGACGGGGAGAGACTTACCCTAAAAATGTGCCTGGTACTTCAGTGCAGAAAGAGACTCTTGCCTCAGAGCAGGTACATTTAGTGAAATAGCTTTGTTGGAAAATGCTGTCCTTGGTCAGCAAGGACTTGTTGAGTAGCTTCACTTCCAGCAAAGACACACTGGAGTAGAATGGGGCTTGTGGAGGGAAGCATGGAGGGGCTGCCAGGCTCTGGCTCTGGAAGAGCTGAGCAGCCTTTGCTCAGCAGCAATGATCCTGCCTACTTGTGGGGACCTTGCTAAAACAACCTTGTCTAAGCCCATGTCAAGAACTCGTCCTGCTTCCTGAGCTGCCACCAGGGACCTCCAAGCCAGGTGGATATGTTTCTGTGGCTTGTCTGTGTGCTTCCCAAGATGCCCACAGGTTTGGAGCAGGAGCAAGAAGTTAAACAGCATGGGCTTGGTTGGGTAGCTCTGGGGAGTGGGAGCCCTCATTCCTCATTTACTGCTGCCACTTGCAGCTTGGGACTTCTTCCATAGATGCCTGTGTGCCCTGGTCATCCTCTGTGCTCATCTCCCTGGTACTGAATCTTGTGTGAGTGTTGGCTGTTCTGAGACAGCAGGGCTGATGTCCTTCTGTGACCATGCTGTCTGGCCAGCCAGTCTAGCAGCCTGTGGGACAAACACAGCCCTGAGGCAGGCATTGGATGACCTTCAGCAGACCTTGGTGAGCCAGGGAGGGTCAGACTGTCAGGGAAATAAGGGCTATGCCCAGTGGGAGGAGATGGGGGTTGATCCATCTTGGTGCTGCCTGCATGCTGCCCTTGCTGGTGGGTGCCTGTTGGGACAAGCTCTCCTACCTGCTGTAGAGCAAAGTGTTGGACAAGGTCAGGGTCTCAGACCAACCTGGTGTTCTCAGGTCACTCACTGAGTTGTTTGTGTTTCTTTAAATTCCTGCTTTCTCCTTCCTGTCTCTTCAGAAACTCTAAAACCACAGCCTGGTTATTGGTTCCTCATCAGACCACAAAGTCATAGAATGCCAGGCTGGGAGGGATCTCAAGGATCATCTTGTATAACCTTTCTAAGCAGGAACACAGTTTAGAAGAGACAACACTCTATCTTGTCAAGCTAAGTCTTAAATGTATCTACTGTTGGGGAATCTACTACCACTTCCTCCCTTGGGAGATGATTCCAAAGTTTTGGGCCTGGTTTGGTGGCTCTCTGGAGTGTGCAGGTGCTGATTCTAAGACCTGTGTAGGAAGGGCTCTGCAAATGAGCTTGTGTTTACTTCAAACTTTGATGTTGTCCTACAAACCCCTTGCCCAGGGAGATGGGCTCTAGCTGCCAAGTTCTTGGTCTGTAGAAGATGTATTCCAGGATGATAATTTGCTCATGTCTACAACAGGCACTATGTTCTTGTGAGTGTTTTGACTCTTTCTCGTTCCCTCCAATAGCAAAACTGGGACTAGTAAAAACTGGTCTTGGAATATTTTTATCTACAGCTAAGCTAAACAAAGGACTCCTCTGTCAGGTTGCACTTCTCAGGCTTTTCTCTTGCTCAGCCTGTGCCAGGAGGAGCAGGCTCAGAACTTTCTTCTTCTGCAAAGGGAGAGGTGATGATGATGGGTGGTGGCAACTGCCTGCACAGCTGAGCAGCAGGGATGCTCCGTGGTGGGAATCCCAGCTCCTGGCTGCACGTCCCTGCTGCAATGTGTGTGTGCTGGCTCACCTCCTGCAGGGCCCTGAAAGCTTTCATTCATCTCCTTCGTTACGTGCCGGGGCCTGAATGAAAGGGGCAGTGGATGTGCCAAGTGCATGACGTATCCCAGCACAGCATAATCCTTGTGAGCACTCTCCTTGTCCCTCCTGGGGATCCAGGGGTGGCTCAGAGAGGCTGGATGGTAGAGCTTCAGCCTGAGTCCCCTCTGCAGTGGGGTGGGGTGTCTGTCCTGTGGTGCCCACCCCAGTCCTGTGAGCTATTGAGGGCTCCTTGCTGGGGTGGGAGAGGAGCTGTCCTGGTTCCTATAATTTCCTGGTTATTTTGGTATGTGGGTGGGAGGGGGAGGAGGGCTGCTGTGGAGAGAAGAGCAAGGTCAGTGAAGAACAAATGTGCCTCTGTGCCCTTGTGATCGCGCCGCCAGCTGATCGGCCCCCTGCTCCAACTTCCCCTCACAGAGCTCATCAAGCACGGCCGGGAGAGGATAGAACAAACCATCAAGGCCTCCGGCTCCAGGCTCTGCTCGTAGTGAGTATGAAAGCCTCCCCGTGGGAGTGGGAGCCCTTTAAAAGCTCAGCCTGATAATCCCTGCCCTGGCTGAGCGGTGAATGGAGCTGGCTGGCACCGGCCAGATGTGGGCAGTCCCTGGGGACAGCTGCCAGCACCCGCTGCCACCAGCATCTCCTGCCATGCTCGGCCTGGCTGCAGAGCAGGGGGGCTCTGGGATGGCCCTGGTGATACCTGGGGGTGGAAAGGGGGAGCACCCACAGGTGAGATTTGGGGGAGGCTGGTGGGATCTTTGGGCGGTCTTTCTGGAAAGGGTTTGGGCGGTATGGGAGCTTTCAGGGTCTCCCTGTGATGTAGAAGAGTTTGGTGGAGAGGGGGAATGGGCAAAGCCCTCTGGGCACAGAGCTTTTCTCCTTTATTTTTGCTGTCATCTTTTTAATACTGGCTTTTGCAAGGAGTGTGGGGAAACCCTTAAAACTCAAGGGAGAAATCCCTGAGGTTCATCAATCACTCCCCAGTGATGCTTGAGCAGGATGGTTCTGGACCAACAGGTGTTGTTCAAGTACAGCTTCTCCACTGGGTAGACAAGACCCCTATGCTTTATTTAATACCTCTGCTTACTGACCCTGCCCTGGCTGCCATGACCAGCCCCCCTTCCCTGCAATTCCCACCACTCAAAACTGCTCTGGTCTGTGCCAGCCTGAAAGAACAGCCTCCAGCTACTGCCAGCCTGGATGGCAAGTGGTGGTTGGACCCAGCTGGACCCTCCTGGTTGCCCTGCAGGGACACTCCTTGAGTTTCCAGGCTGGGTGTTGAGGCATCCTGGTGTGGTGGGGTCTGGTCACAGATGCTGGGTGACTGCTGGGGCTGTGCTGGTCTTCAGGTGGCAAGACCCTGAGCAGTTGCTGCCATCACAAATCAAGGGCTAATTGTGACACTTAATGTGCTTGTGTCTGAGTCACTTGTGCACCCAGTAAGCTTCCCCCATCTCCTGTCAGCATGGATCCATTGTCCCCTGCCTCCCATCCCCTGGGAATAGCAGTGCTACCAAGGGGGCAGCTGGGGAGCTCAGCTGAGGCCCCCTGTGACAGAGGAGTCACATACTGGGCTCTGCACTGGTCACTGGCAGGTTAATGGTGTCAGGCTGCTTCTCTTGGATTTTGTTTTCAATGCTGGGTTCTTCTTTTCCCAAGTGCTGAACGAGTTGCCCTCTTAATGGATCGTTCTCGGAGCCCGGACAAAAGCACCCAGGTGAGATCATGGCTCTGGGACAGCAGGTCTGCAGCTTTGGGGCAGGAAGGGCTGGTGCCTGTAGGAGAAAGGCAAAGAGGAGAGCCTGTGTCAGCCCCTGGGAGCCTGACTCCTGCCTTGTCCCTCTGAGTGAGGCTGGGTGGGGAAAAACAGAGGCACCATGTAGCCTTTTGAACAGGGCATAATGCTTCCAGAATCTGTGGAGGGGAAGATTCCTAGGGAGATGGTGTCAATATATGTACCCCTGGGACATTGGGGAAGAGGGCTGAGCACCTCTGTGGTGCTGGGTGTGCGTAATGGTCCTTCCAAGGCTCCAGACTTGGCATCTTTGGAGGTTGATGGGAGTGGGCAGAGGGCTTCAGGGTCTGGGAGAGGGGATGCTGATGTCCTGCTGCAGGAGCACTCCTGTCTCAGAGCTGTGCCCAGCTCTTGCCTAGCAGATGTGATGGGAAGTGTCTTGTCTCAGTGCTGCAGTGGGAAACTGAGCCATGCAGTGCCTTTCTTCTGTGGCAGCACAGTAGGTCTTGAATGCCTCAGCTCAGGAGACAAACAGTTCCTTGGTACTCCTTGTGTGAATATGGGATGAGGTTCTAGCTTAGAACAGCCTCTAGCTGTACTATTGCTCTGTTTTCCCTTTCCTCACCACTGTTTTCCAAGTCAGCCACAGTGTCTTTTCCTGATAGGTGCTTCTCAAGGGGATACTGTTCTGAGGAAGAGAGAGCACAACATACAGTGAGGTCCTAGTGACTAATGTTATTGTTCTCCTCCCTAGCCTCCAACACCAACTGACAACATCAACCTTGGACCTTCTGCTAACCCAAAGTAAGCTCCCTGCAAAAGCCAGGTAGGGTGTGGAGCAAGCAGTGGAGATCTGCCAGGGGAATGCAGTTTGTTCCTGTCTTGCATGGGTGGTGTCTGCAGAAGTCCTAACAATTACACATGTATCACCAGTGTACCAGCTTTCAAGACATTCAGCTGTAGCAGGGCCCTGTGATCACAATCATATTCTTTGCTGTCAATGTCTGCAGCCCCTGTCCCACCTCTCTTGAGAGGTAGTGAGGGGAGATCCTCCTCATAACTGCTGACTACCTTTCTCTCTAGAAATGGGGATAAACTGGTCCGTAGCACCCCTGTAAAAGTGCTACTTGGTCATAAGCTTTCACCTGCTCAGCAGGTGGGTTGCTGAAGGATTGCTTATCTTCTGCTGGGTGCACCCACCCGGGGTGTGCATCCCCTGCTTGCTGACAGCTGGGTGCGAGGGTCGCCCGTCCAGTGCCCTTTCATCCCTTGCACAAACACTCGTGCTTCCAAAAGGAACTCTGCTTTGGTGGCAGTGTTGCTGTTGTTTGTTTCTCTCCTAGAAACATTAACTTGTTTTATTCTTGCCCAACAGTGCCAAGCCAACAGACTTTGACTTCCTGAAGGTTATTGGCAAAGGAAGCTTTGGAAAAGTAAGTGGATTTGTTCAGGTGGGCTGTGGCTCTTTAGAGGCAGCTTGGAAAGAGACTTCCCTGCTGAAGGAGTTTCTAGCTTTGTCCTTTGCTTGCACCTCTCCTCAGGAGCTTGGCCTGAGTGGGAATGAGGCCAGATGAGAACTGAGACAGGGTTTTCATAGTTCATTCTTAATTTGTGCTGTCCTGCAGCCTCTCCAAGGACAGAACTGTGAGGTGTTTCTTGCTCAGGGTGGTGATGGTGAAGAGCAGTGCTTGATTGAAAACAAGCCCCAGACTTGTCCAGCTAGCAAAAGATCTCTAGACAAATCTGTACTTCATGGAATAGCAAGGATCCATTTAAAAAGGCACTATCCCCAAGTGCTCCAGAATTATTTTCTACTGGGTGTGCAAGAGATGTATGTGGAGACCTCATGTGTCTTTTCCTGGCCATGAGACAATGCTGCAAAGTCAGTGGGCTGGAGCTTCATCTTTAAAACTTTGTACCTGACCCTCTGAAGCTGCACTCTGTGTATCATCACTCAAGAGTGTTGAGCTAATGAGGAAACACTAACCAAGTGGCAGAGGTGAGCCTGAAACCTGTGACCAGGGCCTTCTGTTGCAGGTTCTCCTGGCCAAACGCAAGTGTGATGGGACTTTTTATGCTGTGAAAGTCTTGCATAAGAAAACCATCTTAAAGAAAAAAGAGGTATGTCTGCTCTCCCTGGCTGCTTCTGCCAACAGTGGTCAGTGTATGAGCAACTGTGGTAATGTAACTGAGGTGTCTTGTGGCTGAGTGAGCATTGGTGTAGAGAAGTCACATGTTTGACATTGATTTTCTGGTGCCATGGGAAAGTGGGGAAGAACTGAGATTAATCAGATTAGAGAGAGTGGTTCCCTTTCTGGGGCTGGAGATGACCTCTTATGAGTCACAGCTCCTGCTTGTTTTCAAAACAGCAGTGAGCCTGTGTCAGACAGGACTGGTTCCCTCCCTGAAAGTCTAACTCCTTGCCTGCTTCTTGACAGCAAAACCACATCATGGCAGAGCGCAACGTGCTCCTGAAAAATGTCAAGCACCCCTTCCTGGTGGGACTCCATTACTCCTTCCAGACCTCAGAGAAGCTTTACTTTGTGCTTGACTATGTAAATGGGGGAGAGGTGAGTGCACATACAGGCTTTATTTGAATCCTTTGTGTGGTCCTTCCCTAACATGCTGTGTTATTGCCTAAAACTCTTCTGGTCAGGAGATAATGGTGTTGAAGGATAATGATGCCTTGACTTGCTGGCAAGGACCAGCTAGGAGTAGCTGGTGAGATCTTTAACAGGTAAATTGAGTGAAGGTCATGGTGGGTATGACCTATGCCAGCTGACTCCCAAGGCAAAGACACAGGAAAATGTGCTAGGGGCATTTTAAAATCCTATAGGGAACATGGGAAATGCTGCTGAACTTTAGCCAAAACCCACTTGTGGGCCAGCACTGGATTCCAGTCTGGGTAATTCCATTGCAGACTTCTTTTATTGTCCTGGAGAAACTCCTCTTTCTACAGTGGTCTTTTCCTGTGCTACCAAAAACTGGCTGAGAGAAACTGTTAACATGGATGTCTTGTCCAAGTCTAATTTATAGGAGATGTCAGCAGGTTCAGCTCTGTCCAGGTACCTCTCTTTATTGCCATACTACTGCTATAATTGGCTTGTGGGCTGTGGAAAGCTTAACCTAGAGCAGCAGATGACCAGTTATTTGACAATAAACCAAGTGAGATGGTGATATAAAAGGAAGACAAATCAAGCAATTTCTGGAAAAGTGTTTAGATTGCTTAAAGTAACTTGGTTTAGGCTTATTTGGTGCTGCTCATGTCTCTGAAAATTGGTTTTAACTAAAGCAGCTGGATTTCAGGCTTGTTCCAGATAACCTCCAGCTATTTAGAGAAGAAATGATCAGCCTTATGATCTGTTTCTAGCTCTTCTTCCACTTGCAAAGGGAACGTTGCTTCCGTGAGCCCCGGGCCCGGTTCTATGCTGCAGAAGTTGCTAGTGCCATTGGGTACCTGCATTCCTTAAACATCATCTACAGGTAAGGCACAAGTCCTGCCCAGCCAGGATAGGTGCAGAGCTGGGGAGAGGGCAAAAAAAGTCTCCTGGGGCCATGCAAAATGCAGGACTGGAGTAGCTGAAGACTCTCCTACCCCAGATAGGGAGCTGCTGCCATTGTACCCTGCAGGAGGGGTACTGCAGAGGACCTTGTGGGCAATAAATGGAAGGAGAATGGTTGAGTGGAAAGATCTAAAATAAACCTGGCCCAAAAAGGAAACTGCCTCTTGGTCCCAATTTACCCACAGATGCAGGGACATGCAGGCTAATACATGATCCTGTATGACAGCAGCCTTTCCATGCTTGCATCCCTGGTATGTTGATACCCAACAGGGATAGGAATTGCACTTTGGGAAGATCTTGGTGAGCTGGGTTGGGAAGTTTTGTTAGGGGCTGTTCTTAGTTGATGCTGTTTCAGTACAGTATTCTTTTAACTATCTGGCCAAATCTGCTCAAGCTGTACTTTTTGTCTTGCAGGGACTTAAAACCTGAGAACATCCTCCTGGATTGTCAGGTATGTTCACAGCTCATGCTGCCTTCCTCCTGGCTTGAAAAGCATCAGGACTGTAAACAGAGGACTATTGTTCTGCAAGCTGGGCTGTACCTCAGCTCTGGCATGGATTTCTGCCTGTGTGCACCACTCTGCTTTGGTGCAGATCCTATGAGAGGGAGTGAGCCTGTCCTCTGCAGGGCTGAACACTTGGGGCCCTCCCAGCTCTTTCCCAAAAGCTGGGACCTGACTTGAGGGTGGGGATCAGGGATGTTAAGAACAAGTCACTGCTGCTGCTCTGGTGGTGACTTCTATATAACTGGCTCTGGGATAAATCAGACAGAGCACAGCAGGGCTGGATCTCTTCAAAGCTATGCAGTTGTAAACAAATTTTTAAAAATGACCTGGGCTCTACTTTCTCTATAGGCTCCTGCACTTGTACTCTAGGATGTCCAGAAGGTGAGGGAGGGGAAGCAGATCAGCAGTGGGGAGCTAAAACATATGTGAGATGTCATGTGAAGGCTAATGTTTTGAAATCCTGTCTCCTCTCTAGAAAGTGTGGGCCAAACTGAAATGTCCCTCTTCTTTTAGGGGCACATAGTACTGACAGACTTTGGACTCTGCAAAGAAGGAATGGAGCAAGAGGAGACAACTTCTACTTTTTGTGGCACCCCCGAGGTATGGCATGTGTAGGTGTTTCACTGTGACCTGGGGTCTGAAAACCTGCAGAGACTTGTTGCTCTGGGTCTGACTTGCGTGGGTGCTCAGCAACCCAAAATATGGGCTCTGAATTAGACCTTCTTGAGTGATGTGGGGTTGTCAGCCTGGAGCTGGGGTTCAGATAAGGCCTTGCTTACTCTGTAGAGACAGTCTTACCTATAACAGCTGATTAATGCTCCAAATTTGCTGTGCTACATGGGACAGAGATCCCTGCACTTGGAAATGGTCAGTCTGGTGACACTGGGGCTGCTCCAAGTGGCTGTTGAGACAACCTTGACCCTGGGAGCCCATGAGCCAGCCTGGGAGCAGGCTGTTTGCTTGCTCTGATTACCCTGGAGCTGCAGAACAGGGAGCCTGCTGGTACTAACACACACAGGACCTTGCTGTGCTCTTCTATGTGTCCTTGGTATTCAGGAGCTCCAAAACATCCTGCACAGAGGAGAAGACCAGGCTCTCCTCAGGAGAGTGTGAACACTGCTCAGAGGGGAGGGAATGCCTGTTCTCCAGTGCACCTCAAATAGGTTTTGCTAAAATCTATTTCCACTTTGGCTTCTTGGAGGCTTTTTCCTTGCTGCTTACTGAACTAGGAATTTTAGTAGCCCTTTGCAATACACCTGTCTTGCTGCCCTTCTTCAGGTAGCTTGAGGAAGGGTGTGTAAACAAGACAGTTTTCAGTATTAAAGCTCAGCAGAAGTGGGCAGGGATTTCCTGGTGGCAGCCCTTGGCTTTCAGCAGGGACCCACTTGTGCAATAGTACAGCATGAACCAAGCAGG
>NW_009952701.1:1267914-1271004 GCF_000747805.2 Chaetura pelagica
TGTTTTTTGTACCTGCCCTGGATGGGGAGCCAGATAGTACATGGAGATAATCCTGTGTGAGACCAGGTTTGATGTGGTGCTTGCTCTGCAGGCTGCTTGACTTCTTGCCTGTTGCTCCTTGGTGGTGATTATTGGTAGTTTTGCTGCTTGGGAGAGACTGTGACTGAAAACTGCAGCTTTCTGAAAATCAAAGGAGCCTCTTAGAGGTGTAATGTGTCAGTGCAGGACAAGAGTGCTGGCTGAGTTTTGATGAGTGGCAAATCCTAGTACAATTCTTCCATAGGAAGAGAATTTTCTGTAGCCTGAAAAAACACTCTGGGGGTTTGGGTGGGTGTCTTTCAAACCTGTTGCTCTGAAGCAAGTTGGGGGTCTACTGAAGCATAGTAGAACATCATTGGTGTGCTACCTAGTGCAGTGGCTCAGCTTGCACTTCAGCCAGGTTTACATACTTTGGAGGGCAAAGCCCTTCCTTTATAATTTCACTCAATTTCACTTCTGTCTCTTCCCAGTACTTGGCTCCTGAGGTGCTGAAGAAGCAGCCGTATGACAGGACAGTTGACTGGTGGTGCCTGGGAGCTGTCCTCTATGAGATGCTCTTTGGTCTGGTAAGTTGGGAAGCTGTCTGTGGAGAACTTATTTTCAGAAGTTGTGCTGTGAGGTTGGTCTGGTGTCCATAGGATACCTGGCACGGGCAACTGAATCCTGACTTAGATGACCTGGTTCAGTAATAACATTGCCCTTTTGAACAGACAGAAGGCAGGTCTCCCTCATCTATTACACTTAAGATTCTATGATCTCCTCACTGTAGGACTCATTTTGACCTGTGGTGTGTGGTTCCTTATGGGAGCTTATGTTTCACTTGGCTGCTTCTCTTTTGAATTAGCCTCCTTTTTATAGCCGGGATGTATCTCAGATGTATGACAACATCCTGCACAAGCCACTCCAGATCCAAGGGACCAAGACTGTGGCAGCTTGTGACATCCTCCAGGGACTTCTCCACAAGGACCAGAAGAGCAGGCTGGGTGCCAAGACAGACTTTGTAGGTTGCCTCTACTAGGATCAGGAGGGAGGATGGATGGGAGAGCTTTTTATTCTGAGCCTTTCTCTCATGATAACAGCTCTGCCTTGGAAAAAAAGCTTTCTATGCATGCTGGTGCCTCTCCAGCTCCCTGAAAGGGCCATAGGGGTTTGACTTGGATTTCCAAATAGAAACATACAATTCAAGGTGTGGTGGCAAGCTAGGACACCAATGTGTGATGGTGTCATCTCCCTTCAAGGGACTGCTGGACTTTGAGCCTCGTGTATTATGTTACGTGAGCCCCACCTGGGTATGTGGTAGCTCCAAGTCTTGCTTTAACCACTTAATGCTATGAAACCAGCTGGCAGGTGCTGGAAAAGGAGGGTTGGCAAAAGACTGACTCTGTCCCCTCAACTTTCTATGCAGCTTGAGATAAAGAACCATGTGTTCTTCAGCCCAATAAACTGGGATGACTTGTACCACAAGAGGATTACTCCTCCATTTAACCCCAATGTGGTAAGTGGGTATTTCTGTTGGCATCTGTTACATAGTGGTACAAAAATAATCCTCTCCTGATGTCTTCTGCTGACAGTGAGGGATGCCTAAGTAGGAACTGCAAATGCAGTGGAGATAACACTTTTGGAAGAGCTGTTAGACTGTCTGAACACAAGTGGCTGGTTGGGGTCTGCTCACTCAATGATCATGTGCCTCTCTGCTCCTTGGCTTAGGCTGGTCCAGCTGATCTGAGACACTTTGATCCCGAGTTCACCCAAGAAGCCATCTCTGCCTCCATCACTCACACGCCTGACCTAGCAGCCAGCAGCTCCAGTGCCTCAGATGCATTTTTAGGATTTTCCTATGCACCAACTGAAGAGGACATCTAGGTTTTATAAAGGCTTTGAGAAGCCAGGTTTTTAACTGAATGTGGTTTTTTATGTTTGCTCCTTCCTTTTTTTTGTATAAAAGTTTGGTACTGTTCTTTGTTCATGGTTTAAGGAAATTGGGACTAAAACACTAACTGGCTGGGGTTGAACAGGCCTCTTTACATTTGCTGTTTGTATTTCCTTCTACATGACTTTCCCTGGCAGGGAAAGTAGGACATTATTATGTTCCCCCCAAGTGTTTAGTGCTACTTGGCAGAATTGTATTCACTCTGGTGAATGTATGGTTGAGGTACACACCACCCTTCACATTAACAGACACATCTCTCTAACTGGCCACTTGATTTTAATTTTTTTTGGTGGAGCTAAGTCTGTCCAGCTTTGCCCTTATCTCCAATAGAGAGGGAAGCTGTCCACATTACCATGAAGAGTGGTGATTTTCTTTAAGTTGCCTGTGCCATTTAAGCCACTCATTGAGGACTGAGCTGGGCCTGGGAACTGTTCATCAGTTACTGCTCCAAAGGCAGGTCTAAATCCTGAACTCCACCCTGGCCTTTCCTTCCAGCTAGTGCCTCCCCAAGAGGAGTGGATCACCTCTCTGGTTCAGCATTGGGATGCTGCTGAAGCAACAAGGAGGCTGCTATGGAGAAGCCAGCACCTGTGGGAGGCAACTCTGGATAAAAATGGGAGGGTAATAGACTGAGCAGCTTGGCAAAATAAAAATAACCTTATGGCCAAACCTGGCTTGAGGTGGGGGATGTTTTCACAGCACGTGCTTGACTTGGCTGGGCACACAGCACTGTTTTGAGGAGCGGGATGGGGCAGCGAGGGGAGGGAGAGCAGCAGCCCCCTGCCTGGAAACACCCCTCCCTGCTGTGCAGGTTATTTATTCTGCCTTAATTGAAATGCTGGCACACTGATCGAATGTCACTTCCTGCTTTGCTGTGTTTAGTTTGTCGTTCTGTTGCTGTGAGGAGGCAAAAAGGGGCCAAGAGCTTCTAACTGCACCACGGGGATAAACGGGGGTGGGTGGGTTCTAAAAGCCGTGTGATGCTCACGCTGAACAGTTGGGTTTTTATCAAACTTTACCTTGTACGTGCTGAAATAATCGGGAATACGAGGTGGTTTTTATTAAAGTGCATACACTGAGGTGCTGCATCTCTGGCCTGGGAGGGGGGTGGGAGGGGGGTT
>NW_009952701.1:1271974-1284453 GCF_000747805.2 Chaetura pelagica
GTTGTGGCGTGGGAGGGAAGGTCTGTCCGAGGGAGGAGCGGAGGGCGGGAGGGGAAGGGCCTGGCCGGGCTGTGCTGAGGGAACAGGCCGCGGCTCCTCGTCCTGCAGCCCCAGGGGGTCCTGACATCCTGAAATCCGTGTTAAATTCCCCAATATGCCTTTGGGAACGCGTGTCGTACCCTATTTCACATTCCCGCGCTCTGTGGCATCAGCTGTCACTTCCCCGTTGGATGCTGCTCATGCCTTGGGGCTTCCAGCTGTGGTACCTGTGGAACAGAAGGCGTTTTAACTCCACGTTTTTGAGTCTCTCTTGATTTAGAGTTTGGGATAAAAAGAAACCAGCCCTGGTGCATGTGGCTTGCCTGGACATACAGCCCTTGCCTGTGTGTCCGCTGCAAAATGTGTCCAGAGGAAACAAAAAAAGAGGAGTAAGAGGCAGCTCATCAGGTGCAAAGTTTCACAGCAGCTCTGGATCTGCCACAGTGCCTTGTTTACTTTTACTATTTAATGGCTTGAAATTTGTAAGGGTTGTTTTTGCTCAATTTACCAATGATAAAAGGATGTGAAGTAACTGAAGTGATTTGCATTGTGTTTTATTTGCCAGTTCTTAAAGAGACAAAAAAAAAAAGTTGGGGTTCAGGACTATATCCAAGAATAACATCTCTTAATCTGTTTGCAGCTTAAAAGATGAGATCACGTCTGAGAAACTGTTAGGGGTGAAGTTGTGGATTACAGCAGGACCAAGAGAAAAGTTCAGTGCTGCTGAGGTAAGAAGCTACGAAGTGTTTGCAAAGAAACCACACTTTAAGAGCAGCACAGAAGACTTTGCAATAGAACTGTTTTATATTAATTTACACAAGTTGAAATTAGAATGCATTTCTGGTGGGATCAAGTTCACTGCAGGTACTCAGGATCATTTTCCCTATCTCAGTAGAACTTCCTGGAGTTGTGTGTGTAGCTTCTTTCACAAGTACTTTTTTTTTTTTTTTGATCTTTGTCTTCTAGTTTTCAGTTCTGAAGACATTCCTGGAGGATGGTGGAGCCATCCTGGTGATGCTAAGAGAAGGTGGAGAGTCCCGATCTGGCACAAATATTAACTTTTTGCTGGAAGAATATGGCATCGTTTTCAACAATGGTAATGGGGCTCATGGGTAGCTTTAATTCTCCCATTTTCAGCAAGATCTAAAGAGCATGTTCAGCCTTTGTTGGTATAATCCAAGCAGATCCCTCTCTCAAATTACCTTTGGGCCTAAGGGATGTTTTTTCTTGAAATCTACATGTACATGACAGTGTAATACTGAAGCATCAAGTGCTTTCCATGGACACAGTACCTTGATAACAACTCAGCCATCTCCACTATTTTGCTGTAGTTGTCAGTTTTCATGTTATTTACTAACAAAAAAATAATTCCAGTGACATTTCTGGGTTAAAAAGCATTTAATTTCACACATATTTTCCAGACATTTTAGTGGTTGAATCACTTTATACTCACCCCAAATAAACTGACACTTCACTTTATTTAGCAGGCCAATAAAGTGCCACTCATTTGGTTTTGTCCTGCCAATGTGAAAATCTCCAGCTGTGTTTCAATGTACATAAAATATTTTTAAGGACTTTGGTGGCATTTCTAGACTCTGCCTTTTTTTGGAATCAACTATTACACTCGTGGTTTTGGAGCATGTATAAAAAAAGAAATTGAACTTGTAAAATTTTGTACATATTCTATTAACTGGATCATCTTTTTTCATCTGCTTTGCTGAAGGCATTGAGGAGTGCTTATTTTCATCTTTTAATTTGAATTTGCAAATATATGCTATTTTAATATCTAGGTATCTAAAGGGAAACAATAGTGAATGTTGATTTGAATTCTTTTGGGAGCCACATGCCAAGCTTTGTGGTGGTAGAAGCAAACACCCAGGGAATCCAAGAGCTAAATTGATTTTTCATTGCTATGAATGATCAACACTCTGATGTAAATGTATCATATTTTTTCTCTTTCATCAAGATGCTGTAGTACGAAACGTGTATTACAAGTACCACCACCCAAAAGAAGCACTTATCTCTGATGGAGTTTTGAATAGGTAAATATTTGGGGTATGTAAGTCTTTACATTAAGCTCTGTATAATCCCTAGTGTTTTCAGTAAGTTTTGCTCTTGCAGGGGAATCAGTGAAGCTGCAAGAACACCCCTGCTTGAGACAGCAGATGAAGATGGAAGTGGACGTAACTCACAGTAAGTCTTTTATTTGGAGGAAGCTGATGTGAAAAGATGTAGAATAACTTGGAATGAGCAGGTTTGCAATCTAGCAGGAGTGTGTTAGGCTTGTATTTTGGTTTTCTAATGTGTTTCTTATGTCAGTTTCTTACTCCTCAAACTTATATCTGGAGAGGCGAGTGTGTAAGTAATGCTTGATAACCAGTGAAGGAGCAGGAGGGATAAGTTTTGAAGGTAATAATTACTCTTCTGCTCAGATCTTTTTTGCCCCTAGTCTGTGGATTTGAATTTGATTAATTATTTTGAGTAAACTCTAGACAACAGGGTGTTTGGCTACTGGCATGAGCAGCCCTACATCTTTGTAAAGTGACTCAATCCAGGGTAAGATAGATATTTATTGTAATTTTTGGCTTTTCATCCCTCTGAGCTGCAGAGGAGTGAAGCAGCATTGGAAAGAATGCAGCTTTTCTGTAAATAACTATAAATGTTTGTATTCTTTCTTACAGCTAGTTTTTAGACTAATAAATGACCATGTGGTTGATTGATTGCAATATAAAATGTAAGTGTAAAAACACTTCATGTAGTTTTGTTCCGGAATATATATTCATCTGTGAATTAAATGCCCCTACCCTTCTCCCAAGTACAGAACTGTGCAAACAGATACCAGGAGTGTTCTCTGATCCTTATTTAAGAAAAATTGTCAGCCTGGAAAAATCTCTAGAAAGAGACAGACGTGCCATTATAATGATCTGAATGTTCAAAACGATGCTCCTTGGCACTCTGCCACCAGTGCACAGTGACAGTTTTAGGGACACAAAAGGCAGTTCAGGGACACAGACTTGAGTTTTAGAAATCTGTCCAGCCTACTTGATACCTGTGGGTACTTAAGGACTTCCTGTGTTCCCTGCAGAGCACTGACTTTTGTGTATCCATTTGGTGCCACACTGAACGTGATGAAGCCTGCAGTGGCTGTTCTGTCAACAGGGTCTGTCTGCTTCCCACTCAACAGGCCTGTTCTTGCTTTCTATCAGCACAAGGTATGATCCTTCCTGTTACAAACCAAGCATCCTTCCCCTGCCCCACACAAAACCTGTGTTTTCTGGACCTACTTACAAACCCACTTCTATTTTTGATTAATCCATCTAATTTTGATAAATTGTTTGCACCTCCATGAAGTGTTTTGCATAGGTCAGTCACTACAGTGTAACAAGTTTGTGCAGTGGAAGCCAAGTACATATCAAACTGATGGTGCTTAATTTGATAGAATCTGTGATGGGAATGTCAAATAGATGGCATCCTTTTTACTTTCTAGCTTAAGGAATTTATAGACACAAGGGTAGAAAGTGAAGCCAGAGATAGAGATTGTCTCTCAGGCAGAGCAGAGAAACTGGGTAGAAGGAAAAAAATATCTCTTGGGAATGAAAAAGAGATACGGTGAAGACTAGTAACAAGTGAAGGGAAGCAGGAGCAGTGGATAGCAACCAGTTATGCTGTGTGGGTGGAGCATGTAGAATTCGGGTTAAAACCTTGCAAAACATGGATTATGAAAGATCAGAAATTTGTTAAAACTGACTGGAAGTCTGTTTGTTGTACCTTTGAATTCCTTACAGCAGCCTTCATGGCAGTACTATGCTTTGAGTTTCACAGTTGGTGCAGGGAGCATTACAGGGTTCCTGGTTCTGTTGAAAACTTCACTATTTCTTATATATCTCCTCACGGAAGGATTGAGGGGTAATCTTAGAGAAGAATTCCAAAGATGTTTCATGAATGCATTTTCATGCATCTTTAATTTAGCTGAATTAAAATATCATGACCTGAGTATTTTGCATTTTATCTTACAAATAATAAAACTACCAAACTGTTTTCTCATTCCCTGACATGAATCTACTCTTATGAAGTGCAAATCAGTATTTTTAAATAAATTTATGAGCCCCAAGAGCATCTACATCTATAATGCTGCTGTGAGCTTGCCAAGTTTGGAGCTGCTTTTGCCACTACTTAGTCCAAAAGTTTCAATTTCTTTAAATCACAAATACCTCTAGAACTGTGATTTGGAAGGATGTTTTGTATTCTTTGTTGATAGGATCAAGGTGGAAAGTTGGCAGCACTGGGATCTTCCCACATGTTCAGTGATCAATATTTAGATAAAGAAGAAAACAGTAAAATCATGGTAAGTTTGTGGATCTTCACAGCACTTGCAAAGAAATCCAAGCTCACTATCTTCATCTTGGAGCAAGACAGTTAGGAAATTTAGTATAGAGATTCTAACAGAATACTAACATCCTGAGAAATTTGCTAGAGCAGAACTAACAGGAAGGAGTTTTTGAAGATACAGTTTATTATTTATGTCACAGGACTCTGAAAAGCTTCTCCTACTTCTGTTCACCACTTTATTGTTATTAATATTTAAATATTCAGTAGAGAGGATTTTTGTAGGCTATTTTTTCTCAGCTTTTTGAGTGCTTAATGATGGCTGCTGATTAATAATAAACCTTTGCATATATATAGCTCCTGATGCTGAGGTGTTGTAATGTGCTTTCCAAAGTGGGTATGGAATGTTGTTCTGTGGAAGAAGGGGAGTTTCCTACTGAGATGTTCCTGAAAGCATGCACCTCACACAAAGTGTGCTCGTTGCCATGCCTTATTGCTTCCATATCTAAATACAAATAAAGTTTGTCTTTTCTTCCTAGATATTCTTATTTTATAACCCATTTTTCTTCTTTTTCATGCTGTGTAATTTAATAGATTTAACAGGAATGCTTAAGCATAATACAAGGTTACTTGGCTCCTCCTGAAAGTAACTTAAGTTTTTCCCTCCTTCAGGATGTGCTTTTCCAGTGGCTCACAACATCAGATATCCATTTAAACCAGATGGATATGGAGGACCCTGAGGTAAGAGCCTTCAGAAGGCAGTAAATAATAGTGTGATCTAGCAGCACCAGTTTTGGCAAAACAACTATTTAGCACAAAGTGGTTAACAGCTAAATGAAGGCTGTTGTTCTTCAGACCCTTTATTCGGGGTCTGAGATTGAGTCAACAGAGGGATTAGGCATAAAAAATAATGGTATTGTGTCTCTGTCAGGCCATTCCTTATCAGATTTCATTTATCAAAGTCTCCTCCCAATTTGCCCACATTTATGAGATCAACTCCAGCAGAATAAGTTTGCACTTTGCTCTGAGCCCTCAGGCAAGAGGAATATGCATGAAGTGAAGGCAGATTTTCAGTACATGAGTAGGGATCAACCTGTGTCTTCATTTACTTGTTTTTTTTTTAAACTAATGTGTGCAAATGCTATTTTTATTTGGAGATACCATATCTGATGAAATAGTATACTCTGTGTGCATCAAGAGAACATTAGTCTTGTACAGCTGACAAGTGAGCTTTTAAAATTTAAAGTAATTGATGGAAATCTAGACACAAAATCCATGTGGTGAGGGAACAGGGTTTGCAGAGTCTACTAATCTAGTAACCTGCACTGCAAAGGGTCATACCTGATAAAGAGTTAAATAATGATTTCTAGATTTTTTTTTTAGGTGAGATACAAACTAGAAGAAGGGTATGCCCATGTCTTGGTGTTTTTATCCCACGGGTGTGTGTATCTCTGTGTTCAGATCTCAGACTATACGATGCTCCCCGACACGGCCGCACTGTCTGAGCAACTGCGAGTCTGTCTGCAAGAGGGAGATGAGAACCCCAGAGACTTCACAAAGCTGTTTGATACATCCCTTTATCAGCTGGATACAACTGCCCTCCCTTCAGTTATCAAGTCAGCAGCTGTGATTCTTGATTTATTCGTTTTTCCATTGTGCATTCTGCATTTTTGTTTGTGTTTAACTGTGTCTGCTGAAGAGCAGAAGGGACTGAACTGCAGGCAGCATTCTGAATATGGAAATACCAGAAGATTCATTTGTGCAGTGTGACAGTCAAGCTGCCTCGTTTCTTGTCTTAGCTGTCTTCTGACACTGTTTTTTCCCTTTTTCTGGCTATTGTTGATTCAGTGAACTGGTGTGTTTAGTAGAACTACCTGCAGTGATGTTGGGTACTTTCTGCAGTGATAACTGAGAGCTGGGGTGTTTTTTTCCCACGTTTGAACTACTTGGCATTTACTGAAGCTGCTTTTCATTCATCTTGGCATTTCCTAGTAATTTTGTCATGAGATTCACCTACTGCTCAGTTTTACTAGTTTTGTATCATTGTCCCTTGTAACACGTCTGCTACCAGATCATGTTTGAACATGTTGAATAGTAGCAGGCTGAACACAGATCCCATGAAACTCCTCTTTCTTGTGGACACTTTCTTCTTACTCTGTATTTCTTGTATTTTCACTAGATGTAAATTCCTAGTGGGATCTCCTTTCTCATCCCAAAACAAATCACTTTTGAAAATAGCTTTAGGTTATGGACATCCTGAAAAAATTTTTGAAATCATAGGTCTGTTCTTTTTTAATTGGATCTTCTTCCTCATGCACATTCATCCCTTTAAAAGTTGCATTTGAAGAACTGGGGTGTGACTTCCTTCTTTTTTATCATCTTAAATATCCAACTACTGTTATCTTCTTCTCTGTCATAATTTTAACTAATTTGCTTGCTGTAGAGGTCAGTTACTACTGATGCATAGTTCTCTGGGGCCCTTCTAAAGTTAGACATCCCATTTTTTTAATGCTATGACTGTGTATAATATTGACCCTGGTGTCTTCATAAAAATTAATCTCTATGGCCTTTATTGGATGCAGGTGGATGCAGGCTGTTGGATCATTTCTCCTCTCATACTTTGTCTTCTTCTGTGCTGCAGAGCTTATGAACAACTTAATGTGAAGCACGAGACCCTCCAACTCATTCAACCTCAATTTGAGACTCCACTACCTGTCCTCCAGCCAGCTGTGAGTAACCTTCTTGCTGATATAGCACGTGGAGAACCCTTCTATAAGAAAATACCCTGTTAATGTGAATATGTTTCCAAGGTGGGAGCTTTTATGGTGAACTTAGTATCTCAGTTATCACCTGGATCTCATGGAGCAAAACTGCAAATGCAGTATGTGTGATTGTGATGGTAGGTGATCATTCTGGCACACTTGTGACTAAACTCTTCTGGAAAACTCAGTTATTTTTACAAAATACAAGTTGAATTTTTAAAAAACTGTTAATACCCCTGTGCTGTGGCCTTTGGTGTTGCTTTTTTACTTTCATAAAGTCAAAAGTCCAGTCTAAATCCAAGTCTAAATTCAAGTGCAATCTAGGTCCAAAGTGTTGTCTTATAGATCTGTAGAGTACAAGAAAAATATTTGGCAATAAACCATGGTAATTCTTCTCTTCAAGGTTTTTCCACCTATTTTCAGAGAATTGCCTCCTCCATCTCTGGAGCTTTTTGACTTGGATGAAACTTTTTCCTCTGAGAAAGCTCGTCTTGCAGAGATTACAAACAAATGTAAGTGTTGCAGGCTGATTGTTTGCACAAGTTTTTGGAGGAAAATTCATGTTATATTTAAAAATGTGGGCCTCGCTCATGAAAATCCACTGCTTTCATCCTGGGCTGAGAAATTAAAAGGCCTTGGAAATGGAAGACATGTCTTTATGTACTATGACATTTTATTTTGTTTGTTACATGACGTTTTGTTGTTTCCACCTGCTGTTCATGTATAAATTGCTTGGCAATGGTTTGCTGATTTCTTTCAGAGCTTTTTTATGCTTTGAAGTTAAAATGTTGAGGTTATTCTAAACACACACCTAAAAAGGTGAGAAAGTAAGGATGCATTATGGCTAACCCACTGAAGTTCTAGGACTTAACCTCCCAGAATGGCAACAAAAATGAGATCTGTAGGAAGGTTTTGCCCAGCTGATGCAGATATGTGTGGTACTCAACTGCTTTCTTCCTTGGGGTGCTTGTCAGGTACTGATGATGACCTGGAGTTTTACGTACGAAAATGTGGAGATATCCTGGGAGTAACGAGTAAACTCCCAAAGGAGAAGCAAAATGCCAAATATATCCTGGAGCACATCTTCTTCCAAGTGGTTGAGTTTAAGAAACTGAATCAGGTATTTTTCATAACAGAATTACAAGTGAATAGTTGGCAGTATGGGCATGGGGGCTGATAGATCTTTGTGGCAGCTGCACTTGTCACAGGTAAGAGGTAGTGATGAGTTAAGACATTAGTTGTATAATAAATTAGACTAATGAAGTGTGATCCAGAATACTTAGGACTCTTAATCTGTCTGGATTGTGTAGTGCTCAATTTATTAAGTCTCTCATTTATTTTAATTGGGGGATTAATGCATGCAAGTGTAGTTTCAGTAATTTCAGCTGAATGCAGGTCTTTAATGGCACATTGTATAAGAGTAGCGAGCCCTTGGGAGTGCTCCCAGTGCTTGCTCATGGTGCAGTGAGTGTGAAACCAGCCTTGTTACTGTGTTGAAAGAATTCTTCATAGTAGGTTTGATGCTTCCAAGTCTGTCTGGAGCATATTGGCAGATCAGCTGTTTCTACTAACAAGAATTCCCTGTTTCTCAAGTAGTCTTAGTTGCAACAAAAATCTGGCACTTCTATGCTATTGGTAAAATGTTTTTTTTTCTTTTTTCCTCCTTTTCTCATATCTAAGGAACATGATACTGACACGAGTGAAGCTGGATTCCAGAATGGTAACTGAGACCTGGCTTTCCCCCATTTGAGATACAACTTTTAGCAAAAACTCATTTTTCCATTTTATCTTTTTTTTCCAACCTCTGTGCTCAGTACATTGATTGGGACTGTCTCAGTAGTTCACTGAATGTTTGGATCATTTCTGTGTGGTAGTTTGAATAATGAATGCCTTTTGAGGAACGGCTTGTCTTTTGCAAGCAACTTCCAAATAATTTCCTATTTTTCTGTTTCTTTATTGAAACTGTAATTTTGTAATATATGGGGAGGGGAAAAAAAAATCTTGTACTAAGAAAATGTGGATTGGATCCTTCTTTCTGGCTCTAGTATTTATTTAAGGCTTAGTATTTAAGTGAGGCTTACTCTGAGTTCTGGTGGACATTAGCCCTTAATTGCACTGTGAAAAAGATTATTATTTTGATTTCTGAACTGCAGAGAGGAAAATACAGCCATAAATACAGGAGCTGCTGAAAATATGCTAGTCTGTCACCCCGAAGCAGTCTCCTTTTGGTCTCTGCCAAAGTGAGGCAAGGAGAGGTGGGTTTGTTACAGTAGAAGGAAAACTTTTCTTCCAAGGGTGGGGAAGAACTGACATTAAGCAACAATTACATTGTTGGAGATCTCTGCCTCATATAAGACTGAAAAGGCATCATTTTGAAAAGAAGGGAAAGCGTTTGGATGGAAAAGACTTTAAGTTTTAATGGATCATTATGAAGAAAATGTGATACTGTGCAGAAGCAGGAATATTTTTACTGTCAGTTGTTTTATACCTAGCCCATTCCCAGAGATAGTGAGCAAAGTAATGCACAAGGATGGAAAGTCAAGTGAAATTCTTTGACCATAAAATGCTGCAGCTTAATGCACGGCAGAAGTAGAAGCAAGTATGTGTGTGGTGAGAAGAGAAGATTTGTCAACATCATTAACACTGTCTGTTTTCATTGCAAGGAGTATTTTTTGCATCAGCACTGTGACTTGGATGTCAGTCTGGTGCTCAAACTGTGAAGTGTAAATTCTTCCCCCCCTCGAGCGTCTCTGCAGCCTTTGTGACACCTGTGCTTTACCTTGCTCTGCCTTGGTTTTTAATGTCAAAGCTGCTTTTTTTTTCCAAAAGACCTGTTTGTCTTTTATCCCACCAAAATAAAAAAATCTTTCATTTTACCTTGCTTCATGCCAACTTGGTGCAGGTTTTTCTGCAGGAGGTGCCCCAAAGCATCTGCTCGGTTATTGACCAGTTGTGGGGTGCTGGTATCATCTTAGCAGAGGAGGTTCTATCTCTGCAGATGTGCCTTTTTCATAGCAGAATGTTTGCAAATTTTTATTTCTTCCTCTTTCATGTATTTGTCTGAAAGGACATGGTTGTGTTTGTCACACAGCACACTTTGTACATTCCAGCTACAGATTTACACAATAAGCTTCATCTTTCCCCTGCAGTGCCAATACCAGTCAACAACTGCCTGATCCTCTTCCTCATTGTAGATCTGGTTTCTACCGTTCTGTGGTGTTTATACTTCAAACTGTAAATACTTTATCTTTCCAAGGCCTTTTTCTGAGTTTTGTCACCTGTTCCTGTAACATGGCCTAGAAAAAAATCATCTGAGCAGCTGAAGAATACAAGCAGCTCCCTGTTTACTGTTGGTCTGTACTGTCTCTCTGACAGCTGAAGTAAAATAACAGATTTTATTTATTTTTTTTTCACTGAATGGAGTTTTTTTTGGCCAGAAGCTCTAGTGTGAAGTATATGTGGAGACCATAGCTTCCACATCTCTTTCCAAGCTGTCCCTTTGGAAGGATTTAAACTGTTGTTTTGTAAACAGAAGTGCTTGCTTTGGTCATGGGAGCGTGATCCACATGAAGTTTAGAGCTGATGGACAAAATTTTGAAGGAGTGAAAGTAGGTGAGGGCTTTTAAGAAGTGAGTCTAGACTAGTGGGAGGTTAGGCAAACAGTTAGCCATGGAGCTTCTGTATTAATGAAGTTACTGCTCTAATTCACAAAAGTTGATTCTCAGCAACTCTTGCTGCGTTCCCTTTTTTGTCTGTCCTCTCAAGCAGGATAATTTCTCCTCTCTTAATTTATCCCTAAAAGAAGAGAGGGAAGTGTGTAACGGTTCTCCAGCAAACTGGAAATGCCCTGAAAAGTGGTTTCCACAAGTAATTCTCTGTAAGTGGAGAGGAAACAAAGGCAGGAGAGCGAGCGGCTGCGTGAGGTGGGTTGCTTGAACAGCAAAGAAAATGTGTAACGGGAGGGGTGGGCTCGTTGCTTTCGCTCGGGCCGGGATATTGACGTGACAGAGTCAACCGGCAGTGCTGAATTCCTGCAGCCGGGATGAGGATGGGAATCCTGGATGAAAGGAGCGGCGGGACCCGCCCGGGGGGCGGAGACCATAGCTTCCACATCTCTTTCCAAGCTGTCCCTTTGGAAGGATTTAAACTGTTGTTTTGTAAACAGAAGTGCTTGCTTTGGTCATGGGAGCATGATCCACATGAAGTTTAGAGCTGATGGACAAAATTTTGAAGGAGTGAAAGTAGGTGAGGGCTTTTAAGAAGTGAGTCTAGACTAGTGGGAGGTTAGGCAAACAGTTAGCCATGGAGCTTCTGTATTAATGAAGTTACTGCTCTAATTCACAAAAGTTGATTCTCAGCAACTCTTGCTGCGTTCCCTTTTTTGTCTGTCCTCTCAAGCAGGATAATTTCTCCTCTCTTAATTTATCCCTAAAAGAAGAGAGGGAAGTGTGTAACGGTTCTCCAGCAAACTGGAAATGCCCTGAAAAGTGGTTTCCACAAGTAATTCTCTGTAAGTGGAGAGGAAACAAAGGCAGGAGAGCGAGCGGCTGCGTGAGGTGGGTTGCTTGAACAGCAAAGAAAATGTGTAACGGGAGGGGTGGGCTCGTTGCTTTCGCTCGGGCCGGGATATTGACGTGACAGAGTCAACCGGCAGTGCTGAATTCCTGCAGCCGGGATGAGGATGGGAATCCTGGATGAAAGGAGCGGCGGGACCCGCCCGGGGGGCAGAAGGGGCCTGAAGGGTGAAGGAGGATGGTGTGATGGTTTTCCTCCAGGATCGTGTAGAGAGGTCTGGGCAGAGTTTGGAACTGAACCAGTTCCTACCAGATTTCAAAAGCTGCCCTTCCCCTGTGCATTCAGCAATCTTCTTCCAGGTAAACATCCTCATGCTTATTCCTAATTTTGAAAGCAAATGTCTTCTCCTGTGAACTCTCCTCACTATCCCAGCTGGAAGCTGCAGAAGGGAGGTTCAGTGTTGTAAGGTTTGCCCAGGTTTTAGGAGAGAATGGAAACTCCCATGAGTGGGGCAGGAATTAAGTGGAAAACTGAAAGAAAGCAGGAGACATTCCCTGGCTCTTTCTTGCCAGGGCATAAAACTAAATGTGCCCTATAGTGAAAATAGCCTCCCTGCCTGCTCTAAAAGACTGAGAGCAGAATGAAGAGGAGGCTGCTTCTCAGAGAGGACAGAAGAGAGGTGTCTTTCATATCCTGCTTTGCTTCAGGACAAAACTGTGATAAACCACCATGAAGCAACACTCCTGTGATGCAGGAAGTGGCCAGAAGGGTTTGCAATGGATTTTAAATCTCTTTGGGCAATTTTGCTTGCTTATCTCTTTTTGTGAAAAACTGTTC
>NW_009952701.1:1288753-1290890 GCF_000747805.2 Chaetura pelagica
AGCAGGCCAGCCCCTGGCTCAGGGCAGGAGGGTTCGTCTGTGATCATCTTCAGGGTGGATGTTGTCAGGCTGGGACCCCACAGCCCGCCCTGGAGCCAGGGCAGCAGCTCACGGAGCCTGGTGCAGGGACAGTGGGACAGGGTCAGGATCGCTCAGCTGGGTCTCAGCAGTGCCAGACCCCTGGGTCAGTCTCTTGAAGGCTCCAGGCCAAGCCAAAGGAATTAATAGAGATGTCTCCAGGGATGCAGTGTCCTGTCTGGAGCATCCCAGTAACCTCAGCTCCTCGGTGCTCACATCAAGGGACAGGCTTTTATTGCTGAGATCTCCCACCTGGATGCTGAAGTCTTGCCAAGGCTTGAGGGGTCACAGGTGAGCTCAGTGCTCTTGGAGAACAGGCTCTCCAGCAGCTGGGGGTGCTTCTCTTCCTTGCATGGCAGGGAGGTGTTCTGTGATGCCAGGTCCATCAGGCAGCTGGCTCTGCTGAGGTGCTCACAGGGGAGACCAGACAGGTCAAAGATGGCCTGGCCATGGTGAGTCTTGCAGAAGCAAACAAGGCTGAGGTCAGAGATGCCCTGGGTCAGGCTGTGCAGGTCTGTCTTAATGGAGCTGCTCAGGGACTCTGACTGCTTGAATACACACAGGGAACTGCCTTTTGTTGCATTGTCCAAGTCCATGGGAAGCTCCCAGGTGTCTGGTTTGGAGGCACTGCTGGGGTCTGTGTAGTAGCTGTGGACAGGACAAGAAGCAGCATGGCTGGAGGTCCCGGCCACAAACCCATTTTCCAGGATTTCCTTTATGGTCAAGGTGCTGGTGCCATGCCTCTTGGTGGACAGCATGGTGCAGAATCCCACCCCTGTCAGGCTTATGGAGACCACGATGTTCCTGTTAGAATAAACATATTATTGTTCATTACTGTTCGCTAATGAGTTGCAAACTTAGAGTAGCAGTCTAGTCTCAGTCTTAGAAAAGCAAGGAGCTGAGTGTGCTAATGAGTTGCAAACTTAGAGTAGCAGGACTGCTCTCTACACAGTCTTGTCTCAGTCTTAGAAAAGCAAGGAGCTGAGTGGGATCCAGGACAAGTAGGTGGCCATCCAGCCTGTCATTGTCTTCTAGAGCAACACAGTTGCATCAAGGCCTCTTCTTGGAGGTCATCATAGATCCTCCCTAAAGTTGTATTTATTAAGCCTTACCCTGCATACCACTACTCTTTGTGCTGGGTGTAGTAGAGTCTTGGTAAACCTCTCCAGCGCTAGTGGTACTAAGAGGGAGCTGGTTTTCCTGGAGGCACAAAACACTTCATCCTTGTTCCTTGAGTCAGAAGGCCACTAATGCCAGTTAGAGGTGAGATAGAGGCACTAAAGCCAGGATCTGGTTAGGATGGGCAATGCTGAGGAGCAGCTCTCATCTCACCTTTAGTCCCACACATGATACCCTCACCCACAGAAAGAAAAAGCTCCTGAGGGCTGCAAAGGGAGGCTGTATAGCCAGCCTAGGAGATTAAAGTACGTCTTTCCTTAAAGATGACTTAATGTAAGTAAAGTGATAAATGTAAAAAGCACATGCTAAGAGGACAGACTAAAAAGCACTACTTACTGCAGCTTCTGTAGAGACCCCCTTTGAGATCCTGATTGCTGTTTGGGTAATGTTGCTTATAGCAGTTTTATAGTTCTGGTCATTCATTAACAGGCTAATTTCCTAATTAAGCTAGTTTGGGAGAGGGAGTGGTCTTTGTTTTCTTCCTTCCAGCTGTGGCTGGTTCCCAGGAGCCGTGCTCCTCTGCTGCAAGGGGAGGACACACGGACACAGCACTTGGGAGAGTCCCCAGCAAGGTGACATCTCTTTCCAATGTTGTGGTGGTTGCCCTGAAACGCTGCCTGGCAGCACCCACATGCAGGGGCCGAGCAGGGGGGACACCAGCAGGTAGGGGGGTGTGTGTTCTGGCATCGTGCAGAGACCAGCAACCCAGACACGCGTGACAAGGTGCTGGGGGCAGTTGTCACCGGGGCAGCTGCTCCTCCTGCTGCCTTTTCTCCCCGGTGTGTCGGTGTCAGGAAGAGCTGAGCTTTCCCACTCTGACCGCCTCTTTTCTCTCCCTGCCAGGCAGCCCCAGGTCTCTGCCAGGCAGCCCCAGGTCTCT
>NW_009952701.1:1292534-1307552 GCF_000747805.2 Chaetura pelagica
GGGTGATGTGCGGCTCTCCCGGCCCCCCGCGTCCCTTCGCTTTCCTCCAGCAATCCGGGCGGTGCGGGCTGTGCGGAGGGGAAATGGTGCCAGTCCTGCCGGGGGGAGCAGGAATCGGGAGAAACGCTCCCTGCCCCGCTCCCGGCACCACGGGAATTCCCAGCACCCTCAGGAGTCCCAAATCCAGGGATCTCTTTACACCTGGAGTGTCCTGAGCGGTTCTGAGCTGGGGGGGAGCTGGCCTGGGGATCCACGCTGGGGAAGCTGCTCCCTCTCTGCTGCGTTTTTACTGCAGAGGTCTAAGTGATAATCTTTGCCTCTTGATCTGCAGGGAGGAGCAGGATGAGCTGCACTGCCAGGACACGGACTCGGACGTGCCGGAGCAGCGGGACGGCAGGTGCAAGGTCAAGTGGACCCAAGAAGAGGTGAGTGAAGAGCCTGGTGCTTGCTCAGGGGGGGTGTCTGGGTTAAGACTCTGCCAGGGCACCTGGGGCTTGGGTCCCTCCACCCCAGTGCTCACCTGTTGGCTACAACACCCTCCTGCTGCCTTGCTACTGCAGAAGACCATGTGTATGTTCTACTGGGGAGAGCTGAGGCCTTAATGAACCTAGGAGGTTCAGGGGAGTTTGAAGTGCAGCCTGGAGAGGAAGAGCCCCCACTGCTTTAGTATCTGAGACCTGAGTAAGGCATCTGCCTGCAGATCTCTCGTGAGCAAAGAGAGGTTCTGGAAGATGGCTGAGGCCTCCAGCAAGTGGAATTGCACAGTGAAAATGTCCTCCCTTTTCTGTAGCAAAAGACATGGAGTATTGAGATGGATGGGATCGTGGCTTGGTCATCCTGTCTGAGAGCCAGAAAATAGTTGGGATATTCTCTCCCCTCCTGCTAGTTCCTCCATCTTTGTTCCGTGTGAAAGCTACAAGTTGTCCTGTTTCCCCCATGTTGTGCAGGGAGTTATTTTATGCCTCTCTTTGCCCAACCAGAGCACACACACAGAGCTGAGTCAGGCCTGAGTGTGACCACAGCAGCTGAGCTCTTGTTTAGTATTCATTGTAGAAGCTTGCCCTGGTAGAGAGCCTGGGACCAGTCAGGGTGTGGAGCTCACTTGGAACAGGAGTGCTGCTGGAAGATGGCATAAACTACCTTCCTCCCCTGAATGCAGAATGCAAAAAAACCCTAACCACCACCTTGACAGCTCAAAGCATCTAGATTCTCTTGATGCTATCAGCCCATGGGTGCCTGTGGTGTGTGTTGCCTCAGTGTATGTGAAAGTGGATGTCTTTGTTCTTTGCAGGATGAGCAGCTGAAGATGTTAGTAAGACATTACGGGCAGAATGACTGGAAGTTCCTGGCCAGTCACTTTCCTGTAAGTGACCCTTGCCCAGCTGGGAATCATAGTGTTTGCATGTTGCTTCTTGTGCTCATTGCGCTGGTTCTCTGTGTCTGTGCAGCACTTTGCACAGTGGGACTTTGTTCCTTGGCTGCAGCTCTAGGCTGGGAAGCTCTGCTCCTTCAGGGCAGGAGGCATCCTTCTTGTGTAGAGGACTTCCAGGGGCGAGTCTGTTGGAACTGAGGTTCTTGTGTGTGTGCTCATTGCCCTAGTCAGTCTGCATTCTCCATGTGCTTCTGCAGGTTTTCTGTGGGACACCTTGTGTCTATGTGGGGGCTGCTGTTGCTGCAGGGGCTCTGGGAGCCCCTAGACTAACCCCTGGCTGCTCTTGTTCCTGTTCCCAGAACCGCAGCGATCAGCAGTGTCAGTACCGCTGGCTGAGGGTGTTGAATCCAGACTTGGTTAAAGGCCCGTGGACCAAAGAGGAGGACCAAAAGGTGAGTCAAGGCTGAGAGAATCTGAGTGTTGGTCTGTGACTGCAGAGTGTCAGATCCTCAGGTCTTTTCTTGTAAGCTGTGGGTAACATTTTCCAATGGTGGACACCTTCAAGAGCAGCACGCTGAGCTGTTCTGAGCAGCCTAGTGCAGACCCGGTTGTGATGAGCAGAAGCAGGTCTTGGCTTTTTTAGCTAAACACCTTCTGCCTTTCACACAATACTGCTACAGCAGGCTGCCAAGGGAGAGAGCAGAAAAGGGAGTGAATTCATCTGCCTGCTGGCAGAGCTGCACCTGACCTGGCCATGTTGGTCCTGAGAAAATAAGACTGGTATTTCCTGTGCCACAGCAGACAGCCTGAAGGGGATGGCTGAGGCTGGCTGGGTGAAACACAGCTTCTGTGAGCCTGTTTCTCTGCTGATTCCAGAGTGACCTGACAGGAGCCAGCTCAAGCTCATAATCTTGATATGTTTAAGAAAACATGGAGTTCGTTCCAACTTTTACCGATGTTTTCTGCTGCAAAACTTAGTTTTTGAGATTTTCTGTGAAACTTCTGCTCCCCTATTTCTTTCCCGTTTAGTCCCTTTCCAGGCTGTTACTCCCATCTGTGCATTATGTCAAGGAAGCTTATCTTGTCATTTCACCTCCCTAGAGCAGAGCAAGAGCTGCCTACTCTCCCTTTCCCTTTGCATGTCCTGACTGGCAGCCTACCCAGTCATGCCCACTGCCATCCTGGCCAGGCTGGGCTCCAGCTCTATCCTCCTGACACTGCACATTGCTGTTCCCTGCAAGCATTCCAGTTCCCTGGCCTGTGCCTCAGTTTAGTGTCTTTTGTCTGTTTTTCTGCACTTAGTAGTCAAGTCTGTAGTAGGGACATTTGTTATGGGCCAAGGTCACTGTGAGCATCACCCACAACTTTCAGTTGAGCTCAGCTGGCCGGAGTGAGCCTGTCAGTCTCTTCTCTAAGGTTTAGGTGGGCTGAACATTGCAAGCTGTGTCAACCTGACTGTACCATGGACATGTTGCAGGCACTCACAACACATTTCCTGCCCAGAAGCATTTCCACTGAGCCTCAGGCAGAAGTGACAAAGTCCTAGGGGAAGGGGAAGTGGCAAACTGGAGGGTTCTGAAGTGAATGTGGCTCATTTATGCTTTGGAGGTCTCACTGTGTGTCCTGTGGGGCATGGAGCTGCAGCCCTGGCATGTCCTTGGTGTAGCACACTGTTAAAGAGAGGCTGTGCCTCTGTCCCAGCAGGCAGACCAGGTGGGGACTGTTGTCATGTGGCCAGGTCCTCAGGGGGAGGGAGAGCAGAGGAGCCTTGGAGCATGTGGGACATGCTCAGAAATGGACATTCTAAATCGGGGCATTTCTGCCCCCTGGTGTAACTGCCAGTCTCCACCCCACCTTCTGTGAGCAGTTGTCTGCATTCACAGGTGCCATGTGGCAAAATGTCTGCATGGAAAACAGCCTCTTTCAGACATTGGGCCGAATTGTTGCTCTCACAAGTGCTGACACACCAGGTTGTCAGGGCTGGGTCCCTCCAACTTGCTTGTTCTAAGGGACCTCTCTGTCTGCCCTTACCTGGTCCCAAGAGAGATGAAGAGCAAAGCCTGAAGAAGACTGTGTTGACCTTCCCCTCCTTTATTCTGTTTCCTTATTTCCCTCCCACTCTCTTCAAAGGTAATTGAACTGGTTAAAAAATATGGCACCAAACAATGGACCCTGATAGCCAAGCACCTGAAAGGGCGCTTAGGGAAGCAGTGCCGGGAGCGCTGGCACAACCATCTGAACCCTGAGGTGAAGAAATCCTCGTGGACAGAGGAGGAGGATCGGATCATTTTTGAGGCCCACAAGGTCCTGGGGAATCGTTGGGCAGAGATTGCCAAGCTGCTGCCTGGGAGGTAGGACCTCTTTGCTTCACAGGTGGGTGTCCCTTGGAGATCCATGTGTTGGACTCGCAGGATGGGGTGGAGAGCATGTAGGAGCTGTTAGCTGTGCTTTAAAGCTGCTGGAAATGGTCGTCTCTGTTTCCTCCTTTCTCTGCAGGACCGACAATGCTGTGAAGAATCACTGGAACTCGACCATCAAGCGCAAGGTGGACACAGGAGGTTTCCTCAATGAAACTAAGGAGTCCAAGTCACTCTACTTGCTTGTGGAGGTGGATGACAAGGAGAGCCAAAGTCAGACGGGAGCTGAGAGCCAGGTACTGCAGCAGCATGTTTGCAGCAGGCAGCTGGGTCAGTCCCCTGCTCTGCTAATGCATATCAGAGCTTATCATCCACCCTTCTGCTGCCTCTTCTGTGGCATTTGCCACAGCCTGGTGTCCACATAGATAGTCTGTGCCTTCCCCTGGTCTTCTTCAAGATACTGACTCCTGGGAGATATCTCCCTACAGGAGCTAGAGGTGTCATGTGTGCCTGAGCCTGTTATCTGGGTGAAGAACAGCAGTCTGCTAGTGCTGTTATCTTGCCAATCCCAGCATTAATTCAGTCTTGGAGACTGAAGATTTGTTTTTTGGCTCCATTGTGCTGTTGCTGTTGGGAGAAGGAGCTGCTCCAGACAGTGTGTGGGGAGTGAAGAGGTTTTGCCCTTCTTTCCTCTAAAAAAGGGAGCAAGGAAGTACACCCATTTATTATTTTTTTTTTTGTAAATGAAGAAAGCATGTAGTTTTCAAATGTGGGCTCTTGGAAAGTAGGAAATGCAGAATTAGTGCTACCTGCTCAGCCTTCCTGCAGCTTCCTCTTGGGATACTGTAAAGTGAAGTCTTCAGTTAAACAGACCTGTGCTTATTGTGTTGCATGGTATCCAGCCTGTGGTGTGTGGGACAGAGCTGTGAGGGTAAGGGGGATGTCAAACTGAGAGTCAGGTAGGAGAGCAGGCAGAGCTGAACGTATTCAGGGACACTTGCTTATTGTCCCCAGGACTTGACATTATTCCCTGGGTTTCTCCTAATGACCAGACTTCTTGTTTACACACAGAACCCCCTGCCAAACGGCCCAGTCGATACCTCTGAAATTAAGGAAGAGGATGTCAGTGATGAGGAGGTGACAGGAGTGCAGGAGCTCCCTTCAGAGCTGCCAGCTGCTGAGCTGGTGGAGCAAAATGCTGAGGGGACCCCAGAGGATGCTGTGCCTGAGGATGCTTCTTCCTTTATCTCATCGCCCTACAAATGGGTCGTTGAAGCTACCAACTACTTGTACCCAACACCCGTGCCAGCCTTCAGTGAAGCTCTGGAGATGATTGAATCGGTAAGTAATAGACCCTTGGTCCTCTGGCTCATGTAGGGAGGCTGGTCCACATCTTTTTCCCTTGAGTGAACTTGCTGGTTCCCCTTGCTCATCACCATGGGCACCCTGAGGAGGGCTGGGTCCTGTCATTAGCTTGTGGCTTCCCACCATCTCTTCTTCTAGGGCTGGATTAGGCCTTTCCAGCTCTCCAGGGTTGCTCTAGACTTACAGATTCCTGTAGGTGGGTGTCCTTGTGTGTGGATTCTGCATGGGCTGACAGACCTGATCTCAAGCCTTCCTTTCACAAAACTTCACATCCATGCTCCTGGGCTTTCCTTTCCCTCCTGTTTTGGGATAGGATAGGGCAGACTGGGAGTGAGCCAGGCCCACTTTGTAATATGCAGGACAGACCCCTTCACACTGAGATGACACCACCATTTGATGTCAGTGGAAGTGGCTTCACTGAGATAAGTAATTTTGGGCCAGTCAAGCAGCGTTTAGGTCCCCAGGGTGATGTGGCTGGGCAGGAGGCTGCAAAGGATCAGCAGAGCACTCAGCTGCCATCAGAGGGAAAGGTCCCTGTAGTTCCCAGCCTGGCTGAGGAGTTTATGAGCTGATTATCCGTGAAGGATCCACATTGCATGTGTATAGGAAGACAGGGAGTCTGTGCCCAAGGCTTAACAGCCCATCTGTGGGTCCTAAGGGGCCTGCTTGTAAGGGACTTGGGGTACTGGTGGGGTTGAGCTGCCAAGCAGCTGATCTTTGAATAGGTCTGGTTATTTTTAGTCTGGCCAGCTGTAGTGATGTGCCCAAGACAGTGGTTTGGTGTTGGGTGACAGTCGCTTCATTCAGCCACTGTCCCCAGACCTGTCCCCAGCTGCTGTTTTTGTCCCCTCTGTGTGGGGCTGCAGCTGTTTGTGCAGCTGTGCTGTGAGCCCAACTGGGAAACCAGCCTGGCGTAAACAGGAAAATGTGCCCTGTGCACAAGCAGCAGCTTTCAGCTGGGTCAGTTCCCTGCTGGGGCTCTGGCTGTGCTGGCAGTGGAGAGGAGGAGGCCTTGAGCTCTCTCTCCTCTAGCCAGGCTCCTTACAAAAGGTGGTGCAGCCTCACAGACACACACAGTTATTTCACCTCCCAGTTCATCTCTGCATCTGCACCGGTTGGTGGCTGCTCAGCTTTCTTCCCTGGGCTGCCTCTGATGGTTTCCTTCGTGTGCAGGACCCAGACGGGTGGTGTGACCTGACCCAGTTTGACCTGCCTGAGGAGCCCTCCGCTGGCAGCAGCAGTAGCAGCAACAGCCCCGTGAGGGAAACCCCCAGCAAACCAGCGCCCTCCCTGCCCAACGTGACCGAGTACCGCCTGGACGGCCACACCATCTCCGACCTGAGCAAGAGCAGCAAGGGGGAGCTCATCCCCATCTCCCCACATGCAGAAGTGAGCTTTGGCACGCCACCCTCTGTGCTGAAGAGGCAGAAGAAGAGGAAGATCTCCCTCTCCCCTGTCACGGAGAATGCCACCAGCACCAGCCTTTCCTTCCTTGACTCCTGCAACAGCATGACACCCAAGAGCACCCCTGTCAAGACACTGCCCTTCTCTCCATCTCAGGTACAGAGCAATGGCAGAGCCCAGTCTGTGCTCCTCTGCCTGGGGCTTGGTCATGAGCTAATAAGCACGTTTGTGCTCTGTCTGTGTGCCCTAATACCATGGATTTCCTGTGTGATGGGCAGGACACGTGCCTGCCATGAGGAGGGACCACCTTTGTGCAGATCCTCATGCCTGCCTGCTGCTGGATCCCTGGAGCATGGTTCTCCTGTCCCCACAGCTTTGCTGCCCCACCTGTGGGTAGCTGTGCAGCACCAGTGGACAGTGGCTTTCCCTGGTCACTTCCAGTGAAGTTACACAGGCAGGCTGGGCAGCATGTGCCTTGTGCAGATCTTGGAGTTGCTGTGCTTTGGAAAATGCTTCTGGGATTGTCTATGTTGCAGAGGGGCTTAGTGTCTTTCAGCCTTTGCCATGAGTGTATCAGTCTATAAGAGTCATCCTGGTTTGTACTGGGACAGATCCCTCTTGAACCACTGAGTGTGGAAGGATTGTCCTTGCTTGCGTTTTCCCCCATATTTAGGAAGAAGTAGTGATATGTGATACTGTGCTATGATGCTTGAGACTGAGTGTCTGTCTTCTCTGTGCAGTTCCTAAACTTTTGGACCAAACAGGATACACTAGAACTGGAGAACCCCTCTCTGACCTCCACACCTGTGTGCAGTCAGAAGGTGATTGTCACCACCCCACTGCACAGGGACAAGACCCCTTTGCTCCAGAAGAACTCGGCGTGAGTGCTTTCCTCCTCCCCTATCCCCACCTGAGGGCACCCTTTTCCAGTTCAAACATACCTACCCCACTACTTGCATGGGCATGACTGGGAGAAAGGCAGGGCAGGATTGGGATGTTCATCAATGGATGTTTTTCCCTAAAGACAGCTCCTCTGTGAGCTGCAGGGAACAACTGTCCAGGCTGCGCTGGGCTGCAGCCAAGTGACCACCCTGGTGCTCAGCTGCTGAGTGGGCTGTTGCCTTCTGTGCATGTCTTTGTCTGGGAAACATTGCTGTGCTGTGAGCTCTGTGCCAGCAGGGAAGGGTTGTGGTGTCCTCAACAAGAGCTGTTCAGATCCATCCCTTTAGCTCTGCACCCTCTGCTTTGCCTGCCCTGAGGGGCAGTCCAGGCTGATGGTTACCCAGGGTGCTGTACCAGGCAGGTGAGAAGGGGTGGTCAGCACAGGCAGCACTTTGCTGGCTGACATGTCACTGCCCTGATCAACACAGGGTGTAGGAGTGCTGGCAGTCTAGCCAGGCAGGTGGCTTCTGCTGCCACCACATGGGACTCTGCAGGTGGCTCTTTTAATGAGAAGGCTCAGAAGGACAGGGGTTACTTGGTGTGGGTTACAGCATGTCTAATTCTTCATCTTGCCCACTCTCTGTTGCCAGCTTCGTCACACCAGATCAGAAGTATGTGGTGGACAACACTCCTCACACTCCCACACCTTTCAAAAATGCCTTGGAGAAATATGGACCACTTAGACCTCTGGTGAGCACTGGGCAAGTCTGTCACTTGATGGCAGAAACAGAATGAATGGAAATGGGATGTGGGGTTGTTCAGCCTGGAGAAGGGAAGGCTCCAGGCAGGCCTTCTAGCAGCCTTCCAGTGCCTGAAGGGGCTACAGGAAAGCTGGGGAGGGACTGTTGATAAGGGGATTGTAGCAATAGGATGAGGGGCAGTGGCCTTAAACTGGAGCAGGGTAGGTTTAGATTTGGTGTTAGGAAGAAGTTCTTTACAATGACGGTGGTAAAGGGCTGGAACAGGTTGCCCAGGGAAGTTGTGGAGGACCCATCCCTGCTCGGGGCTTGATGAGGCTCTGAGCAACCTGATCTTGTTAAAAAGGTCTCTCTGTGCACTGCAGCAGGACTGGACTAGGTGACCTTTAAAGGTCCCTTCCATCACCACACGTTCTGTAATTCTATGTGGGGAAGGCTGCAGTGCAGCTGTGAGTGAGCTGTTATTTGGGCCACAACAAGATACAGTTTGGTAGTGCCAGGCTGAGATGGGAGGGATGAAGGGGATCTTGTCATGATGAACATATCATGGTAAGTAGCCACAGGACTTTAACTGGTTTACAGAGGAGCTTAAAAGTGCCCAAACCTGCCCTTGAATCAAGCTGCAGTGCTTGGCTACTGGTGACCTTAAGAAAAAGCAAGGGAACAATCTATGCAGGCATCTCTGAGGAACTAAGTCTCTCAATGCAGGTGTGGGGATGGCAGTTTCCAGTATCCCAGGCCTTCTGTGCATACTGGTCCCTCGATGGCACATTTGAGGTTCAGCTGATAAGTGTCTCTCATGCCTGGAGATCCTGTAAATCTGTGAGTCGTCCCAGCATATAGATTTTGACTGTCTTGTGCTTTCTCTCCTTTTTACACAAGCCACAGACTCCTCACCTTGAAGAAGACTTGAAAGAAGTGCTCCGAAGTGAAGCTGGCATTGAACTCATCATAGAGGATGATGTGAAGCCTGAGAAACAGAAGGGGAAACAAGGGGTGAACTGATTTTGCATCTAGTACCTGCTGCTGAGCTGTCTTGTGCTGCTAAGGGGTGTTCTGGCTGGTTTTGTTCATCCTGCTCTTGATGCTGAAAAGATATTGGCCTGTGACTGCTGCCTTTTAATCAGCAAGAGATGCTTGAGGTTCAGACCTGCTTAAAACAGGGCTGGCTGTGTCCTGGCCTATGCTGAACTTGGTCTGTGTTAGAAGATGCTGTGTCCCTATCCTTCAGGAGAGACCCATGGCACACATGGAGCATCTGTTGGGCTCCCAGGAGGCTGTGGGTTGGTGTGCAGGGTCTTTTGGGTCAGTTCCCTGGTGGCCTTCCTTTCCTACCAAAAGGGGCTTCCTCTTCTAAATCAGTGGCTCTTGATGCCAAGAAGAGAGCACTGAAAGCTGCTGTGCCCTGCGGCGGGGAAGGCTGCAGCACACCACCTCCCTGAGGTGCTGCTGCAATGAAACTTGGGCTGACATGAGCTTCATGTGCACCCTGGGCCCTCAGGATAGGAATTCCCTGGGTTGATTCATGGTGACCCTTGTTTTCCCATGTCCCTCAGTTGCGCAGGAGTCCCATCAAGAAGGTCCGGAAGTCTCTGGCCCTGGACATTGTGGATGAAGACATGACTCAGAATGCACTTGCCCTCCCCAAGACTATCTGTTTCAAAAGAGCCCAGGTGAGGGGGCCTGTGCTCAGAGCAGGGGCAGAGCTGACTTCTGCTCCAAAGACCTCCTGTGCAAAGAGCAATGGGAGCTTTGCTACCTGGGGTTGCCTTGGAATGGTACCTCTGAATGTGGATGGAGGGCTGGATTTGGTTGCTGGCCTTTTGGCCAGGCCAGATAGCAGCACTGTTAGAGCAAACAAACTTGTCTCCTTATACTTTTCTTTTTTCCCCTTTTGCAGCCTGTGAATTTCCTGTCGAGGTCCCTGAATCTTTCCTCCTCGAGCAGGAAGAACGACAGTGGTTTGCTCAACAGGGCCTTCGTGCAAGTGCAGCCAGAGAAAATGTCCTACAGGAAAATGCCGAGCCATTTCAGACCACCAGCACCGGTAAGCCCTGCAGCCACTGCTGTCCCCATCAGGAGATCAGCTGGAAGTGCAGCTCTGTTCCTCTGAGAGGAGGAGCAAGGGGATGAAGCTCTGCACACTCCTGCATAGGCATCCATAGGCTGTCAGGGCTACCTTGTCACTAGGGTTAGGAGATGACCATGTTTGTCATGCTACAGCTTCCTCCTGTTTATGTAAACCTGCCCTTCTGCTGAGGCTCAAAGCCCTGTGGTGTATCAGAGCTGAGCCTACTTAGCATGTTTGGCCTTGGATTTCCTCTTGGGAATCTGCACCCTGTCCCAGTCCATCAGGGAATTTGGGAGATTGATCCAGCACTGAAGTAAACCTTCCTTTTTCCAGTGATCACTCCATGGGTGGGAAACAGTCTCATCTCTTGTTTTTCTGAGCATAGCAAGTCTGAAGTGCTGTATAAATGCTTAACAAAAAAATGTATTTTCCACCTCTGTAATTGTTAGGGTGTTTCTAGGTTGTGGTGTGTGCCACAGGCAGCCTGGGCTGGCTTCATGCTGCTGTTTACTTCAACCCATGGCAGTACAGAGCTCCAGCTGATGTGCCACCTTGCCTCTGGTGCTGAGGGTGGTGCTGTTACAGCTACTCTGTCCTTCAGCTCCACACACAGTTGTGTCTGGCTGTTGCTGGGATCACAGCAGCCTAAAAATGCCTTTTGGGGCACAAAGAGTTTCTTGTGCTCTTTCTAAAATCTTCACTGCTTGTTACATTTGCAGGCAGAGTACATTAGTGGAGGGGTAACCTTGCTTTGTTGGCAGTGTGGCTTAGAGAAGGGGATTTGGACGTTGAGTTTGCAGATGTTTACTTGGGCCAAGTCATGGGATCTGCCCAGTGCCTTGAATGAGGATGGAAGTGCTCTGCTTGGTGAGAGGGGGTGACACTACAGTTGGGGGCTGGGATGGGGATGTGTTGTCTTCACTGAGGAGCCTTGGCTTAGTCTTCACAAAACACAGCAGCAAGGAGGGGTTGCAGCTGTCCCTGGATTAGAGTTATCAAAGCTCTTCTGACAAATAAGTGCTCCTCAGCCAGAGTAATTCCTTCCTCTTCTCAAAATAAACCCTACTTAAACACTTTCATTTCTCCTCCTGTCCTAGGCAGGGTTGAATTGCTCTGAGAGCTGATAGACCCATATAAATAAAGCTTTGGGAGTGACTTGAAAGTGACAGGCAGTTGGTGTGGTGACGGAGTACAAATACAGCTCTGCTGTCTGTGGACAATGGGATTTCACTGCAAAATTGTTGCTGGGTGACCTTTCTGCTTGCACACATGATTTTTCAGCTCATGATGTGGGGCCTTGATGAATCTGAAGGCATCAAATTATGGTGAAGGATGGTCTCTGACCAGTCTAGACCTGGGGGTGAACAACTTTAGGAATTGGACTGGTTGGGAATAAACCCTAAAGCTGTTAATTAATTTCTTCCATCCCTCTGGAATCTCTTCAGCACAAAGAGTCTTACTGGGTTTGTGCTTTGGGTTCTTTTTTTTTTTTTTTTTTTTGTCTCAGGAAAGCCCTGAAAAGGCTTGGGTTGTCCTGAAATGGAGCACTTGCCTGGGAACCTGCTGGTAGTGTAACCCCTCCTTGCTAGAAACAACCATCTCAGCTGAGTAACTAGTGCTGTAAAGGCTCCTCCTGGATGCAAGATGGGTGCTCCTAAGTCTGAAGCTTTATTTATTTGTTATTTGTGGAAGCCACATCCCTGAAAGTGAGCAAGGCCAGGCTGGATGGGGCTCTGAGCAACCAGATCTAGTGGGAGGTGTCTCTGCCCATGCAGGGGGATTGAAACAAGATGATCTTTAAGGTCCCTTCCAACCAAACCATTCTATGATTCACTTGTCTAGCAGATGCTGGTTAGTTTTATTTATTTTTGAGGTATTCTGTATCAGGGTATCAATGTGTTTGTCCTCTCCCATAATTCCTGTGCTGTACACGTGCTTTCTTTTCCCTCTGTAGATGACCAGGGCTTGGAAAGTGGTGGCCTGTGGTGGAACCAGAGACCAACTCTTCATGCAGGAAAAAGCTCGACAGTTTTTGGACGTGTTGAAACAGAGTCACACATCAAGGACCTTAATTTTATCATGAAGGATTGTTCTGCTTTTTTAATTTTATTTTTTATTTTTTTTTTAATAAAGGGAGGGGGAACCACGGGAAAAAATACCCTCTGCCAGCCCTGTAGAGTGTGGGGGTGAATTTTTTTCCTTCAGTTCCCAGGTAGATCTATATTGTAATAAATGGGGCTAACTGCTGGCTAATGTGTGGAATGCAAGTTATGGGATCCTTATGGAAAGGCGACTGAGGGAGGGTTGGAGAGCCAACAGCAAGACCTCTCTCTGCAAGACCTGGGTTCTGCAGAACCAGAATGAAGCAGCCATGTTCCACCTTGGATGGTGCAGTGGATAGTGGAGACCAGCCTTGCTGCCTGCCTGGATTTCCTGCTGGCTGCTCTGGTACCTCGGGAGCAGCTTTTACAAAGGTTCCTGTCTGTTTTTACTTCAACCCTTCCAGCTCTCCTCTGGGGATGGAGTGGTGCCCTGTGGCTGTGGGAGGAGGGAGGGTGATGTGCACTCGTGGGGAATGTGCTTTGGGGTGACTTTGGCCCTTTGCTCTCCACGGGCTGTTCTGCACTGCCATGCTGCGTGGGGAGCAGTGGGTGTCTTTTCTGGGGCTGTGCTCCCTCTTCAAATAAACCATGGTGCTAATATCACCCTGTCCCTTGGTCTTTGACTCTGCCTGGGGCCTGCTGTTTAGAAATGGTTTTGGCTGCTTTATGGGAAGGTGGCACAGTGTGCTTGAGCTCAGTGTGGCTGGGATGTCTGCAAAGCTGCAGGAGTGGAGGGAGGCTGCTGGGGCTGGTGGGTTGGGGAACAGCATCAGGAGTGTGTGTTGCAGCAGAGGCTGTTATGCCTTCAGAGGCCAAGGCTGCACCCATGTAGCCATTTGTGTGATAACAGTAATGTGGTGTCTTGTTTGCCATAGCCAAGGCTGAAATGTAGCAATTGTAGCAATACAGTAACTGGTTGCATTGGGAAAGGTGCTGGTAAAACTGAAGAGCAACTCACAGGTTAGACCAGCACATGAACTGCTCTGGGTGACCTGTGTTGGTGCTGTGTTCTGATGTGCCATCCTTTGCAAGCCACCAAAACCCCTGGTGGCAGATCTGCCTCCAGCAAGAGGACAGCACAGCAAAGGTGCAGCCTGAGAGGGTCTGTTCACCCCAGTGCCTCTTAATGGGGTCACTATCCCCAATCCCTTTGCAGGGTGTAAAACCAGCAGGGCTGTTCACATCTCGTTCTTCAGGTGGTGCCTTGCGTTGAAAAAGGATCCTTACTGACAAACTTGTTAATAAAAACTTGGATCCTGGGAAACAAGGGAGTTTCTGAAACCCAGCTCATTTCTCACTTCTACAAGCTCAGGGCCAAAGCAAATCCATGAAGTAATTTTTATTTCTGTTTCTCAGTGCTGCAATGTTTGCTTTGGAAAGACTGCTGGGACCACTTGTCTGAAAGCCTGGCTTTAGCTGCTTCCATTCTGGTGTTATTTTAAGAGAAGTTGTCATAAAACCATCCCTCTCTGCTTGGGCTTTAGTGGCCTTGGCTGTTCCTGTTCTGGGCAATCTTATAAATATAATCAAGCATAGAATTGCATTTTTTTTCCCCCAGAACTGATGTGAACTGGGAGTCCTGAGCTGGAGAATAAATTGGTGCATGAGCCCAGCACGTATGTTTGGGAGCTGCCCCTAAATTAAAGGGTTATGAGACTGAGAAGTATTAACTGCTGCTCTGATGCTGTAAATCCAGATAGTGGTGGGTGCCCTGCATTGCAAAGTGCTTATTAAGAAAGATTGAGGGGCAGAAAAATATCAAGGAAAACGAGCAAGGCCTTGAATAGTTAATGAGTAAAATGGCAATTAGCTTTTAATTGGAAAATGGAGCTCCTTCTGGTGTGGACATTGCCAGCCTGGCTTGGCTGTCCTGGGGCTTAGGAATAGGCACTGCTCTGGAGTGGGGATTTGGTTTTCTGTTAGTTTGGATGCTCTGCTTTCTTTTCAGTCAAAATCTCAGAGAGGTTGAGCTTCATGCTGCCTCTAAAGTCCCTGGATGGGAGCTGGAGACCCTGGCAGGGGGGCTTGTTGGAGACTCCTCTCAGTCCAGGGCTCCATGTCCCCATGGTGTCCCTGGTTGTGTCCTGACTGTTGTGCCTTTGAAGCCTCTGCTGTAACCCAGCCCTCTCGGGCTGTACAACCCTCATTCACAAAGAAAAACCTGGAAATTTAATTTAGGTTGATAAAAAAGAAGAGGACAAAAGAGTCCCAGGAGCTGCTTTGCCTTTGTTGAGCAGGAGTGGGATCTCCTTCCACGGCCTGGCTTGCTGGAAAGCTGCAAGAAGCCCAGGTTACTGCTTCATTTTCAACTTTGTATTTCTTTCTGGTGTTTTGCATTCCTCAGCAGATCAGATGATCCCTTGCTTGAATCCAAAGATGGAAAAAAAAGTTGATTTTTAGCAGGGCCAAGAGGTGGGCAGCACAGCCAGAGCCCTGTGGCAGTGCCCTGACTGCAAGTGAGATGTTCCTTCAAGCCAGGACAAGCCCTGAAAAAGCTGAGGAAAGCAAAAATACTGGGATAAGCAGAAAAAGAGAGGACACGCAGGGTTTGTTATTGGCTTTGTTGGTTTATTTATTGGTTTTATTTTATTGGCTTCCTTCAGGATGGAGCTGGGCAGTGCCTGGCAGGGCAGAGCAATGCTGAGCTTGCAAGGCTCTGTGGCTGGCACTGGGGGAGCTGCTGCCTGTCCCTCTGCTGCTGGGCTCA
>NW_009952701.1:1307662-1310859 GCF_000747805.2 Chaetura pelagica
AGCTCCGTGCACACAGCAGGTTGCCTCACAGGGGGCTATTTGGCATGGCTCTGTGGGGAGAGCTGTCCCTGCACACACCTGTGCAGGGATGCAGGTGGGGAATGAAGTATTTTTTTTTTCCTGTTTTGGGTATTTCTTGTAGCTAAAGGGAACAGAAAGTCAACTGAAGCCTGTTCTCTAGCTTGCCAATAAAACCCTGGTAAAGCAAGAGCTTTGCCTGTGCCAGACAGGCTTGCTGGGGTGCAGCAGGGCCCAGCACCACAGACAGCTGTGGCAGGAGAAGCTGCTGCCCTGGGTGCAATAACCACCACAGCTCCAACTTGCCCTGTTGGCCTGGTTAACACACAGTGCTTAGTAACTAATGGGGTGGCATAGAGCAGAGTAAATTGCAGAGCATGAAACAGTGAATAATTGCTTAGAGGTGAGATGAGGTTTGAGCTTTAGTATCACCCGTGGCTGCCTGATGTTCCCACAAAGCAGGGAGAGGCTGCAGTGTGCATGGAGGGTGGCTGGTGGGATTGTCCTCTGGAGCAGTGGTGTGATCCCATGTTACTGCAAGGCTGTTGGCTGCACCAGGAGGATCTTAGCTCCCTGCTCTCTGGTGCTTCCCCATCCCTGCAGGGTTCACTGGGGGTGATGCTGGGCATCCTCTGGGGCTGTGGACGTGCTGAAGTGGGGTGAAAAAAAAGATGGGTTTCCCATTGGCAGCTAAATTGGACTTGGTTCCTGCTTCCCCCTCCCTGCAGGTTTCACCCAGGCTGGGCATCCTCTGGGGCTGCTGAGGTGCTGCAGTGGGGTGAAAAAAAAGATGGATTTCCCATTGGCAGCTAAATTGGACTTGGTTCTACCTTGAGGATGTTTCATGAGCTTTATGGTGGCTTGGTGCAGGAAAGGAGGCTGCCTTGGACCCCCCCTTGGACCCTGTGATGGGTGCAAAGGGATGCTGAGGTCTGGCTGGGCATCTGGGGCTTCTGCTTTGCTAAAAAATGCTTGGACTCTGTGGATTACTCCAAGCAGCAAAGTGTGCCCCCTCTCCTGTCTTTGCTTGTGGTATTTATTGAGCAGTTGCTAAGCAATAACCTTGTAAAATTTCCCATATACCTTTTTTTTAACATGCTGAGGATTAGCTGAGCAGCTCCTGGATTCTGCAAGAAATGGAAACTGCTCATGTTAAGAGCTGGCTGCAGCTGGACAGGAAACTGTGCTTTGGAAACTTAAAATCCCTCTTTCTGGAGTGAGAAAACTGCAATTCTTTACCTCTGCCAGTATGGAATAATAAAATATGAATATATAGTGGGAGGTCAGGAAAATATTTTACTGTAGAAACCAAATGGCTCAGAGTGAGGAAATTATTATTGCTACTTGGAAAAACATGAGAAATTTCAGAGAGTTAAACCCCTTGTTGTGAGAAGACTCAGCAGAAGTGCCCGGAAGGCAGATGCAGGCTCATCTCCCCTTGCCATGGGCAGCATCCAGCTTGGATGGGAATGGTTGGCAGAGGTCAAAGCCATCACCTGGATCATACATGCACTAGGGAAAGGCCAATGTAATGCTTTTAGAGGGGGCTTACTGATACATGCATTAATTTGGGCTTTTTTCTTCTCAAAATACTAGACAGATGTTGTAGGAAAAGAAATAGGAATTGCATTCCTAATTCCCCCAAGGGTCTCTTTGGTTTAGAAATTTCACCCAAAGCTTTGGCTGCCCCTTCACCTCCTGGCTGCCCCCTTCCTCCCTTTGACAGTCAGAGCTGGAGTGCAAGGTCTGGTGCATGGAGGTGTGGTTTTAGTGCCCTGTGTTTGCAGAGCTGGCACAGCAGCAGTGCTGGCACGAAGGGCTGGGGACGGGGCTGCCAAGTCCAGGGAGGTTGCTGGGGTAGAAACTCCACTATCAAATTAGAATCTGCAGCTCTGTAAAAATAAAGGCTGTTATCTGTAATGGTGCAGCAGGTAACGGGCACCGGAATTGGTGTCAGATTTGCCCCAAAGGGCTAGATAACAGGGGGAGCAGTTAATCGTTTTAGCTTCAGTTCCGCTGATGGACTCGTCTGTTCCCAGGGTTGCTGTAAATTGAGGTTTGAATGAAGCCAAACCAACCCCAGTTAATGTTGAAATCTGCCATTTCTCAGGCCCTGCAGAAGCAGACAAACACAAAATCGATATTGGCTCTAACTGTTGCTAAGTTTTCTTTACAGATTAAATTCTGCTTACTGATCCCTGCAGCCTCAGCTCCCTGGAGCCTTCCCAGCTGCGGGGCCCAGTCCTGCCCCGTCCTCCCGTCCTGCCCCGTCCTGCCCCGTCCTGCCCCGTCCTGCCCCATCCCCAGGGATGCTCCTGGGCTGAGGGAAGGTGTGGACAGCCTGTCTCCCTCCAGGGCTGCTTCCTGGATCCCTCCTGTAAAGCCAACCCTGCTGTGCCTTCAGGGAGGTGCCCAGCATCCCTGCCCAGCATCCCTGCCCAGCATCCCTGCCCAGCATCCCTGCCTTGCAAGGCATAAAACCCTTATTCCCCCTCTCCTGACGTCAGGAATCTCTTTTGGGAAGGCGGTGAGAAGCACCAGGCTGCGGACACGCAGCCGGATCCACACCCAGAGGACTCAACGTTGAGCCGGATCGTTTTGTCCCTTTTTTTTTTTCATTAGAGTTGTTTGATTCCAGGCTCTGGCCGCTAAGGGGGAGTGTTGTCCCGCACAGCTGAGCTGCTGGTCCCGGCTCCTGCTCGCAGCTGCTGCTTCCTCCGGGAGCGCTGGGAGAGGCAGGAGCGGAGGAGCCAGCACAGCATCTCCCAGGGCAGGACAAACACCCTGTTGCTTTATATCAAAAGGGGAGCCACCCACGTTTCAGGCGTTAGCTGGGTCTGATCACTTCCAACCCTTGTCCTCTCTGAGCACCTTTGTCTCTCCCAAACCCTCACCAGTGCATCATGCAGAGCCTTTCTGGTGGCCCAGGGAACCAGGAGCAGCTTCGTGTTGCTGCTATCCCGTGTGTTACCCAGCCAGGGTGAGCTCTGTTACACCTGGATACCCCACAACCTCTACCAAAGGCTCTTTTGTGTTTACTGGTCTCTGGTTCAAAGTCAGGCAATTTCACACAAGCACAGCAATCCCAACCCTGACACCTCACATCAGCTGAGCTTCCTGTGAGCTGGTCCTGTGCCTCCATCCAGCCCACCTTCCCCTTCTCCCTGCTCCTCTCAGCC
>NW_009952701.1:1310871-1328752 GCF_000747805.2 Chaetura pelagica
TGCTGAACATCTCCAGCTTGGCATGTACCTCTCACCCATCTGTTCCTGGGGGCTTTGTGAGCCCAGGTCTGTGCTCCAGCAGTGTGAAAGCTTCCTTTGCCCAGGTAGGTTTATCTGTTGCTCGTGGCTGGTGGGTCTGAAAGGAGATCAGTTGTGCTACGTGTCATTTTCAGCCTCTCTGATAAGTAGGTCACCAATCCATCTTTGCTGCATTTTGTGTGATGCACAGGAGAAGGAGGTGGGATCTTGTTTCTTCCCTGTCCTCCTTCTCCCCATCCACAGGTGATGGGAAGGAGGGCTGTGAAATCCTAAGGAGAAAGGCCTGATCCAAAGCTGTGCTGGCTCTTGGTCTGCTGGAGCAGAGGATGTGTCCCTGGGGAGATGTGCCAGGACAGGGGGCTGATTGACTGTCCAGGTGCTGGTTTTGGTTTGTCTGGAGATGTTGGGCTGCAAATGTCAGTGGCTCAGAAGGTGCCAGTTGTCCCCAAGCAATTCTCCCTGGTTTTGCACCAGGCAGGGGATTCATGTGGTATTTGTGTTAGAAAAAATCATGCTGAAGCAGAAACTGTTTGTGTTATTTCTCCTGTTGCTTTTTCTGGGTAAATTACCCTTTTAAGTGAAAGTGAAGGGAGGTGAACTGTTTTTCTGCTTGATAAAACCCATGCTGTGTCTGTTGTGGGTGTTTTGGAGTATTCTGTGGCTGGCTGGGGACCTGCTAAGTTTCCTCTGTTACCAGGAACAAGCCACCATGAAATATAAAACTTTCCTCATCTCTCTCCCTTGTTCTGTTTGAGATTCTACTCGGGGGTTTCACTGGTGCCCATCTGGGCCTGGGCTGGTTTCTCTCCCCTCCTGCCCCTGGGGCCATGTCCCTGGGACAAGGACAATGCCAGGACATCAGAAGGACTTGGTGAGATGGAGATGAGGAGGAGCCAGATCAGGGTGGGGAGCTGGTGAGAACACAGGATAATCTGTTTAAGGACAGAGAGTTCCAGCTCTAAATCACCAGCAAAGGCAAGGGAGGCAAAGCTGCTGTTTGTGGGGAAAAAAAATGAAAAAAAGGAGAAAAAATTAAGCCATTTTGGGTGTTATTAATATAGAATCAACTGAATTCCTCCTTTTTGTGTTCTCATCTCTGGAAGAGATCATTCAGCTATTCAGCTGAGGCTCAGCACCCAGGGCTTGTGAAAGCATCTGGGTGCAAGTGCTTGGAAAATGCAATCGCTTCAATCCTAACAGCCCTGGTAGGAAACACACCCCAGGCACCAGCTCTTGGTGTCACAGGGGGAGTGTGTGTCTGGGAACACTTTGTACCACCCGGGCCATAAATAATGTGAGTCAGATGCAGCTTCAGGCTGGGGGGCTGGGGCAGCCTCGGGCCAGGGGCTCAGCAGTGGCCGGTGTGCCCAGGTGGGCTCCCAGCCAGGGCTGGGGCTGAGGCAGAGCCTGGTGTCCTCCCAGGCAGGACACCCTCCCAGATGAGCTTTGCTGGGACATCTGACAGGCTGGGAGAGGTGGGGTGCTCAGCCTGGAGAAGAGGAGGCTCCAAGGGAGACCTTAGAGCACCTTCCAGTGCCTGAAGGGGCTCCAGGAAAGCTGGGGACGGACTTGGGACAAGGGCAGGGAGGGAGAGGACAAGGGAGGATGGGTCAAAAGTAAAAGAAGGGAGATTTAGGTGAGACATGAGGAGGAAATTCCTCAGTGTGAGGGTGGTGAGAGCCTGGCCCAGGGAAGCTGTGCCTGCGCCATCCCTGGCAGTGTTAAGGGCAGGTTGGATGGGGCTTGGAGCAACCTGGGCTGGTGGGAGGTGTCCCTGCCCATGCAGGGGGCTGGAAACAGATGATTTTAAGGTCCCTTCCAACCCAAAACCGTCTGGGATTCTATCATCTGCCTGTTTCTGGAGGGTCTTCTAGCCCTCTGCAGTGGAGCTTCTCTGTTGGGTGGTGGGAAAGGCAAAGTGAAGTGTAAAGGGATCAGTGCATTTGTTTCTCAGACAGAAGTGATACAGTTTCTGGAAGCAACCCTGGGAGTAACTAGCTGAGCACCATCTGACTCTTGGACAGGAGCAGCAGGAGGTGTGAGCAAACCCTGCTTAGCCTGAGCTTTTGGTTCAGTTTTGAGGTTAAAGAGGAAGATCTGTTAGATCCTCCACTGAAGTCTCCACCATTCCTCTGATAAAATACAGAACTGGGAGATGTTGAAAGCACTGCTGCAGGTACTGAAGTGTTTTACATCACATGGTGCTTGCTTCTGCCCACACATGCTTCTGAATCATGTGAAGCTTCTTCTATAATTATCTTTATTACCAATTTGCTATGGTGACACACTGTCCTGTGCTGTGGATGAGACTCAGCTGAGCAGGAATTCTCCTCTGGGTGAGAAGCTGATTCCTGGGATGTAGGAGGGCAATCCTGTAGTAGTCTTGCTGTCAAGCTCCCCCTGCCCAAGACAGCTTCACAGCAGGTTGCACAGAATTAATAACATTATCATCTTTCTTGTGTATTTTGGTACCAACAAGCTAATTAATAATGATGGGTCAACAGTTTTTAGGCTTTTAGGATTAGCACCAGGTTTAGAAGAGGATCACACACGTGTCTGAGCTGCAGTGTGCAGATGTAGGCAGATAGGTTGGAGTAAATGATTTATGACCCACATTTTGAACTTGTTTTGTCTTTGAAAAAAAATAAATTAAATGTGCTTCTTGGATATGAAGGCTACAGACTTAATCCTCTTTTTTTTTTTTTTTTTTTTTTTTTTTTTTTTTTTTTTTTTTCCTCTCCCCCCCTTTTTTGTCCCACTTGCCCCAACTTATTTATTCCCTTTTATTTAGGATAAATCAAAGCATTTTGTTTTATCAGATAAATTATGACTTTTGGGTAAGATGGCCCAGCCCCCTAAACTTTCGTTATTTTAAGAATTGCCTCCTTGATGTGTTGCAGGGGCAAATTGGCAGCTGAGGCTTTGGTGGCATCTCATGTCCCAGATGTGTCCCTCCATTTGAGCTGTGGTTCAGGAAACCTGTGACGTCCTGGTGGCTTTGTCATCGGGCAGATCCTGGGTTGAAGAAGCTGTGGTGCAAGTCTTCACAGTTCAGCTTCAAAACTCCATGGTTTGGTGTTAGGTGCTTTATAAAGGTTTACATTTCTACAGAGGTGATTTACTGCTAGGAAAAAAAAATGTCTGCACTGAAGTTCCTCCTTTCTGGAAGTACCTATCTGCCTTGTTAGGTCTGCTCTTCTCAGAAAGCAAAGTGAGCAGAGGGTTGGGAAGTGCTGATGTGCTGCTTTGCGAGGGCAGCTGTGATGCTCTTGTGGATGCTGGTCCATCCTGAGCTCTGGCACCTGATGTGGTTGTACCTAAAGACTAATTTACAGTGACCTCACTTGGGGTTTGAAGGAAGGGAAGGTCCTCAAAGTCTTTCATTCCCTATGAACTTAGACTAAAACTGTACAGCTCCAAATAATACAGAACTCTCAGGAGGTGGCATCCCTCTGGTTGCTTTTCAACCTGGGATTCCAGCCCTGTAGCAACCTCAGAAGAGATGACTGGAGTGTCTTGCCATATCAAAGGCTGAAGGAAGGGCCAGCTCTGCCTGCAGAGTCATGCCTGGAGAGCCCCTTGCAGGAAAGCAATGGGGCAGGATTGGCTTTTAATGTGTTGTCCTTTCTGAAACTGATTTGATGTTGGGATGAATCATCTGGATGAGTTAGCTGTGACTCTGCATCTAATTGCTGAAGTGTACATCTGCCTCCTGCCTTGTAACACACAGCAAGATGCTTTCTGTGGGTGCTGGGCTCTGCAGATGGTGTTTGTGTAAGGGCAGAGCCCTTTGTCACTGGCACTGAGCCTTCCTGACACATTGGATGCTTACACCAGCCTGGCCTGGTCCAGCGCCAGTGCTAATGCTGTGTTGAGCAGGAGGTTGGATGAGACTCCTCCAGCCTGACTTATCTGATCATTTCCCAGCACTGCAAAGTTTTCCCAGCCCACCCTGGACAAGGGTAATTGCTCTTATCCTGCTACCCAGGCTGAGGTGGTGGACACAAGCCACTGCTCCCTTGTTGGTGTCCCCTGCTGGGCTGCACCTCAAGTCACCTGGCAGAACAGAGAGCTGGTGAGACCCTGCCCCTGCACAGCTGTATCACAAGGCCTTTCTATGGCAACTAAACCCTTCCTACCTCCTTCATCTTCTGGTGTCTTCATCACCTTTCTGCTCTCCTTTCCACCCCCTTCTCTTTCTCCGTGAGCCCCGTTAACCTCAGCAGTGCAAGGAGAATCCTTGGGAGAGGAGCTTGCCCTGCTCAGCCTCTCTGAGATGTCTCCTTCCTGCACCCCCAGCAGAGACTGTCTGCCTGTCTCATGGGAAGGAGACCCTCCAGGGACCCCAGCAAGGAGTGCTGCATGGCCAGGGCTGCAGTTGGCACCTTGCAGCCAGCAGGGCCAGCACGCCTGCCTGCAGGGAGCCAGCCAGCCTCCCTGCACAGCCTGCTGGGTACCAGCAGGGTAATCAGTGCAGAAGCTGCTAATTAAAAGATAAGTGCACTGCAGTGAGAGGGTGCTTGGGCAATGGACCTTGAAATGCACTATTTGCATAGCTGACGAGGGACAGTTCATGCTTGGCAGCGACTTGTGCTGGGGGTGTGGAGGCTCCTCTGGTCAGCTCCCCCACCTGCTGCCATGGTGGGCTTTGTGCCTCGTCCCAGTGGCTGCAGCCCCCTCAGCAGGCCCGGGGGGAGTGTTTTGGTTCAGTTTACACAGAAATGGTGAGTAAAGGTGCTGGGTGTGATGTTCACAAGAGCCGTTCCCAAGGGCTGAGCCAGTGGTGGTGAGGAGGTGCTGGCTGCTCCGTGCTCCTGGGGGGTCCTGCAGCTCCTGCTCCTGCTGCCTCTTTGCTGCCTTCACTTGTAGCACATTTTGCCAAAGTGCTTTGAGGTCGTTGGAGGCAAAAATGTAGTCTGAGATAGTTGGTGTAACAAGCCAGACCCCAGCTTGCTCTTCTCTTGTTCCTGCCCATCCATGACATCTGAGCAGACTCAACGTTTACTCAGGTGGCAAAGTCAAACGTGGCCCTTACACCTGTTAAACAGACTGGCTCACAAATTGAGGGTGAACTATGATCATTTCTCTTATAATGACTATGGAAAATTAAACAGAGAGGGCAGGAATTAGATGGCTCTTCATTTTCCAGAGACTATTCCCAAGGAATTTATTACTACCATTGCTGGGTGGGTGCTGCCCTGAAGACCATGGATGTTGCTCTGCCTCCAGATGTATATGGTTTCTGCCATTTTTTCCACCTCCAAGCTGTTGTGCTTGGCCAAGGTGCCTCCTTCACCTCAAGCTTTGGTGCTACAGCACAGTTTGAGTCATGGAAGATGTTGGCACAGGAATGAGTATGGCAGCAGGAGCCTGGGTGCTGCTGAGGGGTTTGGGTTGGAGCTGGCCTGGAGCTGAGCAAGTCCCCAATGTTGGTCCAGGATTTTTTTTTGGGCTGCTTAATGGAGCTGCTGTCACAATAACCCTAAGAGGCAGAGAAATACTGTGATATGAGGGGAGATGAAGTGTGTGGGTCTTTGCTGGGGAGCCCAGATGTCTGCTCTTCAGCTCTAACCACGGAGCAACACATCTGCTCCTCAGTAATGGGACAGAAAATCAAGGGTAGGGAAAATTCTGTAGGGGAAAGCTTGAATTTCTGGAAAACTCCATCTCTGCAGCCAGATGCTGCTGCAGGGCCCAGCCTGTGGCAGGCAGGGATGCCTGCTGTGGGGAAGCAGAGCTGCCAGCAGGCTGGGCAGGGCGTGAGGGATGCACAGAAGTCCTGGCTTCAGAGGTGGTCCCTTTGCAGTAATCACCTTTCCTAGGCTGACTCTCTGAGAAAGGCAACCCTGGCACGTGGGAAAAGTTATTTTATTTTCTCTTTGTGTTTGCTGGAGGAGGGCTCTTCCAGGCACTGCATACTTAGTGACTTCCCAGGGCCATTTATTAACCTGACAAGTCGACCAGTGAATCCCGAGCAATGATTCTAGCTGCTTGTCGGGGCATCTCTTTACCCCAATAAACTTTCTCCCTCCTTCTAGTTCAGCTGATGAATCTGCCTTGAGATGCAGAGCAGGGTATCTCCAGAACAATGAATTCACATCCAAAGATTTGTGAGCAGCCAGCCAAACAATTCCAGCCACGGAAAGACACAAGAACGACCAGTGTTCCCGCAAGCCCTGCAATATTGATTAAGCATTTGTGATCCATAAAACATAGCAGCAATGTGGGGCTGGCTGCAGGATGAATTCTACCAGAAAGGTCTTCTTTTACAGGCTCTGATCCTCAAGGACGAGGGGAAAGCAAGTTTAGTACCAAGCAGGAATTCATTTGTATAATAATGGTTTTTGATGACTCGCAAAGGTTATTTTATGATTAGCCATCTAATTATAAAATGGCCAACAATTTCATCTTATCCAAATCTGCATCAGCTAAATTATGAAATGCCCTTGTTTTATGCAAATTCTGGAAATATTGCTTCTCTAACCTCCCAACCCTGCTGTCTGTCAATAAGCCTTGCGTGGAGCATAAATCTTAGGGCAGTGCCAGAGCTTGATTCAACTGCAAATAAAATGTGGCAAATGAAATCTGCAGAGGTGTGAGCACAGGGCAGACGTGGGTGCCTAACCCCATGGTGGGGCTTGAGCTGGGCTGTCCTGTCTGGGGAGGTGCTGGGGTTAACATCAGCAGGTAGGAGAGATTAGTATTGCTAAGAAAAGGTTGACTGGTTGTCAGAGGGACTGAAGATGGGAGATGTCCTCACCCTCAGGCTGTGCAGGTGCTGGAGGAGAGCTCTCCATGCTGGCTCTTCTACACACTCTGTCCTTTCTTGAACCACCCACTGGTTTCTCTCTGCTTTAATTTTTTTTGCAGTCAGTTGGGGTCAAGAATATTTTCCCCCTTTCTCCCCTCCACTTTGCAGCCTGATGGCTCTGACTGGCATTGCTGGAAGGTCCTGGGGCAATGGGCCAGGAGGTTCACCCAGCTTTGGCTGCTTTTAAGATTCACCTTGACACATTGTTGGGCTGCCTTGTCTAGTCCATGCTTTAGCCAAGAAAGCTTGGGCCAGATGATCCTTGAGGTCCCTTCCAACCTTGTGTTCTATGATGCAAATTCCTTCTGCTCTTGTCCCCTCTCAGTGTTGCAGGGAGGGTGGATGGGGAAACAGAGGCACAGGTCTCTGCCCTGGGGTCCCACCTCCCACAGGGCTCATGCAGAGCTGCATCCCTTCCTGGCTGTGCTGCAGCCTCTGTGTGTGGGCAATCCTTCATGGGGACATTTTGTGGTCTCTGGGCAAAAGTGTGACTTCCAGGGACCAGCAGGTGAGGTGAACAAGGACACAGGCTCATTTAGCTCTGCAAGAGCTAATGAGCTGCCAACAGGGAGGTTGTAACAAGGTGGGTGGTTGTCTCTTCTCCCAAGTTGCAAGTGATAGAACAAGAGGACATGTCCTGGAGTTGTACCAAGGGAGGTTAGATTGGATATTGGGAAAAAAAAAATTCTTTACTGAAAGGATTGTCAGGCCCTGGAACAAGCTGCCCAGGGCAGTGGTTGCATCACCATCCCTGGAGGGATTTAAAGATGGGTACATGAGGTGCTGAGGGACATGGTTTCGTGTTGGACTGGGCAGTGCCAGGTGAACAGCTGGGCTTGATGATCTGCAAGGTCTTTCCTATCCAAAAAGATTCTATGACTCAATGATTGTATGGGGCTGAGGTTCAGGGTGAGTGCTGAGCCCCTGGGGAAGTCTCAGGGTGAGCTCCAGAGCTCATCTGCCCCTGCATGGGGGGCTGCAAGGAATTAAATAGTGCTCTTTGCAGAGAGCAGCTGTGTTAGTAGCAGAGATCAGGCTGAGCAGGGAATGAAATCCATCAAACTGCTTTCCTTGTGCTCTGTGATCCACTGCTGGCCCAAGCTCTGGGGCCAGTGAGATTCCCAGCTCAGCTCCAGCCTCCTTCCTGAGATCTGAGCTGTGCTATAAGAATACTTGACCTGTGGACAGTCCAATTTAAATCACAGTCAATGCAGGTATTAAAATTGACTACTGGAGCTTTTCTAACCACGGAGGTGTTTTGGCCACGGGTGCCAGCAGCAGGCAGGTGGTGGGAGGGCAGGGCAGAGCAGCTGCTGGCACAGTGCCTGTCACCCTGCCTTTGGTTTGTACCAACCAGGAGCTCAGCCTGTCATCTCTGTTGGTGTGAAAAACCACAGTGTGGCCCCCTGGTTGGTGCTAGTGTGAAAGGTTGGGTTCTAAGCACATAGCACAAAGTATCTTGAAGTATTTGTGTGTGAGACAAAGCCCCCAGGTGGGTATGGGCCAGCTTGTATGCCTTGAAATCCCAGAGGGGCAGTGTTCTGGTGGTGTGGATGGGTGATGCTGACTGGAACAACTGGGTGAATATTGCTGACTGGATCAGGGGCTTGAGAAATTAGGGAAATAAAGGGTACCCTGTGTCCCCCTCAGTTTTCTCTGACTGTCGGAGATGCCAGTGGCTGTAACACCTGAACTCCTTGGGCCTGGATAGGACCAAGGGCTATGCCAGAGGTGGGATGGATGGTTGTGTACATGGGGAAGTAAATCCTGGATAGCCCCCAGGTGCTTGGGTGTCCAACAAGCTGTGGATTAGAAGGAAATGCAGTCTCTCACCTGTCTTCTAAGACCTAAGGAGCCATGAATGGCTTGGCTTGGGGCCTGTAGTTTGGATGTTGAAGACCTCCACTCTCAGCACCAGCCTCTTTTCTACTGGCCATGATGGTGCACAGGACCAGCCCTCCTCATCCCTTTGCTCCACATACTCTGCTTCTGCTCTGCTTTCACTGTGTAGGATGCATCAAGCTGTAAAAACCAAGAAGGATCATCTTCTCCCTGGTCCTCACATCAGCACAGGTCCATGAAGAGCCCTCGAGATGATCTTGCAACTTTATTGGCATCATTGCCTTTTGTTTTCAGGACATTTATTTGGTCTGCTGCTTTGGTCCTGGGCCTCAGTAGCATCAGATAGTTTTTAATTAGTGCTGGGTGCTTTTATCTTTGCTGGGGCAGAGAGATTTTTCCATCTGGATTTTAGCATATGAAATATTAACTTAAATATATATATTTAATTTTCTTATTAAATATTGTAGAGCAGCACAGCATTAATATTAAAACTTTAATACAATGTAAATGTCAAAATGAGTTGTGGTGATAAAACCTAAATGAAATGTATTTACCTCTCTGGTTCACTTACAATAAGAAAAGATGTTCAAATCAAAACTGATTATTTTTTTTTTCACTTTTCAAGGGAACTGCTGTTCCTTTGTTCTACAAGAAACCATTTCCTTACAGGTTGTTTTTGTTTTGGTTTGGATTTTTACCACATTTAGTTCACATGACTTGAGGACCCAGAGCTTTAATGAGCACTGAGGCTAAGACCTGCTGTGATAGATGAGAGTGTTGTCAGCTCTCATAGCTGCTCCTCCTGATCTTTTCTATTTGTTCCTCTCCCTCCCCTGCCCTGTTCCTAGGAAGGAGATGTGTGTGCCTGGCCCTGGCTGATGCTCTTCCCTGCAGGTGGGGACCCACAAGATGCTGTGGGGAGGGTAGCAGCTCCCAGATGCTTGGCCAGGCCAGAGAAAGTCAGCAGCCCCTTTTCCTGTGAGCTTTGTTGGGCTCAGGGAACACGTCCCCAGCCCAAGGTGCTGCTCAGAAGCTATGGTGAGGAGGAGTTTGGTGGGTGCATGTTAAAACCCTGCCTGGTGGGGAGTGAGGCAGAGAACCTGCCCTGGGCACACAGGGAGGCACCACAGGATGCTTCAAACCCTCCCCTCGTGCAGCTTGATGTTGGGAGACTTTGGGGCAGGGATGGTGCCCTGGGCTGGCCCATCTCCCCCTGCTCTTTGGCCTTGCTTCCTCAGCTCCATAAATGAAGAAGGGGGATTAAAGAGGCTCATCTCACCCCCCAGCTGCCCTCCTGCTGGAAAAATTGACCCCTTAGACCCTGAGTAAAGAAGTAGGGGAGAACTGCAAACGAGTCCCTGTGGGGGGAAGGCGGTGGGGATGGCCAGGGGCCAGACTTTTGATGTCCCAGGGATGGGACAGCCCTGTCCTATGGGCAAAGGCCAGTGAGATGGGCAGGGTGCTGCCTGCCCTTGCTCAGAGCAGCAAGGAGAACCCGTGAGGTTCTCACGGGAGAACCTCAGGATCGAGGAGCAGGAGGGCTGTGCTCAAGGAGCCTGTGTCTGGTGCAATTCTTGTGTCCATGAGGTTTCCTTCTTCTTTCATTGTTTCATCTGCATCTGGTTTTGAAGCAGCAGCAGATGAAAGAGCCCACCACTCACATCCTGCCTCTGTCAAGTGCATTAAAAGAAATGGTTCTGGCTTCATGGTTTGCTTTGAAGGAATCAATGGCAAAATGAGCTGGGAAGGCACAAAAGACACCCCAGCAAGTTTCACTGCATTTCCAGCATCAGGAATTTGTTCTCTGAAGTAATTAAGGTGCAGGTGTTTGAAAAGGCTGCATTGGTAAGATGCATTTTGGCTCAGCTCCCTGGCTTCTGCCACATTCCAGGGATTGCTGCAAACCCTCCCAAATCACCTCTTCCACTCAAAACAAGTCACAGACTTTTAGGATGCTGGGGACAAAGTAGAAGTGAAGAAGCAGTTCAAAATCCTGTCTCTGGACAGACCTTCTGTTTTAAATTGCTTCTCATTATGGAGAAATAAATCAGATGCAATGGCTTCCTGTGTCAGGAATAATATCATGGCCCAGACTGGTGAAGACAGCAAAGCAGGGTGATGTGTGGACGTGTTGTGAACAGGCTGAGGATGATGTGCTGGGTGTGAGGTGGAGGGGTTAGCTGGGCTCTCCCACTTCCTAGGAAACTGCTTTCCCTGTATCCCTGGATTTGGGTCCAGCACTGAATAATGGGGCAGATCACGTATCATGATTGCAAAGATCTTGAGCAGGGAGATGTGACCATTTCATATTTTACTGTGAGCTATAAATCGTAGCCCTTGTGTCTAGACATGTGAAGGTTAATAGAAGCAAGTGAAAAATGAATTCTGCTCAGCAGAGACGGTCACTGTCAGCGTGTCAGGGAGCTCCTTGGGCTGGGGCTGTGCTGCTCAGAGCTCTGGGCAGGGGGTCTCATGTTCCTGAGGGGCAGTCACAGATATAGCAAGGGTCAGCATCTGTTCCCCTCCTGCCTGCCTGCCAGGGAGGAGATGATGCTTGGTGGAGCTCCCCATTTCCTCCTGTTGGTCCTGGAGTGCCCTCAGGTCTGCAGCCCTTTGAAGCACCAATTGTTGGTTATTTCCAATTTTCAACATTGTTTTTCCCTACCATTTGACATCAAATCCCACAGATCTTTTTTGGGAGGCTCTTCACTCCAGTGCAAATGTAGGGAGTGGAAAGGAGACCTCAGGGATGCCCTGTGGGAAGTGGGTGAGCCAAGGGGTGGGGAATCTCGGGCTCAGGCAGGGCAGTGCAGCACACAGCACTTTGCTTCTGTAGCATCTCTCTGCTGCTGTGTGAAGCTTTTGTTCAGGGCCATGGCTCCCTGTGCAGTGGAAGGAAATGCTCCTTCTGGGCAGGGGGATGCCCTTGCAGCCAGTGTAGCAGCCTCAGCCTTGGGCATCAGCACACAGTGGCTGTACTTCCTCCTTTCTGAAAGGTGGAGGAATCTAAAATCGAGGTAATAGCTGCAGTTAGATGTTTTACAGGTGGAAGGGGAGCACTGTGCTTTTTACTGCTAACTACAGAAGGGCTAAGCTGAACCCAGAAGGTGAAGCTGGTTTAGATGAGCTGGGCAGAGCTGGCCCAGAGGGGTGGTTAGTAGGAAGGGAGGGAAGGATGGGGTTGCCCTGGGGGGTGACCACCAGCTTCTGGTTTCAGCCTGGTCCTGGGAGCAGGGACTGGCTCCAACCCCCCTCTCTGCACACATTGGAAGCCTTCATGCCAGATCCAGAGCTGATCTTTCCTCCTTGGATTTGTTATCCTTCTTGGTGCCATGTTGGCTAATGCCTTATCCAGCTTCCCAACAAGCCTGGGGGCTGGATGCTGTGCAGCCCAGTGGGTCTGGACTAACACACCCTGCTGAGCAGCAGTTTGGCTGAAAAAACTTGCTAGCAAAACCAACATTTTCTCTATGAATACTCTTTTTTTCCCCTTAGAGGAAAAAAAGTTAGTCCCTAGACAGCCCTGTGCCATGAGAGCAGAAGCAGGTCCATGCAGTTCCTGGCTCAGAAGCACCAGGGAGGGTCAGCACCAGAGTACAAATCAGCAGGAACATTAGGGTTGCCTCCAGCTTTGTCCTTGGGCAGCTCTGGGGACTCCAGTGACTTCACCTCTGTGGCTGCAGCAGGCAGGGGCTGTTCAGGATGTGCCTGTGCCTTGAGAAGTGTTGGTTGCTGACTCAGTGAGAAATCTGCCTTTAAATTGGAGACATTTGTAAGTGTGGCTGGCTGGATTTGTAGAGCAATTTTATTGAGCTGCTGTGCTATTGATTTAGACATTTACTTGTCGTTTGCAGTCTCAGTCCTTTTCTGTTCCATTTGTTTGGGGCTCCTCTGGCTTGTGTTGACCAGATCCATCCCCTCAGTGCCTGGGAAGGGGAGGCAGAGTTCTGGTGCAGCCACAGTGTTGTCCCCCTCACTGGGCTCACACCTTCAGGGTGAAGCTTGTTCATAGAGCCTGGTGCAGCACAGCACTGTCCCAGCAAAGACATTTATTTTCCTCCTTCCAGGCTTAATTTTCCACTGTGGTGGCTGTAGGAGACAAAGAACACCTGCTGCAACCTCTGCATGCTATTACCTTGCAGTCAGACACAGGAAGCAAGGATTTGAAGGGGACAGCACTTTCTAAAGGAAACTTCCAAGCTCCCCCTGTTTGCTGGGTGATGGCACGTCTCAGGACTTCACTCAGAGGAGGTATCATGAATGCTGATGACCCAAAAGAGCCACCAAAAAGAAATTGCTTCCTCCAAATGCTGCTTCAGCATCTCTTGCCAGGAAGTAATCCCCCCCGGTCCTCATCCTTTGCCCTGCAGAAGGAGCTGGTGAGGCTGCTGAGCAGCTCAGGGCACTAAGCTAAATGGATAGACTTAATTCTGCTGGCTGGAAAACCTGCAGCAGCCAGGGCAGAGCGTGACCACTGCCTGCAGTGACCTCCTGTCCCAGCACCCGCCTCCCGGGCAGAGCTGGCTTCTCACTGCCCTGGCCCTGAGCCCCATGGGACGGGGTGCTTCACCCAACACCACAGCTCCTGAGGTCACCCCAGCCCCACAAACCCATCAAGGGCTGCATCTCAGCATGGCCAGGCTGTCAGGCAGCTCTTTAACCTGGGGATGATGTTTACAGAACTTCCTTCTGTTTTCCAGGTGTGTGTCCCAGCCTGTTGGTGGTGGGATGCAGTGGGATGTGGGTCTTTGCTCTCTCCCCATCTCAGCTTTGGGGTCCCTGGGTCCATCTTAAGGGCATCAGGGCTTGTTCAAGCGGAAAAGGAGCCTTTAGGCCACAGGGTAGAGAAACTGATTTTTTCCCTTTTGTGAGGAAAGAAGTAAATGCTCAGTATTGGTGTGAAATGGCAGAGATGGAGTTGCTTGGATTACAGGAAGAAAAATGCCAATTATATTAAAATGGGGGTAAAATCAGAATCATTCACTGACAAAACTTGCAGCTACCAGCTGTGCATGAAAAGGCTCAAATCTGAATCCACAGAAACATTTAGGTTATAATAATCCTGCATTATTCAGGCAAAACTCCTCTGGGGTGCAGTGGGAGCCTTGCCCGGGGCCTGCAGGATTTACCTCATCGCTCTTCTGGAAATGTTAAAGAGTTTAAAACCACTGGCTGATTTACCTGGAGGAAAATGCTGAGCAGTGGCCATGCCAATGCCCGTGGGTCACAGCAAGAGCCAGCACAGTGTCCCTGCAGAGGCACTGGGCTTTTCTCTGTGTCCTTTCCCATTCACCCTACAGCAAGAGGAAGAAATGAAGCTGAGAACCTAGAACCCATACCCTGTCAGCTCTTTTTTTTCTCCTTTATTTCCTCTGTGCTTGGCTGGGCTGTGCAGTCTCCTTTGTTCCTGGCCCCCCTCTGCCCCTGTGCTCAGTGAGGATGCCAAATGGCCAGCTCAGGGTCACCAGAGGAGTCTTCCTGGGATGTGCCATGTTTTGTTAGTGGTTGCCCTGCCACGTGTCCCTCCCCAAAGGCTGTGGTGCTCACTGTGAGTTGCATGGGCACTGATGAGACCTGGGAGATGAAGCTTGTCTAAAGCTGGGTACCAAAATGTCCCCATGTGGTTGTATTGTCCTAAGGAGACAATGAGCCATAGAGGCACCTTGGGATCAGGTCTTCCAGTGCATTGTGGTGGGATTCAGGCACATGGAGGCTTTTAAATTATCACTTAGTACTGCAGAACGTGGCCACTGCAGCCAGTTGTCACTGTCCTTGTCCTGAGTGGGTGGGAGATGGCTGGCTTTGCTTTCAAGCTGCTCTGTTCCCCAGGCAGTTTGCCCCAGGGGCTGCTGCAGCTCAGAGCTGCCCCTGGCCACGCTGTGGGATGCACCCTGTGCACAACACTGGCAGCAAAACAGACTTAAAAAAACCCCATTCCTCAATCCATTCCTGTCTTCTGGCTGCTGCAGTTATTTTTGGGCCCTGTCCCTTTCCTGCGTGACCTGAGTTTTACCACTCAAGGCAATTGCATTGATGAAAACCCTTCTGCAAGGCTCTTTAAACCCAAAATTAAGTGAAATGGAAAGAACTGCTGAAATGGAGCAATCTTTGATCTTCAAGTTCTCTTCTTTCCAACACGTGACGATGTGCCGTGACCCTGCGGGTGCCTGGGCTGTGCTGACTGAGGTGCAGCTCCTCAGCCCAGCACATACCTGTTAGGAAGTGATGCCTCTGGAAATCTGGAGACAAAAGGGCACCCAGATGTAGAAGAAGGAGCTCAGGTGAGGAGCCTCTGGGGATGTGCTGGAAAATCAGATATGACAAGTACCCACCAGGCAGCTCCAAAGTTGCCATGGAAAATGTTGTTGCTGGCAGCTTTAAGGGAAAGGTGGGAAAAAATGGATAAGAGGGAAATTCTTCATTTGCTCAGACAGCAGTTGGATTATGTTGTGGAGGATAAACTTCTGTAACCCATATGGCATTTTTTTTCTCTGGTTTTTCAGGTGGCTGTGGCTCTTCTTGCCATCGATCCGAACAGCTCAAGCCCTGCACCACTGAAACCCCAGAGATGATTTGCAGCAGCTTCTTCCAGAGGTCAAAGACAGGTTATGGCAAAGTGGTCAGTTTTAAATTCACCACTGTCTATTTTACTCCTTATCCTCTTGTAGTTCTGCTGCTGTAAAAAAAACAACAACAACATAGCAAAACCAGCCACTGGCTGCTCATTGCAACAGTGTCTGGCTTGCACCTGAGTAATAACTTCTATTTTTCTTATTTTGGGGTTCTTTTCATTTCTTGGTAATAAGTGCTGGGTTGCTGGGAAGCAGCCATCTGCATGGCTGGAGAGATTTAGTGAGTCGGTAACAGAAGGGATGTTAGCAGAGTCTGGTACTTTAGGACACTATGGTAATCCAAAGCTGATTACAGCTGGGCTGGTGCAATGGGAAATTCGGGACATATTGGCCACTGACACTTCCCAGCAGCATCCAGCAGTGTGGAGCCATCTGTACATGCTGGGGACTGGGAGGACTCACTTCTCCTTCATGTTGGCATGAAGGGGGATAAATGGTGACCCTGCCCCTTTGGGATCATGGCTGCTGGTGTCCTCTGCCAAAGGAGGTGGGTGGGGTGGGAAAGGATAGGCAAAGGAAAGGGAGGCAGAAAGCCCCACAGCTGCTCACTGGGCAGGTGGTGGGTACGTGGCTGTGAAGGTGTCCACAGCCAACACTCACATTCGCCTGCCCTGACAAAGTCTCCATTGTGACTGCTCCCTGTGGGCACATGTTGGTTCCTCACAGCCTTCCTGAGTGTGCAGATTTATTTCCCTGGGCTCGACTGGGCTTTTGTGTTGCCCCTGATGAGTAATGCAGCCTGAGCAAACCCAGCACATAAATTCCAGGGAGCGATGATGTATCCCCCCGGGGCAGGGAGCCATCTCTCACTTCTGTCATGTTTTATTAAAAATATCAGGGATTTGATCACCTTCATCTCCATAAATAAATGTCAAGGGGAGGGTTGAGGGGTGTCAGTGCTATCCTCAGTTTTGGGCCAGCAGAGGCTGTGACCGTGGGATGCTTTTTGCACAGAGAAGCAAAATCTCACACCTGAGCCCAGGCTGTGGTCCAGCCACACAAAGATGCTGGGCTCCAGTTCACCCATGGCTCTGTGTGGAGGTGGGAGACTTTTCCCTTGGGTGCCCCTGGGGTGCTTGACTCCACAGTGAGAGCTTCTCCCCATGTTCTACGCTGGCAGCTGTGCCTGCCTGGGGGAGCTAGTGCAGCTCGTGAGCCTTTGTGGGAAGTGACAAATTGCAGCACAGCACTTCTCCTTTCTACTGGGCAGGAATGGCCCGGGGCCAAGGGGGGCTGCAGCAGAGGACACCTTGTGGGTGCTGCTGGTGCTTTTGTGAGCAGAACAAGGGCTTGCAGCTGGGTCCTGCTGCCTCATGCTCACGTTGCTCTGGCAGCACGGCAGGGTCAGGTGCAGGTTGTGCTCAGGCTGCCCCGGGTCGAGCCGCGCTATCGATTGCTGCTTGGATTCCCACTGCTTCATTTACTTGCTCAGTAATCGTTTGCTTCATAATACCCTGCTGTGGGGATCACTGAGTCCCCAAAGCTTTTGATTTCCAATTGCATTCACAGTCTGAGTTTGTGTTTCCCTGAGGGATGGCTGAGAGTTTATAACTGAGGGTTGTGTGGGCTGACCCGTGGCTGCTTCATCCAGAGGTACCATCTTGGGATGTCTGGGGGTTTGAAGAGCCCAGCAGCATCAGGGACACCTTGGTCTGGGTCATGGTCAAACCCTAGGGGAAGCAAATCAACAGCAATTCCCAGTGACCCTAACACACCCAATGGAAGGACAGGTATGAAAACTCAGCAAAAGCCACGATGCCCTCACCTGCCTGTGTGCCAATGGGTGTCAGCAGCCCGTGCAGGCACTGAGCTCTGCAGCAGTGCTGCTCAGCGAGGTAGGCATCATCCTTCTCATTGCTCCAGCTCCCAGCCCTGGCTGTGGGCAAAGCATCAAAGGAAATATGAAATGCTACTAATAAAAGGAAGCAAAGGTGGAGTTTGCCAGCTGCAGCCACGCTGGGGGTTGTCAGGAACTGACAACGTTGTGTGCAGGCTCTGTGCAAGATGAAAAAGGGTTTGGAAATTGTCCCCCTGAGTCTTTACCCAAGCATGGGCAGTATGCAAATATAGTGAGTTAATCATTGCAAAATAGGTGGGGGTTTCCAGGGATAGAAGGCCATTTCATTCTTTCATTATGCAGGATCTCTGCTCTTAAATATGCTGAAGGGAAATTCATGGGTTTGGAAAAAAAAAAAAGTGAACAAAAGTGACTGGAAATGTTTGCACTACAGAGATGCTTTTGGAGACCTTTGCTGCTCCTGGGGCATGGAGGCAGGGACGGGAGGCTCCTTGGGGCTGGATGGTGGCACCAGGTCACCCTTAGGGTTTTGGGGTTGGATTTGTCACACTGAAGTAAGAGCAGCAGCCAGAAAGGTGTGTGAGCAGGAGCTGAGGGTGCCCACGGTGCAGGCCTGGGCTGCTCCACCAGGGAAGAGCTGATATTTTCTCAGCTCTCATTTTCTCATTCACTGTTTTTCCTGAACTTTCCATCTGGGGGGGGGAGGGGGGGCAGAAAAAAAAAAAAAAAATACTGTTTAGGTTGTTCAGTCCAATTTGG
>NW_009952701.1:1329394-1357070 GCF_000747805.2 Chaetura pelagica
GGGATGCGGTGCTGCCCTCCCTCCAGAGGTGCGGGATGCGGTGCTGCCCTCTCTCCAGGGGTGCGGGATGCGGTGCTGCCCTCTCTCCAGAGGTGCGGGATGCGGTGCTGCCCTCTCTCCAGGGGTGCGGGATGCGGTGCTGCCCTCCCTCCAGGGGTGCGGGGTCTAGTGCTTCCTGCACTTCAGGTGTACGGGATGCAGGATGGTTTCTTGCCTGTAGGGCCCACGGGGCAGCCCCAGCTGGGCCGGTGGCTCTGGATGGCTGGGGAGGGCTGCACCATCCCCCTCGGGTTCCCTCCCCTCCATGCTGAGGCCCCGCAGCCGCCGGGCACTGGGTGACCCCGGGGCTGTGAGCTCTTTTGGATGCTTTTGGATGCTCTGGATGCTTTCGGATGCTCTTGGATGCTTTGGATGCTTTCAGTGGGTTTGCTGCCTCTAGATGGCACTGACCTGACGCGCACGGTTCAGGAGCAGAACAGCTTCTGAATTACATATTTTCCCTCCCTTGGGTTATTTTCGGTTTGGAATTCTGTAATAATGGATGTTCAGGTTTGGCAACAAGGCGCTGATTACAGAAATAACCGATGCCATTGAGAGAAAAGAGCCTGCCCGTGCCAGGCTGTTCCCTGCCTGTGGGTGCTGGGTCTTGAGCTGCTTGTCCCTGGGTGTGAGCTGAGCAGGGAGGGCAGGGAAGGAGGGTGCTGGCCCGTGGGCTGGGGGGAATGCTCTCCTGGATGTTTTCTGACCTCCCCTTGTTGCACTGATGTGAAGCCCCCTGCATGGGAAGGTGGGAAAGGTGGCAACACAGCGTGTGTCCTCAGCATCCTCTGCTCTGCTTTTGGTTATCCCCAGTAACAGCTTGGCTCTCTAAATCCCGTTTTATGCTTATTTCCACATCCTTTGAGTTAGGCAGTAAGAATCTGCCTTAAACCCTGGAGCAACATGAGATCTGTGAAGCCTGAGGATGCACTTGAGGAGACCTGAGGAGAGGCAAACTTCCCATTCTTGCTTGGCCTGCTCTGGAGGGTAAATGCTCTGGCTTTGGTGGGAAAAGGGATTTCAAATGGTTCCTTGTCCATGAGCTGGCCCCTCTCTGCAGCATCTGTGCCCTCAGCACCCTCCTTCTCCCTTGTGGGGACAGGGATACACTTTTCCCACCATGGGGTTAGAAGCTGGGGAACATTTTATAAAGAGACCCAGATGGATGGGGTGCTGCAGGGACCTGAACAGCCAGTGCCTGTCAGAAAGGAGGGTTGTGGCTGCAAGGCTGGAGCCTGGTGGGATAGACCAGGATCCTGCCAAGGAGCAGGAGTGTCTCACTGCCTCCCTCTATCCAGTGGAGATTACTTATCTGGTGGAAGATTAAGCCCCCAAGGTCACCCAGGCTGAAAGGCTGCTTATGCTCCTTCCTAGGAAATAGTCAGAACATTTTTGATGGCTTTTTGCCTGACCTTGTGGATCATAATGTGCAGAGAGGGAGAGCAGGGATGGGGCTGCTCTGGGCCAGTGCCTTGCAATGGAGCATCACTCCAAAGTGTCTTTCTGGAGTCCTATGGGGGTAGAGAAGGATTAATGGCCTGTCCCACAATATTAATTAGTAGGTATTTGAAGATTGGTATGATTGCCTGCTCTACTTGCTGGGCACCTTGACAGAGGGAATTGTACATATATTTGTCTATAATTATACATTTGTTCACATTTCTTAATATTTCACCACAAGCTGCCTACAAGACAGTGTGGCATTATTTAAGCTTTATTTAAAAGACAAGTCAGGGGAGGTTTCTGGGAAATTGGGGCTATCCCCTATGCAACAAAGGAGGGGAATACTGAATTCCCTTCTTTCCAGCACAAATTACTGAGTGTATGTTGCCTGAGCAGGAGGGAATACAATTTGGTTGGGAAACTTCTCCCAGGGACTGCCAGGCTTGCTGTCCCAGTTTCTCAGAGATGGATGTGTTGCTGTGTCTGGGTCCCTCACTGGGACATTCCCCTGAAGCTGCTTCCCCAGAAAACCCAGGAAAAAACTAATTTAAACCTATTCTTTGCTGTAGGAGGGAAGGATGAGGGTGGCCTGTTCCCACCTCCCCAGTGGCTCCTGCCCACACTGCAGTAGGACAGTGGAGGGAAGCCTGGGGAGCCACTGGGAGAGCATTTATTTAAGTTACATCCTCAAATCCTCACTCAGGAATGGGTTGCTACCAATGCCATTGTGTCCCAAAGGGGAAGATCCCTGCAAATGATCTGAAATCCTGGTTTTGAACCCCATCCCATGCACTTTGGGAAAGTCTGATGGGTTCTTAGCTCCTGGAATTGGCATTATTGCTTCCAGGAAGAAAGAATCACTGAAATGAACATTTCCAAAGAGATTTTGTGAAGGTTCATAATGTAATTGAAAGAAAGATGGATGCTTGGGTTGGATGAGGGCTCATAAATTGTCTGGGGGATGAGTACATCTGCTGGGAAACATGAATGTGGGTAAAGCATTTGTACAATCTTCTATTTGCAGAGTTATCAAAGCTCCCAGAAATGTTGCTTTTAGGACTTGCAATATGTATTTAGCTCTTCCTTCAGCAAATGTTTCTGGCTTTTAATCTTATTTGCTGAGTAGTTGGCATGCTTGGGAAGCTCAAAGGGAAGGGGTGGGATTGCTGATTCATCCCCTGTAGCAGGAATATGGAGCTCAGGTCCCAGCTCTGCTCCTGGTAAGACCCTCTTTGTTCTCCTGCCTTCCAGCTCTGATTTTTTGGTAGGTTTTTCTCCTCCCTGGAGAGAAACAGATGGACATGATGCTTTTGGACAAAAAACAACCCAGATTTTCTCATTTTATTGCCACTGCCCTCAAATCCTGCGTGTCCTCTGGGTGGTCCCACCACTCCCCTGATATGGTGACAGCTGCTTAGTTAGTTGCAAGACAGAGTGTGAGAAATGTCCTTCAGCGTTGGTTGGAGGCAACCAAGGGCTCAGTGAAAACCAGAAGCAGTGGGTTTGCCAACCTGTCCAAAAATTGGGCCATTTTGGGGGCAGGATGACAATGGCAGACCTTTGCATTCCTACACATTCCCTGGGGAGGAGTGACCAAGGTCTGGTGCCCCGGACTAAAACAGAAAACAAAGCCACAGAGACCTAAATATGAGGAAAATCAATCCAGAGCATTTATAATGAGTAGTAAATAAGCAGACGTGGGCTCGCTGGCTGCTCAGGTCTATAGCTTCATCAAGAGATGCTGATGACATGCTGATAATGGCTTGCATTTAATAACAGGATTTAATGTCCTCGTAAGGGAGCAGGCAGTCAGCTGTTGTCAGAGCCGTGAAATAGAGTTTTCTTGTTTTACTCTTTCACAAATTACTTGTGAAATAAGGGCAGGCAGCAGCAGAACGTGATGCAGACCCTGCCCAGCTGGAGCAGGAGCCACTGCTGTGGATGTGTGGAGGGCAAGTGGTGGCTTCATCAGGCTGTAGTGGGCATGGGGGGGACAAGTCCCTGTCTGACCCCTCATGGGGACTTTCTCTGACCCCAGCTGGTGGGGCTGGGGATCCATGGCAGAGTCTGGCCATGAGGCAGAGCCTCACAAGGGCTGGGCTGTGTGACCTGATGGTCACAGGGATGCTGTCCCAGGGAAGCTGTCCCAGGGATGCTGTCCCAGGGATGCTGTCCCAGGGATGCTGTCCCAGGGATGTTGTCCCAGGGAAGCTGTCCCAGGGAAGCTGTCCCAGGGATGCTGTCCCAGGGAAGCTGTCCCAGGGATGCTGTCCCAGGGATGCTCTAGGACCCATTCCCAGGCTGTACAACCTAAACCCCCCAGCACAGCTGAAGCTGCCTCTGGCTTGGTGCTCAGCCCAGCAGCACCAACCACCTGCCCCTATTCCAGACTTTCCCACCCTGCTGCAGTCCTATTGTGCCCTGGGATGCTATGGCAGGTGGCTCCACTTCCTTGGAAACTCTGCATGCCCTGGATGTGCAGACTTCCTCGGGGAGCCTGACAGGCTTCCAGGGCTGTGTGGGGAGGCAGCAGCTCTCTCCCCTTCCCCACATCCCAGCTCCACAACTGGGGGGCTCCTGAGGGAGGGGGTGGAGGGAGGGAAAAGCTGCAGAGAGCAAGCAGGTGCTACAAGGCTGTTGGCAGGCTGTATCAAAGGGGTCTGTTGATACCATGGTAGCCACAGGGGTGAAACATGAGGGAGGGGGTGGAGGGGGGGAAAAGCTGCAGAGAGCAAGCAGGTGCTACAAGGCTGTTGGCAGGCTGTATCAAAGGGGTCTGTTGATATCATGGTAGCCACAGGGGTGAAACATGATTAGCTGGGGTTGTGATCAATAATTAACGATGGTTATTTATTATTTGTTAAGTGCCAACACTGTGTTGGCTTCCCCATTCCCCCATGGATACGTAGCCTTGTTCGACATCCCTGAGCTGCATTTTGATATGGCTTTTTTTGTGTAATCCTTTGTAAGGAGAGAACAGAAACACCCCACTGCTGTAGCATTTGATGTAACCATGGAGAAAAAAAAATAAAAAAATCTTTTTCCTAGTGGTTTGATTTCAGGACAGCTCAGGGTGGCATAATCTGTGGTCAGAAGTTGGTACAGGAGTAGTGAGAGTTCATTGCTGCAGCTCCTCTGCTTCATGTGAAGCCAGAGCTGCACTGAGTGCATCAGAGCCAAGAGAAGGGAGGTGTAATGCAGCTGGATTTTACAAGATTTGAATAATTGAGTTGGCTGGGTCACAGGCAGGACGTTCTACCTGTGGTACCTCTGAAGTTGTGTTAATGCCTGAGGGCTGAGATTCATCCTGGGGCAGAGGGGGGTGAGGGGCCTTGGCTTTCCCTTGGCTGCTGGAGGGATGCTGGCACACACTGTCCCTGCTGCCAGCCTGCAGTGAGGGTAGGGGGGGGAGAGTGTCACCAAGGTGGTTGTAGCTCCCAGGAGACAGGGGTCCATGCCTGGAGTTTGACTCTGCAATGCTAAGGGTTAAAGAAGGAGAGAGGGCAATGTGATCGGATGGAGAGACCAGGTGGTGGTGGCAGCAGCACCAAATGCTGGAAGGCTCAGCAATTCTAAGCAGCAAGGTGCTGCTCCCTGTGCCACTCACAGGGACAAGCTCCACTGTGCTCAGCACCAGCACCTCCTTCCTCAAGAGCTGGGTGAAATGCTGGTTTTTAAAGGGGAAAAAGAAAAGCAGCTGGGACTTGAGGAAACACTGCAAGTGGTTATTCAGGGTGTTACAGACCTTCCTAGAGGTCCCTTCAGGGATCAGGACTAGTCCTAGACCCCCTTCCCAAAAGTCCCTCAGCTGTGCCAGGGGAAAACAGGTCACTGCTAGCAGGAGGGACAGGGAAGTGGGGACCTGGGGCTGGGGGACCTGGACAGCAGAGCTGCCATCTCTCCCACTTGAACATGCTGGCTCGTGATCTATTTTAATGAACTTAGCAGCCTTTTAAAGTTAATTATATTTCTTGCTCTATTGCTCCAGGTGATTAGAGACCCTCTGCTAATTTCTGACCTAGATGTAACTCCAGCCACATCTCCCTGGTGAGGCAAGGCTGGTTCTCCCTGTCCCCCACAGGAGTTCCTTGCATGATCTGCAGGGCAGGGCCCCCCTGCAGAGCCCACCGGGACTCCCTGCAGTATGTATACATAAAAATATATATATGTGTTATCCAGGTTAAAACCTGGGGTGGAGGCTGCTCTGCCCATGCTGGCTGCCCTCATGCCCTTGCAGCAGCCTGCCTGCTCCGTGGCTGCTCCTTAAAGACCCTCCTGCCCCTCACAACCCCCTTAATTCCCCTGTGCTTTAGCTCCCAACCTTTCTTCTGGGCTCCACAGTCAGTGCTATTTAGTGCTGTCTGCAACAAATCCCATTTTTAAGCAAACTCCAGATACTCTATGGCCCTGTTGTTATCTCACTGGTCTTGGTGACTTGGACAAATCACTTCAGTTTTATTCTTGTGGTTTATACTTACATTGTATTTGGCAGAAACCTTTGTTACCATCCCAGCCTCATGCCACGTGGAGCTGCAGGGTTAATCTCCTCTCACTATAGAGAGAGAAATTGGGATATAACAAGGGATCATTACTTTGTATGGAAACACTATCTTGTTAATCCCTGCTTTGTTGCAATGAGAAAGGGAATAAAGAGTTAATGAACCCTCCTCAGAGAGATTAGGCTGGAATATTTAAGGCTTCTTTAGTCCTACAACATTTATTAAAGGCTCTTTTTTGTTTGTTTTGTTTTATTGTTGTAATGCTCCAATTCAAAGAAATCTCTCCTGGAGAATTATTTCAATTTGGTCTCTAGCACATAATAAACTGGCTTATCTGAGATCTTTTAATATCATATTCAGAGCTTTTAATAAATGTGAGTTTCATCAGTGCTATTTTTTTATTTTATTTATTTTTTTTTTAACTGGTGAGATAATTTAATATTAACACATCACACCTTATCACCCAATAACACTTAGTCCCTGTAATCTTATGACAGGCTAATTTCTGTAGCAACATCCCCTGTGTCAAATCTGCTCCATTCCATTACTACCCCAGCTGCTCGTGGAGCCCAGTTTGGTAATGAATATTCTGGCTTCTAAGCTTTTATCTAAGGATTATGAAATGAATTTGGAGTTTAGCTTGAGGGAGTTACAGCTTCATCTGGCCAAGTGGAGTTTGTTCATATCATTGGAATAAATCATAGGGGGGTTTAATGTTAAAAATGTAAGATGGTGTAATAAAAATATAGGTGTGTAAACATGCAGGATTTGAGAAAAAGGGTTGTTGGAGAAGAGAAATGGGGAGATGGGGAGAAGCTGGTGGCTGCTCCTGGGGCTGGGGCAGGGTGGCAGTGTGGTGTTCCCCTGGTTTGCACCACCTCTCCTGTGGGCAGTGCTGGGAGATGTTGGGTGGCGGTTTGAGCTGGGAGGAGGAGAGGGTTGGTTCTCACTCTTTGAGGCAGGTAATTTGCCAAGGCAATGGTGGTGGGGACCCCGGGAGCCCTCTCCCATCCCTGCTGCACAGCAGGTCAGTGTCTCTCCCCTCCTGCTTTTCCCCACTGTGATGCCAACAACTTTCACTTAATTGAATATGTGCAGCTCAGGAGGCTGAAGATGAGGTGAGCTCATTTGGCATAATTATCAGATGTGTCAGGAATGTGAAACCCACAGCAGTGGAGCTGTCCTGGAGCCATCACACCTGCAACAGCCTCTTGGCTGTTGGTGCTGCAAAGAGGGGGGATGCACCTGCTCCCTCAAGCAGAAAATAGGCTGTTAAAAAAGACTGGGGAAGGCTAAACCGTTGTGGTGACTTCTGTGTTCAGCATATGCTCCCCAACCCTGCTCTGCAGCTCCTTGGGGTGGTGCTGGGTGGGTGATGCCACCCAGGGCAGGAGATGGAGGTGGCAGGTAGCAAAATGGTGATGGGCTGTCAGGGAGTGTGGTGGAGGTGTGGGTGCTCTTGCTGGTAACCAAAACTTCCTGGGGTGGGGGAGAGAGTAAAGCCATGTGCTGGACATGGGCTGCATGCTCAGCTCAGGGACTGGGGCATCCCCAGCTGTCCCCATCCCCTCCAGCCTGTCATGGGCAGCTGAGATCCCATTGTTCATGGAAACTGCAGCCACTGTGGCATGGTTATTGTGCAAAGCAGCAGGGGCCAAAACGTGGCTGTAGGGAGCAGAGGTGGGTGTCGGTTCCATTTGTGTCTGATTTCTGCCTGGATGGCTCTGATGTTTCTCACTTTACTCTTTAAAATCCCACCCTCTCAGTAAGTCTCCCACCCTTACCTCCCTGGTGTGTGCCTGGGAGCAGACAAGTTCCCTGCCCAGGTCCTGGGAGGGGCAGCTTCAGGGGTCTGAGTGGTGACTTCAAAGCCTTCGAGCAGACTTCTCCAAGCTCTCTGCCAAAGGTGTCACCAGTAAGGAAAGAAATAGATGGCACTGGGATGCCCATATCAGAGAGGAGTGCATTTTGGCAGGAGGCAGTGGGGTTGTACCTGCTCCAGGTTACACCTGGGAAGCTGGAGGCTGTTCCCTGGCTCAGTCCTGCCCATCCACACTGCCAAGTGCCAAAATTCACCCCCTGCCAGCCTCTCCCTTCCTGGATGAGCACTGAATAATACATTTGACAAAAAATAATTACCTTGCCATAAATTGGGTATTAGCATACGAATGAGAGTTTAACATATGAAAGGGCTTTTGACGCCGCATAAAATTAATATAGAAAATGACCATAACAGAATAACAAATTACACTTTAAAAGTCAGCTCTGTCAAGACAGGCTGACACTGGTGGCCAGCAGCCACAATACACAGGTAGAAATCAGGTTTTCCTGCACCCCTAGCAGAGGAACAGTGCTGGTTTGTGCCCTGGCAGAGAGGGAAGAGCAGAGAGTTCCCCCCAGCCCAACCCTTTGCCTGCAAAACTTTGCTTCCTTGCTGTAATCTTGCAATATGCTTGAGCTCTCCACAGCTTCTGTTTCTGCTCCAAGTTCCTCAAGAGGCCTTCCAGACAGTTATTATTTCCAAGGAAATCCCTGCGTTTCTGAATCCCTGCAAGGTTCTCTGCCTCATTTCCACCTCTCTTGTAGAGCTTTGGCCACTCTCCTGCCCCATGAGCAGCACTGCCCCATGAACAGCACTGTCCCTGGCATCTTGGCAGACATCCATCTCTTCCCAGGGCTGGCTGCACTCTCTTTGCAATGTCCAAACCCCTCCATGCTGGCCTAGGTCCTGTCCAGGTGACAAGAAGTCCATGACTTCATGCCTGTCCATTTTCTCTTTGGTTTTATTATTTTTTTTCTTTTTTTAGCCTGTGAGCAGCAAACCCTTAAGTTGTACTAAGATAGTAACATAATTATACCTTCCCAGCTGCTGCCTGTAAATGCTTTTGCCATGGGTGCCAATTAAAATAAATGCAGATTATTGGGAACTTAAAAGGACAAACAAAATGCTTTTTGCCTAAGTATCAGCCTGGGTGCTGGGGCCATTGTTTTGCATTAGTGCCTGTGTTTATGACCTGTATCAGTTCCTTTCAGCAGGGAAGGGTCCTCAGCTGGGTTATGTGAGCAGGCACTTGTGGCTTGGGGCTTTTGCTGCCTGGCTGGTACAACCAAGGGGTTTCAGGGAGTGTTTTACTGCCCTGACCAGTGAGCTGTCCTTAGATGGAGGAGCAGGGAGGGCTGCCTGCTCTGGTGGCTCAGGAAGAAACCTCTGATCTAAAGAGCTTGCTCTAAATTCATGGCTGGGCAGAGCAAGCCAGATAGAGACAACCTGGCTCAGCCCCCAGAGTTAACCACCTGCTGCCAAAATACTAATTGCAGTGAATTGTGCCCATCAATTACAGCAAAGAAGGTTTCCTTCCTGTGAGGATGCAGGGGCAGGGAGAAGCCCTGATCCTCTCAAAGGAGCTTGCTGGTCACTGGTTCCTAAATGGGGAATTCAGGAGTTTAGTAATGAGTGGGATGTGAGGATCCCTGCCCAGCCTGTAACTAGTCCCTCCTCCCTATCCAAAGCGTCCCTTTGCCTTGGGTGCTTGTGCTCTGGTTCATACTCACTGACCCCAAGTTGGGCCCTGGATGTGGGTGGTCAGGAAGGGCTGTGGAGCCCATGGCCATCACAGGCTGCTCTTCCCGAGGTCTGTTGTAACTGCTTTGGCCAGGTTGTCTATGGACACCCTGGAAATCACCATCACTTGGGCCCCTCAGTGCCTTTTCAAGGGTCTGGATTTCCATTGAGAGCCTGTGCTCTGTCACAGCTATGGTGGGATCACCCAATAGGCTGGGTCAAAACTTCCCTCCTTGAGGACAACTATTTTAAATGCAATACCATTATACTAGTAATAAAAAGAAGGATTTCACACTCTCACCAGATTTGGGAATCTGTTGTTCAGGCTGTTTACCTCCCTTTTTGTTCTGAGGAATGATTAATTGCCTCCTTGGACAAGGTTGTCCTCTAAATTATACTAAATTGGTGGTAATTTATGTAATGCTTCTTACTTCACACAGTAGTGATTTGCTGTTTACAGATGCTCCTGCCAGAGGCTGCTCTTGGGGATGCTCAGCTGGGTGGCTGAGCAGTCCTGGAGGGACCAGAGCAACCCCAGACCCATGGCTCCACATCCCCAGCTGCCTCCTGGGACCTGACCTCTGCTGTCCCTTTGTTGCTACCCAATGCATTCTGCTCCCTTACAGGTCTGGGAGGATTTCTTCTTCTGGATTTTCCAGTTTCTTTGCAAGGAGGATGGAGCAGGTGTCTCTGACAAGTTACCTCTTTTGTGCTACGTCTGCCCTGTTTTCCTGAACTCACAGGTGACCCCTGTGGAGTTACCAAGTGTAAGAACTGCACAAAGCACCACATCTGAGGCACCTCTTGGTATCAGTGAGTTTAAATACTGCAGCAATTGACTTCTGCAGACTTTTTAACCAACATACTTGTTGACTTATTTCATGGATGTGCTGGGGGAAAGCATCACCTAGATGTCTCTAGCCTGATCACCTTCTTGAAGAAGGGCTGTCAGAGCCACCACATCCAGTCAGATGTGGCTTTTTGTGACCACATCCTGGAAACCTCCAAGGATGGAGATTTCACCCTCTTTGGTGACCTATCCCAGAGCTATACCAGTTTCCTGGGGAACGCTTTTTTCTGGTTTCCAGCCCAATGGTTCACTTGATGTACTGATCTCTACAGTCTGTCACTACAGCAGAGAATTCCTGCCCCTCATTTTCATACCTGCTCTTTGAATACCTGGAGGGAGCCATGGGGAGAAAGAAGCTCTATGCATGTCATATCCATGGAGAGCCCAGGAGCTGGGCAAACCACCCTGCTGGCACTCTTGGGTGTGAGTGCAGCCACTGCTGTACCAGGGGACAGGGAAGAGGTCTGATCCTCTTACCACCTCTGCAGGTTTCTCTCCCTTTTGGAGCAGTGTGCTCCTTCAGCACCAACAAGTGCCTTTTCCCTACGTGATTGTTTTGCTTCTATTTTCATCTCTCTGTTGAAGTTTTAAGTTGTTATTGTGAATTTATCTCAGTAGTAGGTCTGCTTTCTGAAAACTAACATTTTTTCCCTCCTCTTCTGGTGTTTTTGTGGGTTTTTTTGTTTGTGCACTCCCCTCTCTCCCTCACCCACTGCCTAAATGCTTTATGGACAAAAGCTGACTTTAGCACAAGTCTCCTTTGATCAAAGGGAACTTTATCTTGTCCCAGAGACAGGCACATCCTGGGGAAAAGGCAGAAATGAGGTCAGCTCTGTGGTGCTCAGCCTTGGGCAGATGATGCCACCCTCCTGCCTTCGGGATACCCCTGGGACAAGGCTCCCCAGGTCCCCCCAGCCCTCCTGCCTGGCTGAACAGCCTGTCCTGGACCCATCAGCCCCCCTGCCTGCCTCCTGCATCCTCCAGCTTTGGAGCCTGGCTGGCAGCTCTTTCCCTTTTATCCCAGGGTGCCCGGAGATGTCTTGGGGCAAATGTCTTCGTACAAGGTGATGCTGCTCTCTGTGATGGTGTCAGGATGGGGCTTGTCAGGCTGGGAGCCACGAGCCTGCTGGGCTGGAGGAGGCTTGTTAGAAACAGAATGAATCCCCTTGGCACTCGTGGCAGCAGAAAGCCCATTTACCAGCTATGCCACTATAAGACACAGTCATGTACATGGTGGCACCAAATCTTACTGGGAATGGGATGTAAAATGCACTGCTACTGGGACAGGACTTGTCTTGCATCTTTGAGGTGACTGTGGGTTTGGGTGCCAGGGAGCCTGGGTGCTCAGCAAGCCAGTGGGGAGGGAAAGAAGGGGCTCAGTTGGATGGACAGGATGAGAGCACAGTGTGCAGCTCAGCCCCCTGACCTTTGGGACAGCTCATTAAAAGCAAATGCTGGAGAGAAGGAGGGCAGAGCCATTAGAGAGCAATTTATATGTAAATGCCTAAAGTATCAAATAAAAGCAACCCTGCAGCATTCATTAGAAAAAAACCCAAAACAACAACTGAATTTTCTTGTATGTGTCTGGTTTTAGGTTTTCAGTGTTTTTTGGGTTGTGGTTTTTTTGTTTGGTTGGGTTTTTTCATCTTGGTGAGGCAAAGCACATTGTCACACCACCTGTTTGGCTTCTTGAGTCTCCAGCTGCCCTTCCTGCATCCAGGCACAGGTCAGAGCCAGGTTTTCCCCTTCCTGGGTAAGGTGAGGAGTGAGAAAGGGAGACTCCAGTCCCAAATAACCCCTGCAGAGGGATGTCCCACCTCTGCTGCTCATCTAGGACACCAAGACAAGTTCCCAGTGAGAGGCTTTGCTGTCCCCACACCAATGCAGGAACTCAAGGAGTTCCCTATGGCCCACACCACAGTGGGGACCTCACTTCTCCTCAGATAGACTGGTCAAAAACTTCAGCCTGGAGGGATTTTCAAGCCAAATGTTTTTACCTTTAGCTAAAACCTGAGTTTTCTCTGCCGTGAGGTTTTAGCTCTCAGCTGAGGGCTGCTTCTTCCAGCAGCAATTGGAACAAGGTAAAGAACATGTGTGTAAATTCTTAATCAAACTATTATTTGCAATGGCCCCAAGAAGTACAGCTGGTGGCAACTGCTGCTGGAGAGAGCTGCTGTCTTTGCATATTTGAAGAACCAGCTGATTTTCCCTTCCTAGGGCATTGTTGTCTCTTGTCAAGCTGAGACCACACACAGGAGAGTTTGGGGATCCTGGGGTCCAGCTGAAGGCCTGGGGGGTGCTTTGCTTGTGTCTCCAGCCTGGATGTCATTTGATTTGAGGCAGAAAAGCTCAGGAAAAAATATTTCTGGACCTGAATGTGAAGTGGAAGAGCTTTCTAGGGTGACAGCTACACCCCTGAACAGGCCTTTTTGCAGCAACAATTGTGGCAATATCCCAGATCCTTCTCCCACCCTGGCATCCTCCTTTGCAAAGCTGCCCAAGTCTGTGAAAACCCCCCTGCACCAGCTCTGCACCCTTGGCAGTGACCACTACTGCTTTTGTGGGGGGCTGACCCAGCAGCAGAGGCACAGGGAGGCTCTTTGACCTCCCAGTGGTGAGCTGGAGGGGGCTGTTTGTGTGGCCAGGATCATGCACCTCCCAAGCCACCTGTGGGAGGGTTCAGCTGGCTTCCAGCTGGCTGCTTGTGTGTCTGTGGGGTAACAGAAACCCTGCCCTGTGCTTGGCGTTCTGGGTAACATTATGCAAATGAATGTAAATCCAACAAGACCCATCCTGTTGATATCACGATGGGATTGGTTGCTTTGTCAGGTGTTAGCTCCAAAACATTTCTATCACAATGTCTGGAGGTTTCCAGGACAGACTTCTGGCAGCTGTGTAAGGGAAAGCTGTTCAAATGGGAGAGAAGGTAAAATAGAAAATAATCCATGTCACAACATCACTATCAAATATGTAGGAACCCTTGGGCTGGAAGAGATGTGTTCATTATCTTTTCAACCAATATCATTATATCAAATGCAGCAGCTCACTCTGGGATGCTTGTGCCCAAGGCCAGGCTCCCCCCCAAAAAAACAAAAAAGGAAAAATAAATAAAAGAAGAAATGACCCACAGAGCAGCATTTTGTGCCTGTTGAAGGGCTGTGTTTGGAAGTGCAGGGATGTGTTCTCATTCCAGCTGCCTTTGACTTGAGGCTTTTTGAAAGATGTGGCCAAATTGCTGAGTTCTCTGCAGGACCCTCATGCCCTGGGCTTTCTAGCTGGTGTAAGATCCTGCTGCCTTTGACATCCTTCACTTGCAAAGATGTGCAGGGACCTGGTGTAAATTTTGATTGGAGGCTGCAATACCCCTGGTTGTGTCCAGAGTTAAAAGTGAGTTAAACTCTGCCTCCTTCTTGAAAAAGAAGTGTTTGCTCTTTCCTCTCTACTTTGGTACCAGAGCTGTGAGCCAGTGTTTGGGGGACAGTCCAGGAAAGCTGCCACCATCATTCAGGCAGAGAGTGGCTGAATCACTGCAGATAATCACCCTCTATTGATTTTGCCTTGTTTTGACAATCATTTGAGAATTTTCACTAAGCAGAATGAGAAAATCTTCTGATCCCCCAGAGGGTTTTCTTGTTCCTCTCCTTCTCTCAAGGAAATAACAACAACAAATAAACAAAAAAGCAAAGCAGGAAAATTAAACCCATGAGTAAACCATAAATAACAGGGTAGAGCTGGCTGAGAGTGCTTTGATGTTTAAATGCATTAGTTACTTGTTTTGGTTCTTTTATAATTTGACTCTACTCATTTTCCTAACTTTTTCCAGGCAGGATTTCAGTACCAGGCATGGCTCCTTAATGGGCCATGAGCACTTCCAGCCCTGCATGGAGCAGTGTGAGCCAGGCTGTGCATGGGTGGTTTTGTGTCTTAGTTGGGAACTTGTGTCAGAGGTTTTCTGAGAACTGTAACTTCCCTTTCCTCTGACATTTACTGTTCATAATCCTGAAGGTAAAGGCACAAACAAGTCTTTTATTTTAAAATTTCCTTAGCTGAGACATGCAAAGCCTCTCTAGAACAGGTAAAAACCCTGCTCCTTGCTTCCAATAATCCCAGTAAAACTGGACCAATGGCTCATCTTGCTTTGCCTGCAACAGCTTACAGGGCAGCAGGAGCTATTTTGGAGACAATTCTTCATAAAAGCACACAGAGGCTGTCTCAGTTTGGTTCCTCACCCACAAATGCAGCTATTTTCCAACCACTGCTTCCACCCCACCTTGCAAACACACAGCCCATGTGCTGCAGAAGGAGCACTGCCCAGCTGCCCAAACCCCTGTCACCATCCCCCTTTGCACCCTCCACCGAGCAGGATCAGCCCAAACTCCATCCCAAGCCTGTCTGTGGGCAGAGCCCTGGCCATGTCCCAGAGGGATCTTGGTTAACACCCTCCCTGCTACATCAAATGACACCCATTTCCCAGGGTTCAGACCTTAGCTCTGTTTTGATAAAGTTTTTAGCTCTGTTTTGAGAAGTTCCCCAAATATGTGTGTGTGTTTGTGTTCACTGTGCACGTCTGGGCTGGACTTGGGTATCGGGATTGAAGGAGGGTGGAGGTTGTGCCCATGGGGTTGTTGTCTCTGGGGCTTCTTGTGGATTGGAGGTGACTCTGAGGAGTTTCTCCTGGCATGAAGGAGGTGTGAGTGTGTGTCTGGGCACAGGGGCATGCACATCTCATCCGAGTGCAGCGTTTGCCACAGAAGCCAACCCCAGGCAATGCCTTCCCGCGGCTCAGAGCCGCCTGCTCGGCTCGGGGTAGAGCTGGCTGAGAGTGCTTTGATGTTTAAATGCATTAGTTACTTGTTTTGGTTCTTTTATAATTTGACTCTACTCATTTTCCTAACTTTTTCCAGGCAGGATTTCAGTACCAGGCATGGCTCCTTAATGGGCCATGAGCACTTCCAGCCCTGCATGGAGCAGTGTGAGCCAGGCTGTGCATGGGTGGTTTTGTGTCTTAGTTGGGAACTTGTGTCAGAGGTTTTCTGAGAACTGTAACTTCCCTTTCCTCTGACATTTACTGTTCATAATCCTGAAGGTAAAGGCACAAACAAGTCTTTTATTTTAAAATTTCCTTAGCTAAGACATGCAAAGCCTCTCCAGAACAGGTAAAAACCCTGCTCCTTGCTTCCAATAATCCCAGTAAAACTGGACTGATGGCTCATCTTGCTTTGCCTGCAACAGCTTACAGGGCAGCAGGAGCTATTTTGGAGACAATTCTTCATAAAAGCACACAGAGGCTGCCTCAGTTTGGTTCCTCACCCACAAATGCAGCTATTTTCCAACCACTGCTTCCACCCCACCTTGCAAACACACAGCCCATGTGCTGCAGAAGGAGCACTGCCCAGCTGCCCAAACCCCTGTCACCATCCCCCTGTGCACCCTCCACCGAGCAGGATCAGCCCAACCTCCATCCCAAGCCTGTCTGTGGGCAGAGCCCTGGCCATGTCCCAGAGGGATCTTGGTTAACACCCTCCCTGCTACATCAAATGACACCCATTTCCCAGGGTTCAGACCTTAGCTCTGTTTTGATAAAGTTTTTAGCTCTGTTTTGAGAAGTTCCCCAAATATGTGTGTGTGTTTGTGTTCACTGTGCACGTCTGGGCTGGACTTGGGTATCGGGATTGAAGGAGGGTGGAGGTTGTGCCCATGGGGTTGTTGTCTCTGGGGCTTCTTGTGGATTGGAGGTGACTCTGAGGAGTTTCTCCTGGCATGGAGGAGGTGTGAGTGTGTGTCTGGGCACAGGGGCATGCACATCTCATCCGAGTGCAGCGTTTGCCACAGAAGCCAACCCCAGGCAATGCCTTCCCGCGGCTCAGAGCCGCCTGCTCGGCTCGTGCAGCTGAAAAGAAGATGATGCCATTCAACAGAAATAATTCATAAACTGCAGATGTTCCATAAACTATGATAAACCCCCCCCAACAACCAACACACCAGCCCACCTAGTCTGTGCACGTGCTTTGACTTGGAGAAAAGTATCTAGAGAGAGCAGCTGCTGAGAGCGCCGAGGGAGGTGGATGCCAGAGCAGCTCTGAGATGTGCACGGTGCCCAGTGCCTAATAAGAAATTTTGAAGTGATACAGAGAAGGCATCCGAGGGAAATTAAACTCATGCATTTTTTATAAGAAATAGGGGGAAGAATTATATGAAGTGGGGAGATGTAAAGTGGGAAATGGGGAAGGAAGAGGGAAAAACAATAATGAAGATGCGGCAGAGCCACAGCGTGAAACATCAGTGGTGAGTTCTGAGCAGAGTGGGGGCACTTTACAGGTGGCAGGCAGCAATATCACCCTGTCCCCTGCCTTCCTGAGCCTGGCAGGGGTGAGTGGGACATGTCCTGGCAAGGGGAAGGGGTAGCAGATGCTGACACTGCATGTACCTCTTCCCAGAGTGCCTTTTTGATACAGCTGTAAAAAATTCTTTTTAACATCAAAGGATGTTTTAATTTGAGCTCTCAGTTTGATGGATTTAATTTCTTATGTTTGCTAAATAATGACATGAGCATTTTCAGAAAATGCCCTTGTAGTGATGATTAATTACTTGTTTTTTGGACTGTAATCAGCCCTCCTCCTCCTCCTGTTGGCCCATGCAGTCCCTGCCCAGGGAGTGACAGCAGGCAGGAGGAGAAGGTGGACATGTCCCTCCTCCTTGTGCTCCAGCAGGTCTGGGCAGCTGGGGCAGAGCATCCATCTGGGGTGTAGAGATGCTGGGTGGAAGCACATGGGACACATCCATGTACCCCACAGACAAACTGCAGCTCATTACATCTCTTCCCACTCCCACCACTCTACCAGTGCCCACCACTCTGCATCTGTGTACTGTCAGGAGCTCCTTCCTTACAGTCTTTCCTCCATGAACACACAGCTCTTCTGTACTTCTCCAATTTTATTCCTTCTCCTGTACTGGGATCATAATTTCTCACTGGCTAAAGATGGAGCTTTCATGGCTCCCATTTTTGTGATTGACACATTTGTGCCCTCCACACTGTCCTGATTCCCAGAGGAGACAGTTCCCAGCACAGGGTTTGGGTACCTGGAACATTAAATCCAAAAAACACAGCTCACTGCAACTGGAAGTTTTTCTATTTACTTCTAATCTTCTGGTAGCTGTTCCTCCATTTGCCTTGTGTTTCCTTTTATTGTTCTTCCAGTTTGTTGCTGCCTGGGAGCCACTGGATTTTTTAGACTTGGGGAATTTTTTCCCTCCTTGATGTGTAATGGTATCCAGAGCTTGAGTTTATGCAGAGTTGCAAAACCAGTTGAAGCCAGTGTGGGCATCCTGGAAGAAGGAAGCCACGTTCTGGTTTAATAATAATTTGGTCTCCCTGGAGACCATCACATGTAGACAAGCTTCAGAAAAAGCTCATAAGGGACCTTAGAAATCCCCCTGATTTTCACTCCTCCTCCTCTTTGCACTCCCAGGTCCATCATGGTTGAGTTACGTAGGCAGAGCAGGCTGTGCATTTGCAGGTGGAAAGACAGAGAATTCATACAAATTTGATGCTGTCACCTCCCCTGGATCAGGGCTGAGGGCTCACTCTCATGTTCAACATTGCTCATGTGCTCCCATTTCCATGAATGAATTGCTTTTTAGAGTGTCTGCTTGGAGAGGTGCTGCAGAGCAGGGAGAGCTCATTCAGATGGGATTAGTGCTGTCACCACTACCTGTGGCACCTCAAGCTCACACCACTTGAGGTGCTGTATCCTCACAGACAGAAATTTCTCCAGTACTCAGGAAGATAGAGGTCCAGGTCTTTCTGTCACAGTTATGTCTGAGTGAGTGCAGAAGGGAACTGTGCCCGCATGCACTGCCCACGTGCAGGCTGTGCTTTGCAGAGGTGCCACAGGAGCTGGACCAGCCACCCCAAATGTGACCCTCTCCAGCAGGTCTGCCTCTTGGAGGGAGCTGTCTTGTGTCCATATGAAAGCTGTAATATTTTCTTGATGCAGTGAGGGCTCTGAAAGATTAGCCATCCCTTAGCTTTTCCATCAACAAGAGATTAATTTCAGAATGGTGGTTGCCTGGGAGAGCAAAGGTGGATCTACCCCAGCATCCTGCTCTCCAAAAGTGGCCAAGGGAAAGAGTTCAATTCAGGGCAAAGAGCTGCTGCATGTCCCCAGCCCACAGCCAACCCCCCCTGCTCACAGCTCAGGCACTTTCCTGAGGGGCTGTGTTTAATAATGTTGATGGATTTCTTATTTTGTTGTGGTTTTTTTTTTCCTCATGAATTTGTCTAATTGCTTTTTTTGTTTCTGGGTATCCATTTGCTGGGCTCAGCCAAGGAAAGGTTAATGAATTAGAGCCCTTAAAATTGCCTAAAGGGTTTCCAAAGAAGGATTTCTCTAAACAGAAAGCTTCATGTTCTCATGCTGTTAAAGAGCTGCAGGATCATTTTGAGAGTGGTTGGTGCAGGTGTGGGGACCCCAGCACTATCACTCTCCTGACTCCTTTCTCAACTCTGAGGAACTCGGCTGGTTTCTCTGGGCCTGCCTGAAATGGACTGTTCCTGTTAAAGCTATTTTATTCTGTGCTTGGAATGTTTGATTTCCTTTTACATATTTTTGTTCCTGTCAGAGGAGGAGGGAGAGTTTGGACTGATTTTATTTCAAATGTGTAGCCTGGAAAACAGCAGCTGCTTATTATGGATGAGTTTCATGGGGGCCCAGAAAGTGAAGGAGAGAAAAAATATAAAGGAGGGAAGTTTGACACAAGTGGAAATGATCATCATGAATGCAAAGCTGCTGGAGGGGAGGTGTCCAGGGGAGGGAGGTTTTAGCCCTGGGGCTGCAAAGTGCCTGGGGACCATGCCCCTTGTCCATAGGGTGCTGCATTTAAAAGCAGTGCTGCTCTGTGGCTCCTGCCTGGGAAATGCTGGTGGCTCTGGGGTGACAGCAATGGCTGGGGACCAGCAGGGCTCCTGTCAGGGCAGTATTTCAGGGACAACTCGTGCAGGGGACATACTGATGATTACTCAGCTCCCAGACCTGGAGTTTGGCAGTGTAATTAGGACAGATATGTTGTAATTAACCACAGGGACTGAGCAAACAAGCTCTCAAGATGGTCTCCTGCAGCCTCTCACAGCAGTGACTGTGGTATCCTGGCTCTTGGGAGAAGGTAAGACTGTAACACCCCATCTTGTCTGTGTAGCTGTGGGGACCTCTGCAATATCACCTCTGAATGGATTTTATGGAGAAGGTCAAAGATGGAATAGGTGAAGTCATATATTTGAGCCCATGAAGGAAAGCTCTCCTGAGGTCTGCAGGATCTCCAGACCCTCATCACCCTGAGCAGCCTCAGCTGGGGCCTGTTCCCACCCTCCCACACACCTGCAGCACTCAGCCAGGGGCTGCATTTAAGCTCAGGACCTTAGCTCTCTTTTTTCTCTGGCTGGGCTGCATGGGTGCTGTACCTTGCCTTGCTGCTCGGCCTTGGCTTTGAGGTTTCCCTTGGACCTTCTTTGTGATTGTGGACCTTCATGGTGACAATTACTTGCTGCAGAAGTGGCTCTCCTTCTTCTGCTACTGAGTCCCTTGATGGTGAGGTTGTTGTCTCCCTTGGCTCCTGGCTCACCTTCCATCCCAGAGGAGCCCCTCTTGCTGCTTCTTGACACTTCATCCCTAGGTAGGTCAACTTCCATTTTATTTTTGTTTAATGCTTTTCATTAATATAAGAGTTGATATCAAGGTGCAATGTGGTTTCTCTGTGGGAGGTGCTCAGAGCAAAGAAATATTTTTACTCCTTCCATATTCTTTTCCTGCTGCTCCCAGCCCCTGAAGGCTGTGGGGTTGGTTCTGCCAGGTTGCTGCAGGATTTAGGAGCTGATTTTAAGGGCTCAGAATGAGATCCCCTCTGCTTCCAGCTGCTGGCAGAGTTTTAAAGCACCAGAGGATGCAACACATTGTGCAGCACAGCTAGGGGTGGGGGCATGGAGGGATGAGTACAGGGAAGGAAAAGGCTGAGGAAGTACAGAATGTGAAAATAAAGATGAACTGAGGGGAGGGAAAAGAACTGGAAGCAGCTGGTGGAAGACTGTAATAAGGTGACAAGAAGCTAACACTGCAGCAGCTGCTCAGTGTACCTGGTAACCCAACACATTTAATGAGATGCTGCCTGCTGCTAACTGCAAGGTTGGTTTCTTTAAATAAATATTATAATAACACATGGGAGATGGTTCTGACAGTCCCCCTGTTTCACTTGACAATGTGTTTTTGGACCTGCTGCTTTCCCACATGCTGTGGCTGTGTGTGTGACACACTCCAAGGTGAGCGTGCAAAGCTTGGGCTGTGGGGGATAATCTGTTTTCTTGGTGCTGCTGGGAGCACTGGTCCTGGATGTTCTCATAGAACTGTGGCCTAAAGGAGGAAGGCTCAGGCAGGCTGCTTGGATGTGTCCATGTCAAGTGAGTGCAAAGTAAGGGCTGGGCATGGACTCTGGGCTGCTGCACCTCCATGGGCTCCTCTCCTGGTTGGATGTGTGATTGTCCCTTCAGGGTCCAGCCTCAGATGCATGTTGTCTAGAATGTTATCAACAGCTGTTTTATGAGCTTAAAGCTGACTCTGAAATCCTCTTTCATTCCCTTTTTCCCATGCTAGCCTGATGACAAATTGCCAAATCTGGTTGCTGCTGGTGCTTTTTGCATTGTTGGGTACTGGTGGGAGCCTGGGATGCTGGTCTGGGGAGAGTCTGGGCTTGGAGAGGAGAAGGGAGATGAAGTTTTGATAGGCTGGGGGTGTTTGTCATCAAACTCAGTGGGGATGAGTGTGCAACAAGGTTGAGACCACTCTAACGTGTTCAGGACTTTAGGTGCGATGCTGATGTTCTTAACTGGGATGCTGAGTTGCTTTCTGGTGAAACCTGCTGTAGTTTTAATGGCTGCATCAAGGTGGTGACCAGTCCTAGTAACCAAGGCTGGGACCACCTGAAGCAGCTGTGCTTCATGGCAGGGCAAATCCTTTCCAGCAGAAGCCTCAGGTTGGCAGATTCTCTCTGCTCCTCTGGAATAGCCCAGAAATCTCAAGGAAGATGAAGAGCTGGGAATAGTGGGCAGGTGATTGAAACAAAAGGAAAAGGTTAAAAGTCCCAGGTGCCCAGCTGTAGTAACAGGAGTGCTGAGCACTTTGCTGCAGTACAAGCATTCCAGGCAATTCCAGACTTTATGGCTCCTCCAGGCCCTGTTGCAGCTGAGAGCCTCCTCCTGTGCTCTGCCACCAGCTGTAAAACAAACTGCAGAAGGAAGGGGTGAGAAGGGCTGGACTTTATTTCTGTGAAAAGTTATTGCTTTTAACCTACTTTTTTTGATAGTTTCTCTCTAGCCTTTTTTTGGCCAAATACTGGTTTTTCTTCCTTGAGCAAGATCTGGTGACAATCCTCCTGTTTCTGCTTTTCCTAGAGTGCTAATTTTCTGTGTAGAAATAATACAGGTTTCTGCTGTCAGAAAATGATTAGCAAGCTGAGTTGCTCATAGGTTGCAAATGTGCTGTGAGTTTGTTTCTAAGAGCTGGGCAGGCACCATAAAAATCTCTTCTATCTAAATCCCTGTTTAATCCTGACACATCCTCCTAAGGGCTTCATCCCTAAGTTCAGTAAGTGTGGGGAAAATCTTGTGTTATGCTCATTTCTACACTGGATGAGGTGTTCAGTCACAAAGAGCTTGGGAGATGTCCAGGGCATGGGTGAAGATGTTAGTGATTTGGGCTGTTTTTCCCTGTGCCCCCGTAGCCCTCACCTGTTTAGCCACAGCTTTGAAAAGTGCTAGAGCAGCCTTAAAATAGATGGTAAAAGAGAGAGCAGAACTGGTTTAAACACTTTCTGCATAATTTGCTCTATTTATAGGTGCAATTTGATAAATGCATGTCAGTCAAAACAGGGGAGAGTTCGCACTTTTTGTACAAAATTGAAGAGAGTTTTGGAAAACTGAGGAAAGGACTAAGTAGCTACTGAGCAAGGGAGCTTGTTTCTCCTTGCATGGTGGGTAGGGAGGAGATAATTTTTATTTCCTTGGAACATTTACATAAAAATCTGACCTCAACAACAGGTTTCCACCTCATTTATGGAGACTGTGCAGTAGTGCAAGGGCTGTACAATGGGGACTGGGGCTCATTTTTGAGGAGGAGGGGAGGGCTGGTGTGGGTCTGCACTGTGCCCGTGCTGAGCAGCCCTGCTCAGCCACCAACAAGCCACCCCAAATTGTGTGGGGGCAGAAAAAATCAGCCCTGCTGAGGAAGCTGGAGCTGGGATGCAGTGGGTGACCTGGTAGATGTGCCTCACCACAGCCCTGGGTTACCTGCTGCAGGGCAGCAACACCAGGGCTTGGTTTCCTTGCCAGGTCCGGTGCCTCACTGAGCTGCCCAGTGGGGCAGCTGGGGTTTGAGGTGTGCCACTGGAAATGGACCAGCCTAAAGCTCCAGGGCTGTGGGCTCTTTGGAAGAGCAGGTATGTTGTGGTGCAGACCCAGGCAGCAATGAGAAACCACATAGCTGCTGGCTCACTCCTTCCTGGGGAAAGACAATGAGAAGCTGGTGGGTTGAGATGAGGATGGAGAGGGATTCCCCCCCCCCACCAGTTCTGATCACAGGCAAAACAGGCTTGACTTGGGTAAAAACTCCATTTAATGTGTCACTGATTGAATAAGAGCAGGACAAAGAGGAACTGGACCAGATCTTAAGGCACCTTTCCCCATCCCTCCCTTCCCAAACTCCCTCCCGATGTCTCTCTCCCCTTCTCCTCAGCCGCGCAGAGGACCGGGATGGGCTTTGCCGCCATTTCCTCACACGTTGCTCCTGCTGCTCCTTCCTCCTCAGGGAGGAGGACTCCTCACACTCTTTCCTCCCACGGGAGACAACCCTTCACAAACTTTGACAAGAATTCTTCCCGTGAGGCTGATGGTTTTACAACCAAGGAGTGTAAGTGCAGGGATTTCAGTGTAGGGCTTTATCACATGGTTATGGGTCTGTCTGGTGTGATTTGAAGCAGCAGTAAATGAAGATTGTTTAACACTGTTATGGTGAATCACAAAATTAAGTTAGATGATTTTCTAATCAAGAATCAGTTATTCAGTACAGAGGTTCAATTAAAATCTAACAAAGTTTCTAAACCAAATTGCCTGTGCACGCACACACAGATGTAGAGGTTAACCTCTTCAGATGTTCAATTTGGTACCTAATTTCAAGAAAGAAGTAGTGTTATTCCCCCCATCAGGGAGTCAAACGACACCAGATCTGTGAGGGGTGGTGAGAACAGATAAAGATGAGTAGGAAGGTGAACTGCTTTGAAATTGGATATAGACTGGGCCTCATCCCAGCTACAGCCTCAGCTGGGTTTAGAGAAGGTTTTTCACCAGGTTTTCTCAATCTCAATAAGCAGAACAGTTGGATGAAGGACAGGTGTGCTTTGATAGAGGACACCTGAGGATGAATGTTCTTCTCAGTGCCACTGCAGGTGTTCCCCTGTCAGCCTCTCAGAAGGCAGGTCACTGCTGTGGGTTGGATGGGTCCCTTTGCTGCAGCCCATAGAGACAATTCTGGAGCACTCCCAGAGCTGTAGTGTCCAGGAGGGATCACAGAATCCTAGGGGTTGGAAGGGACCTCAAAAGATCATCTAGTTCAACCCCCCTGCCAGAGCAGGGTCACTAGAGCACATCACACAGCTTTCTTGTTGTACTCTGCTACCTTCAGGACATTTGCTCTCTCTGCTGCTGGCTTTCAGGCTTATGCAAATGTAATTAATAAGTTCTAAATTAATCTTCAGCACACAGGGGAGCAAAAGGCACAACCTTCCCTTGATTTTTCTCCCAGTCCCCATTCATCCTAATGAAGGTGTGGAATAATAGGACTGCAAGAAAGAGCAGTTAACATGCACCTGTGCCCTTATGAAGGTGTGCTCACAGCTCCCTGCGTGGCAGGATAATCACTGTGCCTGCTGCTGTTGGGCTTATCAGCATGAGCAGGGGTGGCTGGAACCTGCAGGCAGCCTCCCTGGCTTCAGCTAATGTCACTGCTGCCTCTCTGTGGAAACCCCAATGCCCCTGTGGTCTTCTCCCTGCTGGGCTTTCTCAGGTGATATTTGGTGAGGGTCCATCAAAGTGCTTAGTGACCTGGTCCATTGTGCTCCAGCTGGGGAAGCACATCTGGCACCAAGAAACCAAAGGGTACAAGAATCAATTAAAAAAAATAAAAATAAAATCCCAAAAGGTATTTTAAGAGGGCTGATGCAAACCTTTTCCAGCCTGACTCGCTGTCTGTCTTTGCTGGCACATGCAGTCCTTGGGTGGACACAAAGCATGTTCAGCCTGGCCCAGGCCTCTGCTGCCAGGTCAGTCTTGCCACTGAATTGTGTCCCTGAGTTGTGGCCCATTTGTTTCCCAGGCTGTATGGTGGCTCTGGGAATGCAGCAGCATTAACTTTTGTGGGAAGCTTCTAAAGCAGCAGGTTTTTGCATTACTGTTCTGTTTCCCTTTGTCTCTGGGCACTTAAAAATATTTATGTATTGGTGGGAGATATGCCAAATCACTTGTTTGTGCAAATCACATGTTTAATTATGCATTAACCTACATTAACAGCTTTTTTTTTTTTAAATCTAGAGACCTCAAAGCAGTTAATGAGGGGAGGAGATGCATTGCTGCATTGGTGCAGGAGGTGCGAAGAGTGACTGTGGGCATGGGGGTGCCTGTTCTCCACCATGTGAGATGCTATTGGGGTTGACTGTGATGTTTCACGAGTGCCTGGATGAGCCTGTCTTGCTCTGTGTGTGTTTACATGCAATGACCTGGCTCTGGATTGCAAGGACACCTGTTTGCACAAAGAGAAAGCCCAACCCTTCCTTGCTATCCCCTGGCTTTGAATTCTTCCTCTTGCCCCCCAACCCAAGATGTGGATTTCCCCTGAAAGGGTGGATACAGATGACAGTGGTGATGTGTCTGCATTTGGAAATTTGGTCTCTGATGTATGTTCCCAGTGTTTCCTATAGATTCTATAGTATCAAAACCCTCTTCTTCTTACAGGTTTTTGTTAGCCATGGGTGGCCAGCAAGTGGTCTACAAAGAGCTGTTATGCTGCTAGCAACTGCATGTGCTTGACTTGCAGCAGAAAAAAAAAAGTGGTTTGACTATTTTTTAGACTCAACTAAAGCGAGATTAATGGAAAATCAATGTGTGTGCTGTAAATTCAGTGTAGTTAATACATACAATATATTTGAAGTACGAATTAATAGAAAAGCAGGTAGGATAAGAAGACAGTAATTGATGGATTGCCTTTGATTTTTGTAGAGAATAATTGTGTGTGTAACTCTGAGATGAGGCACTTTAGCAAGCTGACATCATGTTCTGCAACTCTTCTGTCTATTTAGTAATGAAAATCACTGGTTTCGTTGTGCCTGGGAAGTTGCACCAGAGAACAGTGCAGCACATTTTTATCCAGGCTCAGAGGTGTGTTGTACCTGAGGAGCAGCTGGGAAGGTTCCACATGGGACTTGTCAAATGCAAACCTTGGGGTTTGTTGGATGTGGACACTTTGTCATGTACCTTGTACACTGGCTTTTCCCTTCACCACTCACGTCTTCTAGGGGGCAGGTCTTGCTTCTCTTAAGGGTAGGAAGTTATTCTATCCTTGGTGGTTTGTTTTGTTAGTTATGAATGCCTAGTAAGAAATGGTTTGCTAGCTGCTGTGTTCCCAACCCATTAAATCTAATGGGATTGAACACTCCCTATGCTTAATACTTTATCCAGTGCAGCCTATTGTGGAGTGGGGTGAGAGTCAGGAGAATGGGACCTGCCTCTTCCCAGTGCTGTCCAGTGACAGGACAAGGGGTAATGGTCACAAATGGGAACACAGGAGGGTCAGCAAGGAAAAACCTCTCTACTGTGAAGGTGACAGAGCACTGGAACAGGCAGGATCCAGGTTGTGGAGTTTCTGTAGACATTCAAAATTCATCTGGCTGTGTTCTTCTGTGATCTACTCTAGATGACCCTGCTCTAGCAGGGGGTTGGACTAGATGATCTTCAGAGGTCCATTTCAACCCCTAGCATTCTGTGATTGTGTGTCACTGCCTGTGACACGAAGTTCAGCCCAAGCCTGCTGTGTGGTGGCAAACAAGATGGGTCCCTTGTGTCCAGCTGTCTATAGAGAGAGGGAGCACCTCTGATCTGAACTTGTAATCTGAGCAAGTGATGGGACAAAGTGTGGAAAATAGAGTTGACTTGGGTTTTTTTTTGCCTGTGATCTCAGGCTCAGAGAGGCAGGAACAAAAGTGAAGGCTCTCCAGTTGAAACCCCACTTGCTCAGAAGGAAGTTGGGGCAGAAGGGGCCCACTGAGTTAGGAGCCACCTCAAGATGGACATCAAAACTGCCTTCAGGGATGGTGTGTTGTCATGCTGAACTGCTGTGTCTTTTGACATCCCACAGAGGTATGTGGATGTCTTTTTTTAAAAATTATTTTTTTTTTTTTACAGCTGTCCTAGTGACATGGGACCATACAGGCAGGTATTGGAGTTGGGGAGGTGTTTGCTGCTGTGGTGATCCTTGGCTGCTCTCAGAGTCAAATGATTTCTCTGCCCCAAGAGACACTAGTGATGCTGTGGCTGAGCAGTGCCTGCCTGGGGTGCCCAAATATGAAATGGGGTTGGGATCTATTCCCCCCGTGGAGCCAGTTGCCAAGGACTTCAGATTTGAAGTCTCTTTGGTGGCATAGTTTTGCTAGGTTAAAAGCATAAGGCAAGTAATGTAGTCAGCCTAACTGATAGATTTATTAAAAAACAAACAAGTGGTCCAGCTAAGAAATGTTTTGTTACTTATTCTCAACAGCAGCTGGGCTTTGTTCCATATCCTCCAGATTCCCACCTCTTTCAATCCATCAGTAATTTTCCTGGGGTTATAAAGGCAGTTGTTTTTACTCTATACAAATGCACTTCTGTCTTTCAAACTTTCACTTTAAAAATATATATTTAATGGAAAAAGCACACTGAGTAATTTATTGTAGCTATTTCTGTCACCAGGGAGATACTGAAATAAGAACAAGTCTGGCATTGCAAGAAGGTGGAAAGACTGGGGGAGAATAGAAATGGGAGATGGAAAAGAGGGGAAAAAACAGGACAAGGGAGGACAAGTAGGTGTTTATAGACACACCTGCTCATATTGTCTTTGTACATCTGTGTACACACACATATATATACACACATATATACTTATAAATACAAATGTATATCTATGCATGAGAACCCAGCTCAGACTGTATTTATTCCTG
>NW_009952701.1:1357358-1378662 GCF_000747805.2 Chaetura pelagica
TCCTGCTGTTAGCAGGAACTTTTTCTTCCTTTGCCTGAACAGGAAGAAAAAGAATCTATATTATTGTTTCCTGCCATGTTGTACAAGATGCCAGTGTGCAGGTTAATGAAAAAAATGCATTAATTTGGATAGATACATAAAGGCCCCTTGGGTGTTCAGTCATAAATCTTCATAGCTGGAAAGCAGAGCAGGCATAAATGGGCCTGATATAACCAACTGTTTTACATACAAATGAATGCTTGCCTTTTATTTAGTTGACAATATTATTATTTCAAATCCAAGAAGAATATTAAATGAATTCTGTTATGTTGTCTCCATTAGGAGTGATTTTTGATCTCTGAATTGACTGTAGTGCTGCTTTTGGGCTCTGCAGGGTTGTATAAAACCAGGGAGTGTGTGCGTGTTATGTGCATGATTTCATGCAATGGAGCAAGTGCCACCAAAATGCCCTCAGTTCTTTACAGAAATATGCCTTTCCCATAAAGCTCCACTGGGAGGTAAGAAAAAAGGAAATCAACTGGTTTATGATGGCCCCATTTTGTAATTAAGGACTCTGCACAACAAATGGAACCAACAGCAGTGGAGAGCTTATTTCTTGTTAAACCCAAATTATTTCTTCTTTCTCATTCAGGCAATGAGGTGCTGGTGTGCACTGCCAAGTTGGCAGCACTGACATCCACATTGGCTTTTACCTGTGGGAAGTGCACAGGTAATAAATGCCTTTGCCTTCCCCTGCCTGGCAGCAGGAGGGGGTGCAGGATGGTGCACTGACCCCAAACCACCCTTTGCTATTCCCACTGTAAATGGAGACAGAGACCACTGGTTTATTTAACCCTCCAAGAGGGTGGTTTAGTGGTGCAGCCTGCTCTGTGTCACCCTGCAGGGTGGCCTTGGAAGGGAAAGGCTCTGAGCTGTCAGTCCCAGCCTGGTCGAGTCCTTAGAATAAAAGAAAGCTCTAAAGTGGGATTTCTCTGCAAATGCCACCCAGTTCCTTGTGATTACTGAGGGGTATATATAAAAAAAAGCACCCAAAATATAAAAAAATGATGTATTTTTTTTTCTGGTTGTCCATTGACTGCAAACCTAGCAGGAAAAGGCTTGCAGCACTTTACTATGCAGTAAAACATGTAAACTGTGGGAGATGTTCTCTTCCTATTTCATGGGGATGTGAGAGGAGAGGGGTGGAGATGGAGCCATGGGGAGGTGCCATCTGCCAGTGTGGCTTTGAACAAGCCATGAGACTCCAAGACTTCTGATCTTGGGGATGGTTTCCCTGCCCAGATTGGCTTTGCATCAGTGCCAGGGGTTATGGGCTGGTGATGAAAGAGCTGGCAGGAGAATGAGGGCGGGGTGAAAAGGCTCTGGGCAAATACGCATATCCTTGAGCTATGAATGAAGTAACAAGGAATAATGCACACCCTTTGCTTCTGTTCTTGATTCTTCTTACTGCCTCTGTGCCACAGTGAGATTGGTTGCAAAGCCAAAGCTCCCAGTGAATAATTCTATCTAAAAGGAAGGTGATCATTGGGGGTGGGAATCTGGCCCCACGGATGGTGCCAGACAGAGCAGTGCTGAGCTGCTCCAGGCCCAGCTGCTGCTGCTCTACCACAAAGCATGTCAGGGTTATCATGGCACTGTGCAGCAGATAAATATCTCACAAATTATTTTTGGAGTGAATTATAATTAAAAATAACTGCAGGACAGAGAGCAAGCACAAAATACAGAGAAAAGATGCAGATGTGTTTGCAAGTTGTTGTTTTTTCTGTTCAGTTTTCAAATACTGATGAACTGGAACAGCTGAGGGTGTTATCTGTTAGGTGGTGAGGGAAGAGAGACAGGGAGAGTTGCCACTACCTGCTGGGCCTCATGGATGTGGGCATGGCCTTCTGCATGGGGAGTGAAGCTCTCTAGAGCAGACCCATGATAAACACACTTGGTGTAAAACTTCCACTTCCATCATTATTAAAATATTTCCCAGCCCTAATGAGACCTGGTATGGACAGCAGCAAAGGCCTGAAGTGCCTCAGACTGTCTAACTTTTTATCTTGCTTTTAAAAGTGGCAGGACCCACTGGGTTTGCAGTCACTTGCTGTGGGTGCCACAACACTAGTTTATAGGCTTTTGTGCTGTTGTGGCCAAGACCCATCTGTATCTCAGACCCCCTTCCTCCAGGTCTGCTGCACCATAGACCTTCTGGACATCACTCTGCTACCTTCTCAGGATGTTGTATCTTCAACTCATGTTTTTCTGCTGCTGGAAATGTTGCAAAACAGCTTTGTTCAGCATGTTGTAAAGGACTAGTGCTAATAGCTAATATTGTGTGCTCCGTGTTTAATTTGTTAGCCATAAATAAGGAGAAAAAACCACAACAACCTATCAAGTGGACAATACAGGCTCTGTGGCATGTTTGCTCATGTGGAAAGTAATTATTCATGTGACTTCTGTTCCCAGCTCCAAATACAAAATGAAAGAAGCCCTGTGAGCTCTGCAGAAGCAGTTAGCAATTTGCACCAAGGGCTGTTAGGGAGCTTTGGCTTTTTTCCTGGGAAATGCTCCTAAGAGCCCCTAATCAGTGCAAGCTTCTCTACAATGTGCTGTGTGGCTGCAACTGAACTGATTCCTCTTTTATTTGCTTTTAATGTGCTATGGCTGAATAGAGGTGCAAGTCTGTGTAATGAACACAACTGCAATCTGTTTATACAGCAAATAAGAGTAATATTTTTCTTGTATCATGTCCTGTAGCCTGGTGAAAGCATCACTGAGTGGGATGCTCAGGGACTTGGTATTCTGGCTCTGTATTTTCTAAGGATGCTGTTTCTGTGTCTGTTGTGACCCTGGCGTGGTTTCAAGTCCTGGGTTTCTTGTGGATTTCTCGCAGCACATTTCTTTTGGTGCCTAAATACCAGCTCCTGGGCATGCTGAGGAAAGTCTGAGTGCTGCTGGTGCAGAGCAGCTGGCAATTAAGACATCCTGAACTGTGAAAGGGCTGTTGTTGCTCAGCACATTGGCTGCTATGAAGTATTTGTTAACTTTACTGATTTAGGATTTTCTGTCTTACCTGCTGCTCACTTGTTTTTTCTAATACAAAAAAAAAACACCACAACAGACACCACCACCACAAAAACAAGACAAAATCCCACCCCACTGACAGCTTTTCCCGGTGTCCAGCCCCAAGGGAGGGGTGAGCTGTGGCTGGCAAGGGAAGCAGGAAGGGAGGGGGATGAGCTGTGCCCAGACTGCCCCCATCCACTGGGTGTTATGACATCAGAGCTCAGTTTTAGCCCAGGACTCTCAGAGGGAGCTTCAGCATCAAAGCTGTGGCTTTAGCCCTGACCTGGCAGCAAGGGATGGGAACATTATCCTTCTGCTTTAGATTTTGAGATTGAAGGGACTGGAATTTCTTCCTTTACATGCTCCAGGTCTGTTCCTTATCCTGTTCTCCAAGAGAGCTGCCCTACCCTGCTTCCTATCACTGCATGAATAGGGCCAAGAGAAAAGATTGAAACACTTCTGTAGCTGTTTTAAGCATGTGTGGGGGTTATTTGCATGTGGCCCATACAGAGGAGGTGAATTTATCTGTTTCTGCCAAAGGAGCTACACACCACTTGTGCACATCATTGTGTGCACATGGGGGAGTGGGGAAATAACTCCAGGAGACAGAGCTCTGGGGAGGGTTACTGAAATGACTGTGCAGAAGCCTATTGTTTGGATTTTTGGGAGCTGTTGTATTATGAACAAGTAGCAGTGGTTCAGATTTACAGTTGGTTAATGGGAGGTGTCCCTTAGGGAGCAGCAATCAAAGCCTTGATTTGACAGATGGAAGGGAAGTCTTGCTATCCTGCCCAGAAACGGGGGCAACTTATCCTGCAAGCTTCAGACAGATCAGTGCTTCCTTTAATGAAGGAAAACCAGTTTTCTCCAGAAACTGGTCTCAGTGACAGCTGTAGGGGGAACAGCTCTTAACTTTGTGTCCAGAGGATGCATTTTTCCCAGCCTGGAAGAGTCCATGAATCATGGTTTGGTAACAATTGTGTAAAATGTACTTGATATCTGCATGAGACTTGTCATATCTGGGGCTCCTGCTGCAGGATCTTGAGCTGTTTATACCATCCAAAGCAGGGTGGGATCTCAAGTGCAGCTCATCCTCTATGAAAGGGTTGAGAACTTGCTCATCTGTGTCCTTGCTGCTGATGTGGGATAGCTGGGGGTACTGTCTGTGGTCTGAAGATGCAGGATATGAGCAAGTTCAGAAGATATGATATTCCATAATCTGTTCTTCGGTCTTTGGAAAGGAGAAAAAAACCTCATATGTATCTCCACACTTTTCTCTGGCAGCTGTTCCTTTGTAGAGGAGATGGGAACCTGAGCAAAATGCTTTATGAGACCCCACCAGAAGTAGCCCTTTCTCAGCCAGCCCTGACCCTCATCTCGATTTAGGGAGGCAGATGGAGACCTGGAGCTTTTCCCTGAGCTGGGGTGCTGTGCCATGGGCACCATCTACATATGCTGGTGGTGGTAACAGGCAACAGTGGCTGGTGGCTTCTAGCTGGGTAAAGGGATTGTGGCATTTTCAGTGCTGGTCTCTAACAGGGAGCAAGTGATGAGGGTTAAACAGCATGGCTGGAGAGCGAGAGATGCTGGCAACTGTGAAACACTGAGCAGAGATAATGGTGGATACCAAGTGATTTTCTTCTAACAGGCTGGTATAAATATTATTAGTTTGTTACTCTGCTTCCTTTGGTGTAAGCCTCATCAAAAAAAGAACTCTGCTGTTTTTCTGGCAGGACTGAGGGTGTTCTTGTTTTCCTTTCTTTATCCTGATACTTCCTACTTCTTACCTCTCATCTGCACAGAAGGGAGCAGTAAATGTCTGAGATAGAAAAACCACCCAGTTAGGAACACCCACCTGTTGATGTTCTCTGCATTGTCTGCCCAAGATGGGTGGTCTCTGAGCCTGGGGCAGGAGAGTTTCCTGTTTGATGGATTAAAATGAGAGAGCTTCTTTTAAGATAAATTCTTCTTTTTCGTATTCTCTTGTTCACTTCCAAACAGCACTTTGTTGCTTTGCAGGGTGTATCATTTCTGTTTTTTCCATCTCTCATGGAAGGTTTAGATTTTTTTTCCTATTTTTGAGTGTCAAGCTTTGCTTCTCAGGGAGTGAGGACTCCTCAGTGACTCCTGTCCTCCTCCACCTTCTGTGAGCTGCTCCTGTGTACAGAAGGGTCTGACTGCAGCTGGTGGGAGAAGGGGAAACCCCTCTTTACATATGTTTGAAGGTAAGAGATATCATGAATTGGGAAGCTCATTAAAAATGTGTCCCTCATGTGAGCTGGTCTACATTTCCCCCCAGATGACTCTAAGCCTCCTGTCCAGCCCTTTGAATATGTAACCTGTGTTTGGAGTTGTTTTCTTTCCACTAGTGTGAATTGATTTAGATGATCTTCCCTTTTCCTTGTGCTGTGTAACATCCCTTTGAGGTGGTTTTGGGGGTGGATGTGCTGTCTTTGTGCCATTGGTGAGGTGACTTGTCTGGTACGTGGCCGCCATGGTGCAGAGCCCTGATATCCCTTCCTGGTGGGTGGAATGTGCTTTTCATAAGGGACCTCAGCAATACTGAGCTCTGGTGAGAAAAGTACCATGTGTGAGCTGTCAGTGGTGCTGGAATATTTTCCCCATCTGGCCATGATGCCCAAAATATCTCTCTTGCTGATGTGGACACGGGCTGAATAAGCGGTAAGGGAGAGGACACTAAACTTGTTTTAAATTAGTTTTTATCTCAAGGCAAAGCTGATCCCCAAACCAAATGAGGTTAACAGTGGTGCATCACCATGTAGGGCTGCCAAAACTGCAGAATGGTTTGGTTTTGTACCTGTGAGTACATGGACTTTCTAGAGAGCTGATCACATGAAAAAAGTGAGAGGAACTCTCTGGAAAACTTCTCCCTCACATCTGGGAATTTTAGATCTGTCTGCTCATTCCTGGGACTCAAATATTGTCCCCTCTATCATGCATCTTATTTTTAGTGCTTTTTTCAATGTACCTGATTTTGCTCTTTGGAAGAAATTGCCCCTCTACACATCTTGGGGACTGGATTGTATTTGTGAGGAGGGATGTGCACAAACAGAATTACCTTTGGAGAACCAAGTGGTACCACACTGCTCAGAACCTGGGATGTGCATGCCATGGCTCTCCTGCCTTAACTTGAGCTCCTTGTCACTTCTGCTTTAGTTGGGTATTGCACAGAATCATAGAGTGGTTTGAATTGGAAGGGACCTTAAAAATCATCCAGATCCAACCCCCTGCATGGGCAGGGACACCTCCCACCAGCCCAGGTTGCTCCAAGCCCCATCCAACCTGCCCTTGAACGCTTCCAGGGATGGGGCAGCCACAGCTTCCCTGGGCAACCTGGGCCAGGGTCTCACCAAGAATTTCTTTCTAATATCTAACCTAAATCTCTCCTCTTCCAGTTTTGATCCATTACCTCTTGTCCTCTTGCTACAAGTCCTTGTAACACAAGTGTGTTGCACAAGGATGGTCTTGCTTCAATGGAAAAGAAGCCTCTTTGACCCCCACCCACAACTTGGAAAGACATGACAAGACTGTTGTCACCTTTCAAGTACAAAAAGTGGGATCACCATCCAAGCTTGCTGGGGGCTAAGGGACTGCCTGGTCCTCAGCATTCATCCACCCTTCTCACTCGTGTGGGATGCAGGAGAAACAAAGTGTGCAGAGATCATGGCAGCCTTGTCCTGTGTGGGGTGAGGAGCTGAATCCTTAACTGACATATGTTAAAGTTTCAGGGGCTTTTGCACTGATGTCTCTCTTGGCTGAAATGTGGCTGCCCTGGCTGATGAACACTTGCTACATCCAGCTGCGGGTGTTAATTTTCTTCTCCTGGGAGCCCTGATTTATATTCTATTTGCAAAGGACTCTTTATAAGAGATATGGCAGATAAAAATAGATGACTTCAAAGTAATCAGATTCTTTTAAACTAGAAAATTAGGTGTGAAATTCTGACCATCTATGTTAAGATCTGCATGTAATGTATTTAAATTACTTGAATGAAAATGCTAAAGCAACACGTCTGCTGCTGAAGTTTTCTGAGGCACCAAACCACTTGCAGGATAGAAATAACCTGGCTGAACACCTGCAGTGAGCCTTGATGAAGGGCTACCTCAACTTCAAAAGCAGGTGCCTTCAGGAGTTACAGAAGGAATAATCCTTTATAACACTTTTTCATAACACTACATCTCAAAGTAATTAATTCACATTTGTTAAAAAAAAATCCCACTCAACAACAACCCAGGAAAGTTACTTTCCTTCTGAAATATGAATAAAAATCATGTGCAAGAAGATAATATGTATTAGCTCTAACACCTGGAATGCTTTAGCTCCAGTTATTGGAAACAATCAGCTTTATTGACTGCCTGTAGTTATTCTGTTGTATAGAAAGTCAGATTAAAATGCAAAGCATAATTTCATGAACATATTTTTATTACCTAGCACACATGAAGGACTTGTAACTGGTAGAAAGCTATTTGAAATGCTGATTTCTGCATTTTCATTCAGTTCCTAGTGTCCAAATACAGTTTGACACAAGTGAAAAATAATTACTTAGCAAATAGAAAAGGCATCACTTAGCTTTTTTTTTTAACATGGCAGAAAACTGGAAAAATTCAGATTTTGAATGAGTGCAGGTATTAGTATTTGCTTAAATTCATACAGATGAAGCAGTGAATTGAAAGCAAAGGCTAAATGTAATTACAGTCCATGTTTTAATGATTTTCCACCAATGAGAATGAACTTTTCAGCTCAAGAGTCCCTCAAAAGTACAAACAGAAATAATATTGAGACCAGTGATGCTTTAAATGCTTTTATGTAAATCAACCCATCCCTGCCAGGGAAGGAATAAAAACCCTTGGGGCAGTTACTTGTGACAACATGTAAACCAGTTTAAAATATTGGAAATTTGGCCCAGTGTTCTTGATGATGAAAAATGGCTGTAATGGAAAAGTATGGTTGGTTTTAATTTTGTTTCAGCTTTTCCTTGTATTCAAACTGGGAGCCATAAATTTTAAAAAACCATAAAAAGTGTTGGAAGATGACACTATTTTAAATATATCTGATATATTGTCCCATAGATCTAAATTTTTAATATGCAGTGCAGCCAACAGGAGTCTGAATTCTACCCAGCATGAGCTCTAGGTGATCATTATAAGAGGAACTTGGTAAACCATGGGGGAATGGAGATAAACCTCAGCAGTTGAGTAATCTCTGAGCTTGAGTCTCCTCTGCCTTGCTCCATCTGGAGCTGTTTACACCTGGGCTAAGCAAGGGTAAAATGCTGCCAATGTGAATTCTGCACTGCCTTGCCCTGGAGGTTGCATCTGACATCTGGTTTGCATTTGCAGAGCTGGATTGTGCTGGGTTGTTGTAGCCTGGGAGGTCAGGTCAGTGCTTTGAGATTTGTGATGGTGGCTGAGGGCAGGAAGAGCAGCACTTTCAGTATGGAAAGAGAAAATCACCTCTGCATGCTTGGAGTTAGTGGCTCACTGAATGCCAAGCTGGGAGTAGCTCTGGCAAGGGAAGATTAGGAAGAGAAGTATAAATTACATAGAAGGAAGTAGAGATATAGGGCAAAAATAGTCTTGGTATCAGACTCTGGGTCTGATGAAACACGCTTGAAATGTGGAGAAATCCTAGGTCCTTGCTCTGCTCTGTTAAATTTTGGTTTGGGGGCAATATTTTTCCCAAGGTCATGAACAAATGGGCAGCTGATGCAGATAAGAGATCTGGGAACCTTGGGCAATGAAATATAAAGGAATGGCACAATTTCCTAGGGCATACAGCTCCCTGGGGGATATCAGCAGAAGCCAAAGGGCTGACAAAGTCCTGATATTTTTCACATTCATGCACAGGGCCAGAATAAATGTGTGTGTTTGTGCTTGCTTCAGACTGTGCTCTACTGCTGTGGCTCTGCCTCTGAGTTGGGAAAAAAAGAGATTAAATGAATAGATACTTAAAACTCCTTGGGGTTTTTATTTCAGGATTGCCTACAGGCTCTGGAGAGCCTCATCTCTGTTTTACCAGCACCTCTCTGGGAGTTCAGGCCTAGGGAAAACTCTATTTTCAGGAAATAAAAGTAGTGTGGAATGAGAAAGGGATGTCATGAAGTCCCTGAACAGAGGGGAAGTGCCCTATTCTGGGAATTGCACTTTGTAAGAACATACAGACTGAGAGGTAAAAAAAAACCCAAAACATTAATTCAGTTTAGTTTTACATGCTTTTCCTGGTTGTGCTGCTCTCAGGCTGTCTCTGAGAGCAGTGTTTAGTGCACCTGGCCAGCTGATTAATATTTTCCCATGGGGAGAATTTATTCCTGGCCAGACACAAGTGCATGATTGGTTTATGCTTTTGTTGCTGAGGATTTACAGCATTGTGCCATTAGGGAAAACATGTATCTGTGTGTGTTCAGGCCTGGCTGGATCCTGCTGTTGTCCAGAGGAGCAGAATGATCTCAATTTCCTCTGCTGTCCTTTCTCTGCTCCTTTTAATTTTCTGCTGAGTGGTAACTCAGGCTCTGTACCCTTGGCTAACCCAGCTCTGTAAGTGCTCCTAGCTCCTGTGTTGTACCAACATCCTCTTTAATCCTTGGAAGGCACAATAATCTGTAAGTGATACTTTAGAGAAATCAATGTGAAGTGAAAATTGGCAGCTTCAGCTCTGTGTGAAAATGACAACTGTGTTATTATTGGCCCAAAGATTTGGATTTTTGGGAGGGAGAGGGGTGGTGGAGGAAAATGTCAATGTTCTGTTTTGTTGTTTGTTGTGTTTTGTTTTTTTTTTTTGAATGGACTCAGGCTATAGTGACTGTTATGGAGGTGTATTTTATTTTCCATTTAGTACCATCTTCATTAGATACCAGAATAAATCTCTCTGTAAGGCAGAGTACATCACTGAATTAATCGTCCTGTTCGGAGAGGCAGTATTTTCATGAGCCACTAATAGTGATGAGTGCAGTGCTGCCTTACCAGGTTTATTTTTCCCTTGAAGAAAAATAAAACCTGATGAAGAATAATAGAAACAGGACAAAGAGCATCCTTCTGATGTGCAGTGCATGGTGCCTCTTGCTGGGCAGCCAGGCAGGCTGTTTGGTGGAGGGCAGAGGAGCTCCGGATGGTTCCACCTTCCTTATGAGTGGGGTGTGGTATCATCCTCTACCTTTATTTGCCTGATCTTTCCTCAAACTTCAGAGGTGGGTGTTTGTTATGCTTTCTGGACAGTTGGTTTGAACCTCCAGGTTGACCCTAACTGGGCATTGCTGCAATTCAAACCTTTTCATTAGCACTTTTAACTGTAGTAGACAGGAGGAGGATCTGCCCATCTGCCTTTCTGAGACTGCATCACTCTAACTTGAGGATTTTTGCTCTTTTCCCTCATCTTTAAATTGATTCCCAGCTCTTCCATCTTTCCTCAGTTTTCCCTTCTTGGCTTCCCAACCCATCCTCACTCTTCCTGGATGGCAGTGCCCCTGTGGGCAGACTGCAGGTGCCCCAAAGCTGCTTCATGGCTCACCCTGCCCTGCTGTTCTTGCTGTTGGCCCCAGTTTGGCTCATGATGGTCCTTAGCTGATGATCAAGTGCTGAGTCCTTCCTGCATCATCCTAAGTCTCTGCAGGATGGCATTGACCACAGACTGGTTTTCACATGGGGTATTTCTTGTGTTTCTCAAGATTGGTCCGAGTGCCCATTGTGTCCCATTTGCTTGCAGCTCTGCCTAACTGGTGTTGTCTCCAAACTTATCATTGCACCCAGGTCAGATAGTGAAAATAGTGGATAATAGTGTCTCAAGGCAAATCCTCACCCAGTGCATGCATATTCCCCCAGTTTGATGGTAAGCCACTGAAAGCTGCTTCCTGATTTTTTCCATCTAGTGTTGCCATCAGTCTCACCTAATTGCACTTGTGTAACTTCCTCAAGGCAATGTCATGTAAAATGATGGCAAAGACCTTGCTCGACTTTGGTGTATATGACAGTGACCATCTCCCCCTTTCAATGAGTCCTCCTGCCCTGTCACAAAAAAATGAGATAGGCTTGATATTTGTTCTTGACAAATCCATGATGGCTGCTCCTCACTGCCTTGTTGGCTTTTATTTATTTGCTACCATATGTTTGTGTTTTGTTTTTTTTTCCTGGAAATTGAAGTTAAGCTGACTGGCCTGTAATTCCCTGCTATGCTTGCTGTTCTCTGCTCTTCTGGGGCTTGTCACAGCCCCTGGGTTTTCAAAGATAAGTGCTACCAGCCTTCATGCTGCCTCCACCTCTTCTCAGTACCTGGAAGTGAATCTCAGCAGGCACAGCTGATTTGAAAACATGTAATTTATATAAATGTCTTCCAAACTACAGCTTCCCCCTTGTTGTCTGAATTCTTACCTTTTTGTCACAAGTAACAATTGAAATATCTGTACATATGAATCCATCATTCTTAATAGTGAAGTATTTTCTTCTGCTGTGAAGGTTGGTAACAGTTCTGCTGAACCATGGAGAAGCTTCTCCTGGTCACTGACTTACTACTAATTTAACTTATTTTTTTTGTGTGTGTTGCTATGTAAATTCCTTGCAAGTTCTGCACAAATGGTTTTGACCTTTTATTTTAGTTGCTAAATCCTTGCCCGACTCCTTTGCACAGTCCTTAGCCTTTAGTTCCATCTCTACAACCTGTATTCTCCCTTCCTTTCTGTGTCAGGATGTGTCCTCACCAGATGCTTTTCTATAATTTACTTGGGGTGGGGTTTTTTTTAGATTCAAAGGCAGGTGGGTCAGAGGGTGAGATGAATTTTTGCTGGAGATGGTGGAAGTTCCCTAATAAGCCACATCTCTGCTGTCTCCTGGCAGACCCCAGCAGCTGATGGCTGGGATGAGCACAACGTTATCCCACACACCACAACTGGTGGGCAGGACCAGGGCACAAAATGTGCTGTTGTTCTCCAATACCTTAACTTCCCAGGTGACAACATGCCTTTAAAAAAGGCCAGAAGTGTTTTCATTTTGGAACTCTTACACTTTAAATTGACTTCTGTCTTTGTCTTGTTCTACTATCATTTTATGATACAAGGTTAACAGTGAAGAGCTGATTTCCCTGATAATGGTGCACTCTGACAAGCTGTTAAGGAAATCAAACTGTTGTTCTTGCTTGTATTAAGGATGGCTGGGATGAAACATCTGATGTTTTTTCTCCCCCCCTGTGTTTCAAAGTGCTTCCCATCTAGTTTACAATGAGATGGTTTGACAGTTTTCAAGTAGGCACCACTTTGATCTATGTGTCAACTTGCTTCAACTCGCTTCACTGGAACAAATAGGAGATGTTTTGCTCTGCAGAAGAAGTATTTGGTAACTGTTGTCTCTGATATTAAATAAAAAAAAACCAAGAGCATTTCAACTCATAGAGTCCATCATGGCAAAACGTGTCAGCTATAGTAACATAAAGTGGATTTGGCATAAAACCAAAAAAACCCCAAAGCAGTATTGAAGCAGAATTGAAACTAAAACTTCAAAATTCTGAAATAAAATTCTTAATGGAAAATTTGAAACAAGATGATTCCATGTCCTTTCATAGTTTTCTAATGACAGAAAAAGACCATATTTAAATAACTTCAGTTTCAATGAAATTAAAACACCTTAACTGAAGGACCCTTGGATGAGAAAAATGAACAAATGGTCCTTGTCCCCACTGTCGGATGGACAAGTGTGACCCCTGAGAGGCTCTACAGGTGCTAAACATTGGATTGTAATGAGAAATGCTTCTTCCCACTAATCAACCTGTCTTCTGTTTTATCTGCTTGCAGGAAGAGCCCTTTTCTCCATGCAGAAGCCTTGCTGGTGAAGCCAAAGCTGTGGCAGAGCCAGGTAGCTCCTCAGCCCTGAAGCAAAATGAGGAGAAAGCTCAGAATTGCCATTTCTACCTCTATGGCTGGCAAGGTAGGTTTCCCTCAGTGTAAATATTGCCTGTAACCTCCTCTCTGTGAGGAATCCCAGACTCTAAAATGCTGCTGGTTGTTGCCCCTTGGGCTCTCTCAATGTTTTTCTCTTCTCATGGGAAGCTTTGAGGTGGAATGGAGCAACCTGAGGGCTTGGCCTCTCTGCCCAGCTGAGATTTGGTGGCACTGAGACTGGGAAAGAGCAGCAGAGAAGGTGACTGGTTGGAGTGTGTTGCCCATCTGGGTCCATCCTGACTGCACCATGATTGTTGATGGTCCAGCTTGCCCAAGGAGATAGAACTAGAAGGGAAACAGGTTAAACTTAAAGAAAAACTGTCCCATGCTCTAGCTTTATGCTGTAGTAAAAAAACCAAACAACAAAACACCACCACCCTTCCTTATGCAGGATCATGATCCAGTAACTAATTAGTTCTGTATCAGCACATTCCTGCAAGATTGACTAAAAAGATGAGCACCACAGACTGATTATTTCCTCTATATTTTACAGTCCTTATGCTTTGCAAAAACACCATCTCTGCTCCAGCCTGGTGGATTGTGCCCTGCAGCATCTTTGGACTTTGTGTGTTTCTTTGCACAAGATTTACATGGCGGAAATGGTGATTTGATAAAATCATGTTCCTGTATGTGCAGCATGCAGAAATGGTATTGATCTGACAGCTTAACTTCACAGGGAAAAAAGGCATCATTTTGGAAATTGACTGGATTTGAATGACAGGTTTTGATATTTTTAGTTTGAAATAATGTTTTAACTCAAAACACAGAAAAGGCAGAGGGAAAGGAAATTGAGAACCAAAAACTGAAGAGGAACATGTCAGCTGATGAGATTATTTTTCATCCTTTTGGAAAGGTATTTCATAATTTAACAAAGGAAAAAAGTGGATTTTTGCATTTCTATCAGGACAAAGAAAAAAAAGCCTGAGTCCCTGTGCAGAAGGTCTACCAGGAGTGAAAGAGCTGCAGCTATGAAGAAAAGGGCTATTTCTGTAGGGTAAAACCTTTCTTATCTTCACTTTTCATGCAGCCTGAATTCAGTCTCTGAGAATGTTTATTTTGAGAAGTCATCAAGATATAGAGTCAGATGTGAGGTGACCTGCTGGCTGTTCTGGAGACCTCAAACAGCCACTTTGGGTCTGAAGTCTGACAGCCCCCTGTGGTGCTCCTGCTGCTGGGGTTAGAACCAGTGCAAAAGTCTTCAGCTTCTAAGGCTTGGCACATAGTGAGGTATTCTGGGGTTTGCATAGGAACAGAGATGCAGTAATGTGGGTGAGCCTGAGCCTTTGTCTCACCAGCAACTGCTAAAGCCAACATCAAGCTGCTAGAAATGTGCTGTGTTTAAGTTATGCAGGACTGGAAAGGCCTGGGTGCAAGCACTACTGCTGGGGGGGTCAGTGAAGGGCCCAGGCTAAGCTTGCAGGTTGGCTGCCTCTGTAAGCAAAATAGTGGTGTGACTGAGTAATTTCTAACTTGTTCCTTGTCAGAAGCCAAGCTGAATAAGTAAAGAATCCTCATTTCCTTGGTGAAACAATTCCCTGTTCAGGATTGGACAAATAGCAAGGAGTTTTCTTTTTCTATTCTATTTCAATTCCTATTCTAGTCATATTCCTCTCCTCCTCTGTGCTCTCACCTGTGATGGAGAGACCACTCCTACTAATCCTGATACTCTTGGTGCCACAAGGCTTCCTCTGAGCAGGGCTGCTTCATGCTGCACAGGGCAGAAGGGCTGACACAGCAGTGTCTTTCCCATCTCAGCAGCCAGGGCACAATGGGAAGCTGCCACCCTCAATGAAGAGACAGCTCTTGTGATAACAAGATCCTTCAGCCCAGGTTCTACCTGCCATTTGCTCACGGGGAAAATGCAAAACCCTGAATGCACTGCTGATTCAAGGTGGGGTTGGGGGCTCTGGGAATGAAAAGCTGGCTATGGCCTGCTAGATGGGCCAAATCCAGGTGAATTCCTGGGAACAGAGAGGATAGGTGCTCACCTGGGTTCTGTTTGGCAGGGTTTGTTGGAGCAAACAGCTGCAAATCTTTTCTTATACAGCAAGGAAAAGTGTCCCCTTCTGACAGGGGACACTAGAAGCCCTGTGGCAGCAGCAGGTCAGGGCACATCAAGAGTGGGCCTGTGACAGAATTTTCAGTTTGCTGAACAAATGGGTTTTGGACACCCATGATATGGGACTGGGGGCACTGAACTGCTGGGAGGCAGGTTCACACTTTATACCTTTCTCTGCAGCAATTGCCAATGTGAGATGGACTAAGTGCTTTTGGTGTCTGTAAAAATGCTGAGGGATTGCTAGTCATCAGGAGAGCATCCTGTCTCTAAAGGCTTTGGTTTTGCTATAAATCTCCCAAGATATTCAACATCCTTCATTCTTACCTTTGGAAGTCTAAGGCTAAAGCCCTGAACTAGGAAATCTAGATGCACATAAAGAGCTTCCTACACAGCAGGACTCAGCTCCAGCTCTTGAGTGTTACTCTTTTAACTTTTGTCCCCAACAAACTCACTGTACAGAGACATAAAACTCAGGGAAGGGGAAGACTTTGCTCAAGTCTCTTCAGGCAGACTCTGGGGGGTATGTGGACAGAGGGGCTCCTGCTGCAGGGCATGGGCTAGTGCTGATACACAGCTGCATTTCCCAGGGCAAATTCCCATTCCAGTGCCTTTCAGTTGGTCAAAAGAACTCGACTGACTTACAGCAGTGACTCTACAGAGAGTAGATACCCACAAAGAATGAAACATCTCTGTCTTGCCTACCTGAAATTATGACCTCATTTTGAGTAATAGCTTCACTGCTGCCACTTTTATTTTTATTATTTCCAAACTCAGAAGTATAACAAAGGGGAAAGATAAATTCTGAAATCCATTAAAAGCTTTTTATTGTGTGGACTTGAAAAATCTCACCTCACCTTGATGTTGTTTGTGTTCTCAGTGACTAAGCTGAATTCTAATTTTGTTCCAGTAGCTTTGCTAGCCAGTTGTACCTCTCAGGCTCATATCACATGGAAGATTAAAAAAGTATCATCCAGATTTCATTTTTAATCTGTCTCACTTCAAACAATTTATCCTTTTTGAGATACCTAATTACTCAACCTCATTTAGATAACCACATGGTGTGTGTGTGTGTGCTACATCTGTGATGGCAAACAGCATATCTGATCCCTGAGGAATGATCCATTGGGGAATGAGGGTAATTAGTCTCTAACAAATATAAATTTGGAAACATCTGTGCAGATTTAAGCTTAGGGAGCAGGTCTGGGGAGCAGGTTTCAGCAACAGGAAGAAAGTGAGAGAGCAGAACTCAAGATACCAAGCAAATATTGCAATTAATCTAGTCAGCTTGAGGAAATTAAATCAAGGGAAATGGGAGTGTGCCATATTTTTTGATGTGGGTTTCTGGCTCTTATGAGATTTTGAAGTGAGCCACTGAAGAAAATGGAAGCTAAGAAGTTCTAATATTTTTTCCTGGTGACTCAGAGGAGAGCAGGATGGAGCCCTTTCTGATTTGTTGATAATTAATGCAACTCCCATGGCAAAGGCAAATGCAGTGATTAGTCTTAAGTCAGCTGAACTCTCACAACAGATTTTCAGACACCTTCTCATTGTTTCAACCTGCAGGACCTTTGTGTTGTTGTTTTGGTTATTTTTTCTTAAACAAAGTTACTCTTACATGGACCTGTCTTATCTACAGGGTTGATCTTTGCTGAAGAAATCTGGTTGCAAATGGTTCAGCTTCCTTTGCTTGTGTCTCAATGTTTTGAGTTGGATTGTCCTCCAAGGTCTGCCCTGGGAAAAGTAGTTAAGCACATGTCATTTGCAAGTGCCCAGTTGGGTACCAATAGGTAGGAATGGGTGCTCAGGTGCATTCATAAAGGACACTTCTGAGATGTGAATGTACAAACTGAGCTATTCCTGCAAAATTGTGTAAGATGCTCTGAGTAGGTTTATAGCAGTGCTCATGTGGTGCTAAATGGGGCAGGTGGTCAAAGGTGATAGTAAAACAGGCCAAGGAACCTTTCTTAAATATTTCTTCTTTCAGTTTCTAATTTGACTGGAGTTTGTCAGTTTGTAGCAGTGTTAGCTGGGGTATAGTTCTGGTATCCTGGTATCCTCTTTCAAGGCAGAGGATCACAGGCCATCATAACCCAGAACTCCTGGGCTCTTAAATTCTGGAGAGTGGAGCAAAGCCTCATTAGCAAGGCAGTTAATTTCCCCAGTGCTGTGCTAGGCCCTGTGTTCCCAGCAGATTTAAATTCAGCAGTGAATTTAAAGGGGGCCAAAGGCCTTTACACACAAGCAGGTGATTTAGTACTTCATTTTTCATGATTACTCAGGTAGACAGCACAGTGCTAACAGTTAACATAGAAAATGGGACAAATTTTCCACCATGAAGACTGAGCATTCTTGCAATGCTCTGAGAGACATATCTTAATTTTTATTTAGATTACTTAACTTTATTTAGATTATTTATTATATTATTTATTTTATTATATCTAATTTACATTTTATCATATTATTCCTTAAATTCATTATTTATTTATATTTATTTTATATTATGTTATTTATGATATTATATTATTTTTAACTTTATTTAGATTATTTAACTTCATTATAAAGTTATTTTAAAGAAATAAATCATGTCTGCAGACAAGACCCCAGCATGTGGAGCAGGTGAGGTATCAGTTTGCAGGGATGTGAGGCCCTGGGCAGAGCATGGCAGCCTGGTGATTGATTTCTGCAGCCCTGGGGGTGGACATGGTCCCCATGTTGGAGGGCAAATGACCTGTTAGACTCGATGCATTTTCCTGAATTTCCTGATTTCCTGATGCATTTTCACCGACCACAGAGGTGTCTGGGAAGGGTAGATTTGTGTGTGGACCATTGTCTGTTGTTTCTTCCCCTAGGTTGAATGTGAGAAGTTTTTCCTGTAGCTTCTCAAGTTCTGCAGGTGACTTGGTTAGTCTGGATCTTGTTCCTAGTATTTCTTGGTCCTTGATAATGAAATGTGGAGTTAAATATGGGAGCTCAGCAGGAAGAACCCAGCCTAACTCCCCTCTCCTCCAGTCACTGTGTCATTTCTTCATGAATGTTTGCAAGTAAAAATAGAATAAATAGATATTACAGCAAATCCTAGATATGATCTCTAATTAGATTAAGACCTACAGTTATGGAACAATAAATTATCTAACTAGTGCAGTATAGATACACAATGCTTTAAAGATTGATTTTTGCCTAAGGCCTTGGGAGAGTGGCCTCCACAAAACTTGGAGATTAAGCCTGATTATTAACTGAAAATACTTTTTTTTGATGCTCCCTCCAGACTCATGAACAACTCTTGATGACCCTGTTAAAAGAAACAAATGACACCCTAAGTAACTTTGGCAGCTGCGTGGAATGTGGCTTTGCTCATTTACGTGTGCCCAAAGCAGAAGTGAATAAGTCCAATGATGACCTGGAAATGTGGCAGTGAGGTTTTTAATTTATTTTTTTTTTACCTTCAACCATTCTAAATTAAAACACATGCCCCAAAGCTTTAAGTCCATGGACTCTATTCATTTCTGTCACTGTGTTACGTCTGCAACTCAGAAGTGATTCGTAGCTTCATCCATCTCCAGGCTGCTAATTTGATCAAGCTGAGCCATGCAGGGTCCACTGCTAACCATGAAATTTCATTTCATCTCAGCCATTTGTGGGGTTAATCAGCAGCACTTGTGTCTCCAGCCAGTTGCTCCCCCAGTGCTCCCAGCAGCTCAGGTGTAGCCACTTCCCCCAGCATGGGAGCCAGCAGTGCCAGGGCAGGGCTCCTGACTTGCAAAGAGGGAATCCAAGCCCCTGAAAGTCACTCCATCTCTTCCTCACCTACTTGGCTGAGAATCAGCTGCCAGGCTGCCTGCTACCCAGGCATCCTCTGTGCTTGAAGGGGCTGTGTGCTGCATCAGAGGCATGTAAGTGCCTGTCTGGATTTTAGGCTATGAGTCTGGGCATACATTCCAGTGACCCCCGGGATACTGATTTTTTTTTAATGCCTTTGGACAATAATTGTGTGTACGTGGATCAGGGGAGTGTTCACAAGCAGTAATTACACAATGTTCATAGATGGCTTTGAGACCTTGAGCTGTATTGTTTCTCACCTGCAGTGTAGTTAACAATCCATATATTTTTTTTCTTTGCCTCACAGCAAGTAGTATCTAGAAAGGAGTTGCTATTGGCTACATAGGAGCATTTGGAAACCATTATTATTTCATTAATCCAGGTGACTTGACAGAGCCATTGTGTAGGGCACTGGCCTCTTACCTCTGGACATGCAAGAACACTCAGTCTCATAAAAGCACACAATATTTGCCATCCATCTTCATTGCAAAGCTCAAGTTTTGCACAGTCCTAGGAAAGCCCAGCTTGCCAAGAGCCAAGGGAGTCAGTCAGTATGTGCCAGGACACATGGAGAATCAGTTCCACCCAGGAGGTTTTAGCAAAACTTAGGGTGATGTGTCTTCCAAGGTCATTTCCCCAACACCAGCCTCCATGCAGTACTTGACAGCTCAATCCAGCTGGTTAGTTACTCGTTTGCAGGTGTTGCTTAGAAAAGGTTAGCAGCAAGCAAAGCTTGGAATAGCTTTTTCATGGAAAATCAGACTTTAGATAGGGTTTTAAATATATGTAGCTGGTCTCTACTGGGGGCTGCAGATCATGACTGAGGGGGGTTCTCAGTTTTGCTGCTATGATGCTCTGCAGAATTCTTGTGGCTGGAGTTGTACACAGACTGTGCAGCACCCACACAACAGAGGGAGTGGAAGGGGATATGATTTTCCTGATGAACAGGAGGATGTTTTTCCAATCTGTAGTATTTAAATCAGAGCCCAGGAGTGAGTGTAACCTGCTGAAAGTGCACCTATTGGATATAATTATTATTTCACATAAAAGTGAGTTTTAGCACCCTGCGTGCCTAGCTGAGCTTGTACAGGCACCTCTGAAAACCTTTGGCCTTTTATAATCTCTTGCCAATTCTGTGTCATCTGTGGATTTGGCCTCCCTGGTGTTATAAGCCAAGAGACAGTGATGGAGCATCAGGCTGTCACTCCCATGCCATGGTCACCACTGCCAGACCTACCTACCTGCTGTACTCCATCCCTAATCACTGGCAGGGCTGTGCCTCTCACATCATATCTACTTATCCCCCATAATAATTTCTTGTGAAGACTTTGACAAATGTTTTTTAAAAGTCCAAGTTCTTTATTTGGCCTCCTTCAAGTCTTTATTGATGTTTTACAGAAAACTAATTAGAGTCCTGTTTGCTCCTGATGGGAGCTTTGTTGTTCTCTTCTGTCACATTGTGTTTACTGTGGTACTTTGTCCCTAACTGGATCCCTATTTAAACCAGAGGTAATGTCTTTTGGTGCTTGATGCTCTCTATAAACAGCAGTTGGCTTCTCTCAGGCAGCATGTCAGAAGCATTTAATTTAGTGTTTGTGCTGAGAGAGGGCAGAGGGGAGCAGGTGATGGGAGTGGCTGCTGCTGGACAGGAGTGGTGGGGCTGCCCCAAGAAAAGGGCAGTGCTGGGGGGCAAATGGGCCCTTTAGGAATTCAGGTCTATCCCTGGTCTCTGCACAGCAGGATCATTGATGAAACGTGAATTTGCTGCCTAGTGGAAAAGCTAGGTGAGATTGTTCCCTGGCCCCATGGTGTGACCTGACCTGCTTCTGCTGGGGTTTACTAGATAAACTTTTCCCTGCCTTTCAGGAGCTCTTATGATAGGGTTATACATGGTTGAGTAACACCTTGTAATGCCCTGAAAGCCTGAAATGGAGAAAACTAATTGCTTCCTCTGTGCAGGTAGTTCTGAAGGGCATTGACACAGCCAGTGAGCTTGTGGCAAGAGAAAGCACAGAGTTCAGGGCACGAGCAGGGATGGTCAGTTTGGGTACAGCGAAGTCAGGTGTTTCACCAGGGATGAGAACACGCTGGGCTGGGGTGGTAGAGGGCACAGAATGAGTTTTGACCCTTTGGTCATGCACTGGGTGCAGTTTTCTTTTGTGCTGAGCTGGAGTGGACACCAGACCTCCAGGCTGCTGAATGCAATTTTCCTTTTAAGATGATTGATACTCAGGTCAGGAAGGTGTTAGAACACCTCATGTAAACCCTCTTTTGAGGTGGCCTGTCTCTTTTATTGCACAAATGGTCCATTTTACCACTTCTTAGGGCTGCCAAAAACTGGCAAAGCCAACAGGGAAGAGCAGGAACCAGCTGCTGGCAGCACTTTCTGTCTCCTGGTCTCTGCAGAGCAGCCTCTGCAACAAGCTTTCACTGGGACC
>NW_009952701.1:1381630-1394101 GCF_000747805.2 Chaetura pelagica
CAGCAGGAAGAACCCAGCCTACCTCCCCTCTCCTCCAGTCACTGTGTCATTTCTTCATGAATGTTTGCAAGTAAAAATAGAATAAATAGATATTACAGCAAATCCTAGATATGATCTCTAATTAGATTAAGACCTACAGTTATGGAATAATAAATTATCTAACTAGTGCAGTACAGATACACAATGCTTTAAAGATTGATTTTTGCCTAAGGCCTTGGGAGAGTGGCCTCCACAAAACTTGGAGATTAAGCCTGATTATTAACTGAAAATACTTTTTTTTGATGCTCCCTCCAGACTCATGAACAACTCTTGATGACCCTGTTAAAAGAAACAAATGACACCCTAAGTAACTTTGGCAGCTGCGTGGAATGTGGCTTTGCTCATTTACGTGTGCCCAAAGCAGAAGTGAATAAGTCCAATGATGACCTGGAAATGTGGCAGTGAGGTTTTTAATTTATTTTTTTTTTACCTTCAACCATTCTAAATTAAAACACATGCCCCAAAGCTTTAAGTCCATGGACTCTATTCATTTCTGTCACTGTGTTACGTCTGCAACTCAGAAGTGATTCGTAGCTTCATCCATCTCCAGGCTGCTAATTTGATCAAGCTGAGCCATGCAGGGTCCACTGCTAACCATGAAATTTCATTTCATCTCAGCCATTTGTGGGGTTAATCAGCAGCACTTGTGTCTCCAGCCAGTTGCTCCCCCAGTGCTCCCAGCAGCTCAGGTGTAGCCACTTCCCCCAGCATGGGAGCCAGCAGTGCCAGGGCAGGGCTCCTGACTTGCAAAGAGGGAATCCAAGCCCCTGAAAGTCACTCCATCTCTTCCTCACCTACTTGGCTGAGAATCAGCTGCCAGGCTGCCTGCTACCCAGGCATCCTCTGTGCTTGAAGGGGCTGTGTGCTGCATCAGAGGCATGTAAGTGCCTGTCTGGATTTTAGGCTATGAGTCTGGGCATACATTCCAGTGACCCCCGGGATACTGATTTTTTTTTAATGCCTTTGGACAATAATTGTGTGTACGGGGATCAGGGGAGTGTTCACAAGCAGTAATTACACAATGTTCATAGATGGCTTTGAGACCTTGAGCTGTATTGTTTCTCACCTGCAGTGTAGTTAACAATCCATATATTTTTTTTCTTTGCCTCACAGCAAGTAGTATCTAGAAAGGAGTTGCTATTGGCTACATAGGAGCATTTGGAAACCATTATTATTTCATTAATCCAGGTGACTTGACAGAGCCATTGTGTAGGGCACTGGCCTCTTACCTCTGGACATGCAAGAACACTCAGTCTCATAAAAGCACACAATATTTGCCATCCATCTTCATTGCAAAGCTCAAGTTTTGCACAGTCCTAGGAAAGCCCAGCTTGCCAAGAGCCAAGGGAGTCAGTATGTGCCAGGACACATGGAGAATCAGTTCCACCCAGGAGGTTTTAGCAAAACTTAGGGTGATGTGTCTTCCAAGGTCATTTCCCCAACACCAGCCTCCATGCAGTACTTGACAGCTCAATCCAGCTGGTTAGTTACTCGTTTGCAGGTGTTGCTTAGAAAAGGTTAGCAGCAAGCAAAGCTTGGAATAGCTTTTTCATGGAAAATCAGACTTTAGATAGGGTTTTAAATATATGTAGCTGGTCTCTACTGGGGGCTGCAGATCATGACTGAGGGGGGTTCTCAGTTTTGCTGCTATGATGCTCTGCAGAATTCTTGTGGCTGGAGTTGTACACAGACTGTGCAGCACCCACACAACAGAGGGAGTGGAAGGGGATATGATTTTCCTGATGAACAGGAGGATGTTTTTCCAATCTGTAGTATTTAAATCAGAGCCCAGGAGTGAGTGTAACCTGCTGAAAGTGCACCTATTGGATATAATTATTATTTCACATAAAAGTGAGTTTTAGCACCCTGCGTGCCTAGCTGAGCTTGTACAAGCACCTCTGAAAACCTTTGGCCTTTTATAATCTCTTGCCAATTCTGTGTCATCTGTGGATTTGGCCTCCCTGGTGTTATAAGCCAAGAGACAGTGATGGAGCATCAGGCTGTCACTCCCATGCCATGGTCACCACTGCCAGACCTACCTACCTGCTGTACTCCATCCCTAATCACTGGCAGGGCTGTGCCTCTCACATCATATCTACTTATCCCCCATAATAATTTCTTGTGAAGACTTTGACAAATGTTTTTTAAAAGTCCAAGTTCTTTATTTGGCCTCCTTCAAGTCTTTATTGATGTTTTACAGAAAACTAATTAGAGTCCTGTTTGCTCCTGATGGGAGCTTTGTTGTTCTCTTCTGTCACATTGTGTTTACTGTGGTACTTTGTCCCTAACTGGATCCCTATTTAAACCAGAGGTAATGTCTTTTGGTGCTTGATGCTCTCTATAAACAGCAGTTGGCTTCTCTCAGGCAGCATGTCAGAAGCATTTAATTTAGTGTTTGTGCTGAGAGAGGGCAGAGGGGAGCAGGTGATGGGAGTGGCTGCTGCTGGACAGGAGTGGTGGGGCTGCCCCAAGAAAAGGGCAGTGCTGGGGGGCAAATGGGCCCTTTAGGAATTCAGGTCTATCCCTGGTCTCTGCACAGCAGGATCATTGATGAAACGTGAATTTGCTGCCTAGTGGAAAAGCTAGGTGAGATTGTTCCCTGGCCCCATGGTGTGACCTGACCTGCTTCTGCTGGGGTTTACTAGATAAACTTTTCCCTGCCTTTCAGGAGCTCTTATGATAGGGTTATACATGGTTGAGTAACACCTTGTAATGCCCTGAAAGCCTGAAATGGAGAAAACTAATTGCTTCCTCTGTGCAGGTAGTTCTGAAGGGCATTGACACAGCCAGTGAGCTTGTGGCAAGAGAAAGCACAGAGTTCAGGGCACGAGCAGGGATGGTCAGTTTGGGTACAGCGAAGTCAGGTGTTTCACCAGGGATGAGAACACGCTGGGCTGGGGTGGTAGAGGGCACAGAATGAGTTTTGACCCTTTGGTCATGCACTGGGTGCAGTTTTCCTCTGTGCTGAGCTGGAGTGGACACCAGACCTCCAGGCTGCTGAATGCAATTTTCCTTTTAAGATGATTGATACTCAGGTCAGGAAGGTGTTAGAACACCTCATGTAAACCCTCTTTTGAGGTGGCCTGTCTCTTTTATTGCACAAATGGTCCATTTTACCACTTCTTAGGGCTGCCAAAAACTGGCAAAGCCAACAGGGAAGAGCAGGAACCAGCTGCTGGCAGCACTTTCTGTCTCCTGGTCTCTGCAGAGCAGCCTCTGCAACAAGCTTTCACTGGGACCTCCTGCCTCTTGGCTTCTGCTGCACGTAGAGGGGAGGATGAATTGTTCTTTCCATGACTATTAAATATTTTATTTTGTGGGCTTCCTCTAATCACATGCTTTATCTTGACTATATATTAAAACAAAAGTAATAAAACCCCGATTTTAATAAACTTAACCTCCTTAAGTTTTGTAATTGTCACTTTCCCAGGACATTAGGAAAGCTGTAAGGGGTTTGGTGCATTGATAATTTATTATCTAATAATCTCTTCTCTTCCACACTATTCCCAGTGTTCTCATTACTTGTGTGCAGCAGAAAGCCCTGTTGTGAGCAGCATGTTGCTGTGCTGCTGCAGAGCCAGACCTGCTCCACATCAGTGTTGAACGTGCTAGTGGTGGGAGGAGGAGGAACTGTGCTGGTTTTTGGGACAGCCAAGACCTGAAGCTGTCAAAATTGTGAAGTGAGTTGATTTCTCTCCTAATGCTGGGATGATTTTGAGAGGTGCCATTGCCAGCAGGGTGTGGCCAGTGTTCCTGCACTGACAGGCTGGGGCACAGATTTCTCAAATGTGCAAAACCATGGCAGAAGGTTTGCATGACAAAGAGAGCCCAGGGGATGTGGGTTGGTCACCCCCACTCTTGTGTTAGGGTGCTCTTGGGTCCATAGGTGGCAGGGTGTGGCCATCACGTCCTGGGGCTGCTCTTCACAGGACAGCTTTGGGGGTGACTTGCAGCCTCGGGAGAAGAGGGATGTATTCCTGTACAGATCAGTTTGCTTTGCAACTCTGCATACAGTGTTTGTCAAAGCCTTCAGGGTCATTGGAAAGGCATCTCAGCATCCATCCTGACAGATGGCACTGCTTGAACCTTTTTCAGGTGGTATATATGTTATAATATATATATATAGTGTGTGTGTTTCTCTGGTATGCAGCTCTTTATTTGTTCTGCTCCTTTCCCCAACACTCCTAGCTGGGCATAATTAGGGTGAAAAAACATGACGAGCAGGTCCAAGTGCAGCTTAGTCTCTGCTCCTATTAGGGGCAGATCCACCCTTGGCTGTGGTGGTGGGTGCTGGGCAAAGGTGGCTTCCATGACGTTCCATGAAGCTGAGACTTAGCTATGAATCAGAGTCAGTGGATCCCCTGTTTCTCCCAGACAACACATCCCAGATGAGGCTTCATTTGGTCTGGATAATCTGAACAATACTGATGTGAGTTTGTCATGACTGTCTTGAATGTTACACAAGCGTTGAGAGAACAAAGTATCTCCTTGGAGAGCTCTGGGACCTGCTAGCACAGTGTGTGCATCTGCTGTGTAAAGCTTGTGTTTGAGTTACAGCAGAAGATACAAGATAGCTGAGGATCCTGGAGGAGAAATGGAGGTTATCCTGACCCAAAACTGTCTCCTGGAACTACTTGGAGAATTCTGGGGTAAGAGTGACCTGTCTTAGTCTTCAGAGGGATGTGGGTCTACCAAGTTGTCCACCAAAATGCACAATGCAAGAGGTTCTGCAGGGAGGTGGTAGTGCTAAGCCAGGTGTAAAAGGGGAAACAGAGCTGCAACTGGAGAAACAACTTCTCGTAATAGCTCCCCATCTTTAAAAGTGGAGAATTCTCTCCTTTTACAGTTTATCTTTGCATGAGAATTTATGTGCCAGCTTTGCCTACGCCAGGGAGCTTCTCACAGAGATACATTCATACAGTAAGTTGTCTCTGGATCAGAGGATTATCAATGAAGAGTGAGCACGGGTCAGACAACTGATGCCTGCTGCAATTTGCAATTACACACTGTGTTTGGGAGCACACAGGAGTGTTACCATCGTGAAGCTCTGGGCTGGGCAGATTGATGGATGTGATTTGATTGAAATTGTGTAGAGGGTGATTACAAGAAAGAGCTAGGAAATTAAATGAAAATGTTACTGGTTAGGAACCAAATGAAAATGATTTGTTTCTGTTCTTCAGAGCTGTGTGTATGTTGATTTGCATCTGCATTGCCAAGGAAAGGTGCAGTGTACAGGAAACAAGATAACAGGTGCTGAAGGCAGATGAATGTTCTGTGGCCATGACTTAGTGAGCAAGATGTCAGCTTTGGCTGCTGGGCAGGCAGGGCTTCACAGAGCAGGGCTGGATGCTCTTGCTTACCAAGGAGAAAAAGTTGGGGGTACATGGGCTGGTAGTTGTGAATAAGGAGACTCAAGTTTTTGTCTTGGCCCTGCATGTGTTTGCCAGTGCCTGCACCTCCTGTAGTGCTGGGGCAGCTGGGGAAGGGGTCAGTGACCCCACCAGTCCTGGTGACAGCCTGGGAGGGCAAACTGCTGGGGTGTTGTAGGTATTTATTTAGGTGTCTTTGATTTTAAATGCAGGGACAGTTGTGCAAATGAAGAATCAGGAAGTCAGTGTGCAATAGCTCAGAAAAGGATTTGAACAGGGATTTGTTTTGTCTGCTGAAGGCACAAGTGGGTAGTTGGAGACCATGGTGGGAGAGAACCAGAGTAATTATCTGATCCTGGTTTCTTTGTATTAGTAACAAAGATAAAACTAAGACTTAAACTCAGCTGTGGAGGGAGAAGGCTTGGACCTAATTGCTGCCCAATCAGGCCATGGAAATTGCAACCCTTGCCCTGCTCTGCCCTTGGTTCTTCTGATTTTAAAGTATGATCAGTCTTACTATTCATGAAAATCTGGGATGTCTCTCTCTCCCAACAAATGGTATTCTGCTAAAAGAGTCAATAAGGCTAATGCTGTTTTCAGTCACTAAATTTGACTTAAAGCTGGCCTAGGAGAAAGGGAATTAATCACCGAATACATTAGTTGATGATTGACAGGAAATATTGCAAGTTATGTAGTTGGTGTGTATTATTCAGTTACCTGCTAAGCTGGCTGAATAGTGGAGAAATGTTTTTGCAAAGGTATCATCATAATTGACAGAGAAGAAAGAAATTAATATTGTGCAACTATTCCCCCCCCAATTACTCCGTTATTTATGTACAGAAGTAAGAGCTTCCTAAATCAGGAGTGGATTCGAAATCATAATCTCCATCTTGGACTCTGCAGGAGGTATCTGATGGGGTGAGGGGGCTGGAAGAGGCTCCCCACTTCTCCCTCTGTTATTTAGAAGTTACACATGAGTGTGAACCAAGAGGGCACACCTGTCTTTGGGTTGTGGGACCACACAACACCACTCCAGTTCTGGTTTGTACAAGCTGGAGACCCATTATTGGGGTGTGAGCTGGAAGGTCTCTCTGCTGCAGCAGATCAGGTGCTGCTTTCCAGGAGAAGGTTGGATTTGCTCATACAGGTGTCAGAGCCTGCACTTGCCAATGGACATAAAACTATTGCCAAAGACATCACCAGGATGATGTCACATGTGTGTGCAGTGTGACATGGAGTCTGTGTCTATGGCCACATCAGGGAAAATGGTCACCTGACAAACTTGATTCCTACGTGCTGGCAGCAAGTCTGGGGCAGGGGAAGAAGTCTGGAGAAATCAATGTGAATGACAGAAAAGACAACAGATGATATTGGCAGGTGGGAGAGCAATGGAGTAGGGAGAGGAGGAATAATCAATGAGGTAGTTCATAATGGAGACAGCAGGTCTGGGGAGCCATCCAGGGCACACCCAGGCTCTGTGTGCTGCATCAGCTCCTTGCCAGAGGGACCCTCTGAACTCAGGATTGAATATATATATATACACATATATTTCAAAGGCCAGCAAATTATTAAGGTTCAGAACAGACTTAGAGACTTCCAAGTCACTCCAGACAGGACATGATGAGCTAATTTGGTTTTCTGAATGAAGGGACATGATGCTTTTCCTTCAGCTTAATCTGCCTATTTTGTGGACATCTCCTTGGACTACCAAAAGCCTTGAGATTTCTCCAAGGAGTCCAAATGGAGCTGAGGACAATTAAGGCAGACTTTTTGCCCTGTCTCAGGGAGCAGGATGCATGTGAGCTCCCATTCTGCTGGTTGGGTCCCTCCCACACATTTCTTGTGGCTGTGGATTTCTCCTCTGAGCTGCATCCCCTAGGTCTGAAATGAAAATATTGTAATTGGATGCACCATCGTAGTGACCACTGACAGAAAAGCATTTTTCCAAGAGCATTTTTTCCCTGTTGCTGAAAGATTACATCTGATGTTATAAACCAGTATGGCTCCCAGTTGGTACCACCACCAAGTAATTTACCCTTGTACGAATGTTTCTTTTTATTGCAGCACGTTCACTGCAGCCATCTAGATGAAATCCTGTCTCTCAGGCTTGACACAAAGGCAGGATTTTTGTCTTGTAATGTCCAGTGTTTCAAAACCCTTGGAGGAAAATGAGGTATAGACCTGGACCAAAAGGGGAAAACAGTCACTGCCAAGTTTGACTTTTAATGGGAAAGAGAAGCAAGAGGAGCAGGGTGTTGGTGGGGAACAGAGGGGTGCAGGCAGCCTGGAGGGATGCTGGCTGTATTTGAAAAGGACTTGCATCAGGAAACCTTGAATTATGCCCTTCAAAGTGGAATTTGTGTTGGAATGTCCCCTGACCACAAGTGGATGTTTGAGGAGAGAGAAACTGAAGTTTCATCAACAATGTCTTGACAATTTTTTTGAATCTATGTTAGGATATTTGTAGGAAAGGGCAAATGTAGTTTGAGTACATTTGACTGCCATTGTTGTCAAGTTCCTTCATCCAAAGAGAAACTTCACCCTCATGCTTATTTTTTCTTGCTCTTTTATCCCCTTGAGCACCTGGAAGCTGTGTGAGATATTTGCAGGAGGTATCCACCTACAGCTACCAAATGCTCATAAATCTGTTCCTCCCCTGGGTTCTGCTTTGGGGGTGGCTATGCCAAAACAGTACAGTGCTCAGTGTCTCCTGCCCTCTGCTACATACAGATTAAAGCTGCAGATCTCTCCAGGTTCTGGGCTGCTGCCAAAGACATTTAAATCTGAGTCCTTCTTCAGGACAGGGATAGCAACAGGGCATAGACTGTCTGAAAATAAAGTCAACATAGCTCTTAATTAAGGCACGCAGCAAAGTGTGCAGGTTTGCTCAGAAGTTGCCATTGATGTCCAGCCCTCCTGTAGTGTCAATTGTACTGATGTGATGTCCCTGGCAGAGCAGGCAGGTGGAGCCAGGATATTGGCATCACATTCAGAGAGGGCAAGATCTATTTTAGATCCAGATCAGGTTCCAAACCGGAAAGGCTGTTTCTCTGGTCAAAGCCCAGTCTGCCTCTTGTGCTCCCCTATGATTTGGGGGATGTTCCCATAAGGGAATGAGTTCAGCTCTCAGCCTTCCCCTGGATATTTCTCCTTGGTCCCAGGCAGCCTGTGCTGGCTCATGGGCTGTTAATCCCAGAGGCACTGGCCTCATCAGGCTGGCTGGGAGGAGGGAGGTATGTGTGTTAGGTTTTGTAAGTGGCTTTACTGGGGAGACCAAGGGCTGTAGGAATACCAAATGCATGTGAGTCCACCTACCAGGCTATTCTTGTTAACTTTTGAAGAACTGGCCAATTTCAATGGAATTTGACAGACAAGCAAGGAGGAGTTTGGATGTTCAAGGTGTCCTGTGCTCAGGGCCCTTGGGGACAATGGCAGTTACCTAAATTAAAGTTGATATGGAAGAAGAAGACTCAAGAAGGGACAAGACTATTCAGTGGGACATGGAGGAAATAATAGGAGTATCTAATTCTAAGGGAAAATTAATATCTTGCAGCTTTGTCATCCTTCCTATGCAAGGAAGTTGTGGTACGTTGGTAGAAATTTGGTGGATATCTCTATCACTTTTTATAGGTGTAGAAGTGGAGGCACAAGGGCATGGGAAGTCTGTGCAAGGACCAGATGTGGTCTCTGAGCCTCAGTCACAGGATTGTCTGCTCACAGCAAAGGGGAAGCCAGAGGAATAAGAAACAAAGCTGGTGGTAGCTGTCATTTCCCATGGAAAACTTGAGTGGTATTGTCTATTTTTACAATAAATATTTTTAAAAGTCAGCCTGGATTGATTTCAAAACTGTAGAATTAGAGAATCTTCATTAAAAAACAACCCTTTGCTTCTCAGAGTGTTTTGAGCTGGGGAATGAAGGCACAGCACTGCTTTCCTTGATGCTCTTTACTCTGCTGGCTGCTAAAGCCAGAATTCCTGCCTCTGCATACTGACAGTGTGGATGCTAAATTTAATATTGCTCCTGAATGCCCAGCCATGCAGGTGACTGACCTTCACACCTGGCTAAATAAATCAGCTCTACTCTCCCTGCCCTGTTAGGAGGTCACAGGCAAAAGCCCTGTGGTGGGGCTGCCCTCCTAGGGGAGGATTTTGCAAGCTAAAAAAGAAAGCTTCAAACCATCAGCATGGTTCTCTGTCTGAGAGAGAAAATCTATCAGAGATTATTCTGAGCCTTGTTCCCAATCAACCTGAGGCAATGGGAGAATTGGATGTTCCTGTGGTTAAATCAAGACAGAGGCAGCCTGGTCCAGGGGGCTGGATGCTGCTCCATGAGTGGGGACAGCAGCAGGGCCAGCCTGTCCCCTGGAGGCAGCAGGCAGGGGCCTGAGGAGAGAAACTATTTGAAAAATGGTTACACTCTGTCCCCTGCTTAGCTCCTCCGTACACGAAATGACCAGCTAATAACAGGCAGATCCTCAAATCACTGTTGAAGGTGTTGTGAGAGAGCTGCCTCACTCTGCTAACTCCCAATAATCGGTGAGGCTGTGGCAATGGAGTTTGTGCACTGCTGTGGAAGAGATCTATTAAGAGTCCTTTCCAGGCCTGTGCTGCAGGGGAGAACAGTTAATTGAAACTATAGTGCTTATTTTAATTGTGTCTGTCCATAAGCTTTTGCTCAAATTGCTCTGTGGAGGTTGCTTCCCCCCCTCTGGCTGGCTCTGCTCCTCAGCTGGGTGGTGCTGCAGTGGCAGGAGGGGTTTTTACAGCAGATTTGGATTTGCTTTTGTGAAGTGCAGCAGGACTTCAGGACTGCACAAAAATCAATCCCAAAACTTCTTCCCTGCAGAGAGATGGGGCTGCCTGCAGGCTTTCCTGGTTGGACACTTTTGGCCTGGGGTTTTTGTCTCCAGCCTGCAGAGCATGTGTGTGTTCATGTCGAGCTAGCTTGCTTCTTGCCCTGAAGGAGAACAGTGCCTTGAGCTTTTGGTGCTCAGTAATCCAGGATCAGGGCCATGCTGAGGCCATTTATCTTCTGTGTGCAGAGGCTACATCTCTGAATGTGGCGACACTGAGGTGCACAAACTCAGAGCCAGTTTGGACATCAGGCTGAGTGTGGTTTTTGTGACAGGTTTGGGCTCGGTTGGTGGCAATGCTGTGTGTGTGTAGTGTGACAGCTGCTGAGATGGAGAAGGGCAGTGGTGCAGTGGACAAGCAGGTCAAAGGAAGTGATTCTTCCCCTCTACTCCACCCTAGTGAGACCCCACCTGGAGTACTGTGTCCAGCTCTGGAGTTCCCAACCACAAGAAGCACATGGAGCTCTTGGAGCACATCCAGCGGAGGCCAATTAGGTGACCAGAGGACTGGAGCACCTATGAGGACAGGCTGAGAAAGCTGGGGTTGCTCAGCCTGGAGAAGTCCCAAGGGAGACCTTAGAGCACTTTCCAGTACATGAAAAGGCTACTGGAAAGCTGGGGAGGGACTCTTGCCAAGTGTGTGGAGTGATACAGGACAAGGGAGAATGGATTTAAACTGTAAGAGGAGAGATTGAGGTGAGACATTAGGAGGAAATTCTTGAGTGTGAGGGTGGTGAGACCCTGGCCCAGATTGCCCAGGGAAGCTGTGGCTGCCCCATCCCTGGCAGTGTTGAAGGGCAGGTTGGATGGGGCTTGGAGCAACCTGGGCTGGTGGGAGGTGTCCCTGCCCATGCAGGGGGTTGGATCTAGATGATCTTTAGGGTGCCTTCCAATCCAATCCAGTCTGTGATTGTATGGTCTGTCCCACTAACTGCTGGGTGTGCTGTCACTGCTGATGTTGGCCAGTTAGAGCAGAATAGATAAGGAAAAATGGGGTACTAATGTTTAAATTGATCCTGGGAGAATGAGGAGTGATGTCAGCTGGACTAGTGTGCAGGGAGCACTGGGGTGGCTGCAGCAGCGCTGGGCTGGGGGAGGGATAATCCTGCTTGGGAACAGGCTGGTGAGAGGAGCCAGGGGAAATGGGGAGTCAGGTAATGGTCTAAAGAGGGAAAGTGAGGGACAGACAGTGGGCTAGAATGGGAAAACAGCCTGGAGGGGCTCAGCTTTGCTCCTCAGTTCCTAGACCCATCCCTCCCCTGCAGAGGAACGAACTGAGCATCCAATGCACTGGCTTCCCTCCAGAGGCTGACTCCAGAGCTTGTGTGTGCTGCTCCAGAGCTTGTGTGTGCTGCTCCAGAGCTTGTGTGTGCTGCTCCAGCAGCACGAAGAGGACTTAGTGTAAATTAAATTGAGTGTAAATTATCCTTATTTTCAGAACCGCTTTGTAGTGCCAAGAAAATATAAACTGGTTTTAAGGCTACATGGGAATCAAACTTGTTATTTTAAAAATCTGATCACCTTGAGCTTGGGACCCCTGGGAGGTTTCAAAAGTCTCCAGCAGAGTCTTGCTTTGTTTGTTTAGATTAAAAATGTAAATATATTTAGGCTACAAATGTGGAGTGGGGAGAAAATAAAAAAGTAACAGTATTATGCATTTGTGATTTTTAGATTTATACTCTTCCTCATAAATGTGTGAATGACATTTATTTGGCTGGCTGCATAATCCATGTTAACAAGACAATTAGTATGTGCTGAAATGTATTATTTTCCTCGGCACGTCAGAGTCAGAACTGCTGCTGGATTTGGAGTGGAGCCTTGATTCATTTCTCCTTTGTGGTAAAAGATAATATTGAATTTTTCTCCCAAGATCCTGGCAGCATGTAATTTTTAATTCTTTTTTTCTGCCTTAAATAAACTGAAGCAAAACACAACAACCTAATGGGGGGAAAATTCAGACAACGAAAAAGAACATTTCTTTTTAAATTGTGTATTGAGTGAATTCTGTGGCTTTGCAAGGCAGCAGAATGACACCCACAGGTGGTGCAGCCCTCCCCAGCCGTGCAGCAGGTATGGGACCAACAAAGGCTCTATGGTTTTTTTGCAGGCACCCTGACGTGTCTCTAAGGGAAAAAAACTTTCTGGAGCTTCTCACCTCTGTTGGAACTGGCTCAAAACAGTTTGAGGGACAGAATCTGGAGTTCAGCAG
>NW_009952701.1:1394124-1400695 GCF_000747805.2 Chaetura pelagica
AGCAGGGTCCTGGGAGCTGCTGCATGGAGTGATTGTGTGTTACACTGGTGAATAAATACTGTGGTTAATGGTCAAGTTTCTTAAGGTGCAGCAGCCTACACCAGGGCTCCAGGTCAGGTTGCTGCAAGTTTCTTCTGCAGCAAGACTCCAGTTAGTTTATCAAGGTTTGTGTCTGTGCACGATAAGGGCTTATAAAAATCTGGGGTTTGTGGTGTTTTGCACTTTTTCTTTTAACTTTTCCTGCCTTTCCCCCCCCTCTTCTGCCCACTGCAGCTGTGTGAACTTCACACCACCAAACAGGCAGCTCACAGCAGGGTCTGCTGGGCTTCGGAAAGTGTTGTGGCCATGGCTGAGCTTGAGGGTAATGCATGAGAAATGCCTGCAACATTGAATTTAGAGCTCTTGGGTACTTGGGTTACAGTCAGCTGAGGAGGAGGGCAGCCCCTTTCTCCCTTGCCTAGAGACTGCAGGCAGGGTATGGGCTGGATGTGGTGCCTGGGATGCAGGATGGGGCTGGAGGCACTTATTCAAGAGCTGAGCAGAAGGCTCAGGGACTGCTGGAGAGCAAGTGGATGACTTCAGATCTCAAATATCATGTCAGACTGTTTCCTGGCAATAGGTGGAAATGAAGCCTGTCTTGCCAGAGCAGTGGTAGAAGCTGAGATTGGGGTCAACTGGAAAGCCAGAAATGCTCAATTTTAGCTTATCAATTTAATCTTGTAGTCACTGACTCTCAGCTGTTCCTTGCCATGACCTTTCCTGGAACAAGAGGAGTAGAGCTAAGGAAGTGAGTCCAGAGTGAGCACCAAATGAGTTTGCTGTATGAGGAATTTGTGTTCAAAGAGGAACAGAGTTCAGAAAAGCAGGGATGCCAGCCCTGGTGACACTAGGTCTGTTGTCAGTGGAGCTGTGTGCCTCTCCCTCATACCAAGGGGTATCTGGTACCCAGTGTGCTGGTCACCCCTGCAGGGAAGGAGGCGGCTTCTGCTGCTTGTGGCACAGCCAGGAATGTAGGGAGCATCCTCATAGGCTAAATTTCTGGCCCTGTAAGTGGTTTCCTCTGGGCATCCTGAGTGTCCCTGTGCTGTGGCTTCCCCAGCTGCAATAAGGGCAAGAACAGTTTTCTGCTTTCTCCTGGGCAGAGGCAGAGAATGGCTGATTAACATTTGTGAGACAGAATGATCAATACCCCTGGAAAGACCAGGAATAACCAAACACAGGGGCTGGAGGGGTACAGTAAATAAGGCAGATGTTCCCTGTTGAATGAAAGTGAGTTTAAGCACTGAATAACTCTTGTATTCCCTGAGCAGTGTCTGTCCTGTGCTGCTAATGAGGCAAGAGTCTTGTGGGTAAAAGAGTGTGATTAAATCCCAAAACATCCCTCATCCAGGCGAGGGGACAGGGAGGATGTGCCAGCAGTTCATAAGGAGAGAGCCTGGCAGGACAAGGAGAGATGATGGGTCTGTAGGTATAGAGCTGGTCCCACCCCCCCCAGGTAAGGCTGCTGCCTCCAGGAGTGCAAAGGTAGAGTGAGATGGGGCCAACCAGCCTTGGCAAAGAGCAACTGTGGCAGGGAAATTGATTAAAAGCTTCAGGGAGATGAAAAGATTTAGGGCTAAGTAGGAAAACTGTAAGTGTTCCTGGCATCATGACAATCTTAGTCATATTTCAATTCCCAGATGAGTGTTTTATTTAGGAAGGTCACTGATTTCCTGGCCAGTCACCACAAATATGTAACCAGATTTGCCCTTCTGAAAACATGGAGGCATAAACAGAATTGCAGCATCTCCTTTCTTTTTATTCAGCACCAACTCCTTTATTGGTCTTTCCCCATCTCCCTGCAAATTGTTTGTTGATGAGGGACTTTAATTGCTCCAGAGCTGGTCCTCTGGGTACAGCTTAATTCCTCTTATCTGGCATGCTGGTACATTGGAGCTCAGCTTGCTCCAGACCACAGTGAACTCATTTCAGCTATTAACTGTGAGGGAAGCAAGTGTGAGCCTTGGGAGAAATGCTGTTGGATTCTATGCCCACATCAGCCCCCCAAAAAGGTTAATTTCATTCATCAGGAGATGTAATTAAACCACTTAAGCTGGTGGCCCTTGTTCTGGGCTGTACTAACTATTACAAGCATTGACACACTGTTTCAGAAGGCACAATTTCTGTGTTTTCTCTTGCTCTTCAAACATTAGAATAAATTAGGTCCCAACAACTAAACATAAATAATTCCTACAGGATTTTTTTGTCATATCTTGGCCAATCTCTGTTATTATTTTCACTGTTATGCCATTTTCCATCTGCTTGATGGAGTTAATGTCTCACTTTATCAGTCACTGGCCCAATCTTCCTCCAACATCTCAGTTATAGGCAGCCAGAATATGCAGAAATTAGGCTATTTTCCAGGCATTTAAATGGCAGTTTTTAGAGCATGTGTGTGCATCATTGTGTGCATTCATTGAATGGTTCTTTAATTCTGCTTCATCAGGGAAAGATGTGGGTGTAGGAGGGGCTGAATCCCGGGTCTCACCATGCTGGAGTTCCACTGTGTAGGTAGAACTGCAGAGGTGTTGATACAGTAGAGTAGGACTTGGCTCTCTAGCTCCTTTTCTCCTGCCAGAGCTTGACCCTGATCTCCAAAAGGTAAAGCCAAGGAAAGAGCTTTTGGGGCATGGTTAGAGGGAGTCCAGATGGTGCAGGAGAGAGAAGTAGCTTTTTGCTCTGCCACACAAGCTGTGCTGTGGGGTTTGGCTTGTGCAAAGCTCCTGTTTTCTCATGTGGTAGCAGCCACAGGTTTCAGCAAGAAGTGGGGTGGGGGCAAAGTGCTGTCTGGTGTCTTGCTGTTGGGTGCCTCCAGGAAAGGCCAGTTCTTGCTGCCCTGTTTTTTTTTAGGTGGAGGACTGTGCTTTTTTCCTCTTATTTTTATGTGCTCTAATCTTGCTATGAAGGAGTGGGACAAAAGAGAGGGCAGGGTCACCCTGCAGGGACTGAGGGCTGGGAGGCTGAGCTGGATTTAAATGTGTTGCTAATCACAGAGCTGGAGCAGCTTGATAGTGGCTCTAAAACCTGCTAGAAATCTGGGCAGCCCACCTTGATGCCAACAGCACTCTCCAGTGTCCCAGCCAGTGGGTGAGTGGGACAGGAGGTGCTCCTCTGCTTGTAGCAGCATGGAGATGTTATTAACACCATCTCTGTGCTCACCCATGAGGGCACCGAGCACAGGGAGATTCAGACAGACCTAATGTATCTTGAGTCTTCCCAAAGCTCATTATCATGGCTGAGGCACAGAACCAGCACCCAAGTTGACTCAATTAAAGCTAGTTTGAGTAGTTCTGCACAGATGTCCCCAAGGGGAGAAAACCCTGATGATTTGTTCTGCCCAGCAGTTTGGCTACCTGCAAACAGACATGCATCCTGCTAAGTGCATCCGTGGTAATGAGCTGAAGCTGTGGTGTAATTAATATTTCAAACATTCCCAAGCTAGATTGATATACTGTAAATGAACAGTGTCAGATGACAACAGAAATTAGATAAGGAGCAGCTGGAAGTGATCTGCTTGTACTTAAGATCCAGCACTGCTAGGAAACTGCTTTTATTAGCAACAACTTGAAAAAAAAAGTCAGTGATTTTTGGAGAAGTACTATATATATTAGATGAGAAGGGGGAACTCACCTTCTTCCTTCCCAGTACCCACCATGAGGACCAGATTCTTCTTTAACATGAGCCAGCATCACTGTACAGTGTGGTGCCAGCCACAGTTGTCAGATACATGTAATTGGCCTGTGGTTTGGAAATTGCACATAGGGCTTGGAGGCAAAGGAGCTCTTGCTGAAGTTCCCAGTAAGATGAGCAACTGTGTAGCTGAGCACATAGATCTGAATTTCAAGTGAGGATGAGCCACTTAATGAAAGGTAGGATTTCTTCCCTGTTTTCTAAGGGTTTACAATTTGTACGTTCCCTGAGAAAAAATACATCTGCACCACCCACATGCTGGTGACAGATTTGCCTATTTCTCTTAGTTGTTATCAATCTTAGTGCACAGTTTGCAGTTTCTTTTTAGCATGTTGTTTTTAGAGCATGGATTTGGTTTCAGATCTTTGATTGCTAATAGATGATTCAGTTTAATGCTGTGGTTTGTGTTGTGGGTCTTATGCTTGCCTTGAATATTTGCCAGATTCACATTATTTACTTCAGAGGAGAGATGCTCTGTCCCCTCCATCCTGAGTGGTTAACAGAAGTTTGAAGGCTGACTGATTTGTTTCTATCAGGAGGAGAAATCAGTGATATGTAGCAGCTACTTCTTCTGTGTGGCCTTCTTTTTTAATCATTCACACATGTACAAAAAAAGAAAATGCACATCTGTCTTGTTTCCTTAAGCACAACAGAGATAATTCAAGCAGATTCTCCAGCCAGAAATCACCACCTCTGCCACTCTAGTGAGCGTTTTGACCAGAAAAGTAAATCTCTCCATTTGTGACTTCTCTTGGCTTTCTGCCTCTGGACCAGGGAGTGGGTGAGCAGAAGGGCAGATCTCTGCCCCTGCCTGCCTGCCTCCCCCTCCTGCATCCTCACCCATGCAGGGTCTGGAGTGGCAGCAGGGCTCCCTGGAGGCTGGCCAGACTGGCCAGATTGCCTGGCAGAGACTAAGTCTGAGTCTCAGTGTCTTGGAGAAAGTCTTTGGGATGCATGTATTGTACCAGGTTTTGGAACAAAGCAGCAAGAAGATGTCATTTTCCCATATGACACCATCTAGAAGACAGGATTTCTTGTCTCTCCCTATCACGATTAACCCTGAAATACACTGTTCAGTATCATTATAGGATACCGTGCACTGCTTCTCTTCCAATAAAATCTATGGTGCTCGATATTGAACAACTATCTCCTCTATTTTATTCTGTATGTGTTTAACACTCATGGTTTTCAGAGATCTGTGAATATTCCTGGATCCAAACTATACCTCCCAGCAGCCATTAGCCTCCTGGGTTACAGGCTGTGATGGGAAACAAACCAAATCTTTAGTCCTTTACAAGGCATGGCATCAAGAAGAGGTAATTTACTTTCAGATTGGATGGGTAACCCTTGCAGAAAAGAAACCTCCATGATTATAAAGCTCATTTCAAAAAAGAAAGAGGAAAATATTCTTTTAAGAAACATAAACTCCCTGCTGTGGAAAACTATTGAGGCAAGTTGATGAGTAAGATTATAAAAAGGATTAGATATGGATTATCTAGGATTAAGGCAATGAACTCTCTTGGATAAAATTCACAAGAGGTTTTCATCCTGATGTGTTCGAGGTCCTAGATAAACTCTTATTTTCTAGTACGAAAAAAACCCATCTCTCCTGCATCACAAGGACTAACAGATTGCTTGGGTTGTCTCCTTTTCATTCTTTCAGAAACCCCTTGCTCCCAAAGTGATCAAGGGCTGAATGTAAAGACCTCATAATGGTGAGTGATAATGCAGTGCCTGGTGTAGCTGGAACATCCCTCAGTGTTTAACTATATGTAAATATACTTATAAATTTACATATATATGCATGTATATTCTCTGTCCTTGACCTGACTAGTGCCCTGAGGAATGAGATGTCCCTATGAAAGTGTAAACTTGGTGCTCAAGGGTGATCAAACAGTGAACCAAGCATGAGGAATTGTCAAGGCACAAACAGAAATTGTCAAGGGAAAACCAGAGGCCTTGGTGCCATCCAGTGCACACCGGTGTTGCTCTGTCCCTGAGCCCAGCAGCTGTGTCTGCATCCCTGCTGCAGGGTGTCCAGCAGGGCTGGGAAAGGGACACTGAACAGCTTTGTCCTGGGGACCAATGGTAAAGGGGCCAAGGAGTCCAATTAGGAAAAGAAAAGGTGGAGGGGAGGTTATGGCAGAGCTCGAGAAAATCAGGAGTGGTTTGAACTGGGCTTTGCTGCCTCTTCTAACATCAAGCAGGCTCAGACCCAAAGAGCAGCTTCAGAAACGCAAAGGAGGGTTTGTTTCAGGCAGGGGGTTGCTGAGGTGTGGAGCTCCTGGCCACAGGACACTGCAAAATGAAAAACTTCAGTTTAAAGGGTTGACCAGCAAAGTGTGGGAGAAAAATCCCAAAGGGCTTCCAGGCTGCAGCAAGCTCAGTTCTGGCTCCAGGGCTGTCTCACTGCTTGTCCTTTTCTTGTGTCCCCATGGCACTGGTCAGGGCTGGCTGAAGGGGAGAGAAGAGCCAGACCAAGGTTGTTGTGTGGCTGGAACATAGTACAGCTAACACACTGTGCCACACTGGGAAGGAAAGGGCTTGTGGAAGCCCTTTTCTGAGATTTCCAGCACTGTCCTGCTGGGGGGAAGCTCTGTTATCTGTACCTTGTTACACAGCTTTAATCCACAGCATCATCTTCCCCAAGTGTTTGGTCTTTAAATTGGGAACTACAGCAGTCCAAGCTATCAGCTCCATCCCTGCTTCCAACAAAGGAGCTGTTGCTTGGTTGTAGACAGCAAGAAATAATTTTCAGATGTTGCTGCTTCTCTCAGTGGGGTGTAATAGAAACTCCTTATTGTTCACAAGTCTAACTTAATTTCTTTTTTTCTTGAAGGAT